>NC_042619.1:125685500-125987814 GCF_901001135.1 Rhinatrema bivittatum | reverse complement strand
TAAAACCCCCAAATAATTTAAGGAAATATGTCACCAGTAGAGGGGGATAGATGACTTTAAGCTCTGTTAGAGTTTACTGTTTGTTTATTTATAGAACTGCACTGGTTCACATTCTCAAGAAGTGCCTGCACATGTCACTGGGGAGAAATACAAAGATATGGCTGTGATTACTAGCCCACAAATGGATGATAAGCTGGAAAATCTTATGATTACAGGTGGGCTGAAAAATACTGATTCACAATCACAAGCCCTGTCCATAGTATAGGCATTCCTATCAGCAACTTTGCCATTTTATTTTTAATTTTATGGGTTCTTATCGCAATAAGCTATTTGATTTAATCAATGCAACCTATGGGCAAATGCCCAGATTCTGAATTTGGTTTATGACTATTAATGGCAACTTTTTCCCCATCTCCTTTTTTCTGGGCTGGCCTTTAGCAGAGTTGCTTACCTGTAACAGGTGTTCTCCTAGGACAGCAGGATTTTAGTCCTCACAGATGGGCGACATCATCAGATGGAGCACAGCATGGAAAACTTTTGTCATAGTTTCTAGAACCTTGACTGGCACACTGAGCATGCCTAGCATGCCACTATCCGCACATCCACGTGGGGTCCCCCTTCAGTCTCATAACATAGAATTCATGAGTGAAAAAATAAAACAAACCATAGGAGAACCCAACTCCACTGGCGGTGGGCAGGTTTCCTGAGGACTAACATGCTGCTGTCCTAGAAGAACACCTGTTACAGGTAAGCAACTCTGCTTTCTCCTAGGACAAGCAGGATGGTAGTCCTCACAGATGGGGGAATACCAAGCTACAGACTGCTCCCCGTCACAACGATGACCAACAAGCACCAAACCGGCACAAAAATAACTGCAGTGCTGTTCATAACATAGGGAGACAGCCTGAACCCGAACAATGGGCCCTAGACGGGGAGAGCTGAGTTTAAGCCTGGAAGAGGTTGCGAATGACAGATTGGCCGAAGCTACTGTCATGTCGACCATCCCTGTCCAAGCATTAGTGGGCAGCAGCCATGTGTAGGGAACTCCACGCGGTCTTGCAGATTTCAGCAATGGGAATCGCTTGCAAGTGGGCAACCAATGCCGCCATGGCTCTCACAGAGCGAGCATTTACGCGGCTTCCAAGCTGAAGGCCCTCCTGTGCATAGGAGGAGGAGATGCAATCCGCCAGCTAGTTGGACAGATTTTGCTTGCCCACCGCAATGCCTAGCCTGTTCCTGTCAAAGGATATAAGAGTTGCGTGGACTGCCTGTTACCTGCTGTGCATTCGAGATAGAAAGCTAAAGCATTCTTGCAGTCCAAACTGTGCAGAGCCCGTTCATCCTGGTGAGAATGGGGCCTCGGAAAAAAGGTAGGCAGAACGATGGACTGATTAAGATGAAAACCAGTCACCACCTTAGGCAGGAACTTAGGGTGCGTACGCAGGACCACCCTAGCATGAAAGAATTTTGTGTAAGGCGGATATATAACCAACACCTGAAGTTCACTAACCCTGTGCACCGAAGTGACTGTCACCAGAAAGAGAACCCTTCCAGGTCAGGAACTTCAGACCACAGGAGCACAAAGGCTCAAAAGGGTCACAAATGAGCCACGCCAATACTATGTTGAGGTCCCAGGACACAACAGGTGGCCAAAGGGGAGCCCTTCAGCTAAAGAAAGCCCCGCAGAAATCGCCCCATGATGGGTTGCACAGAGATGGGCTTACCACAGACACCCTGATGGCCCTCAGATGTACTCTGACTGAGCTTGTCTTTAACCCAGCCTCTGAGAGGTGCCACAGATAGTCAAGTAACTACGGAGCGGGGCAGGTGGAAGGATCCAAGCCATGACCCTTGCACCAGACGGAGAACCTCCTCCATTTCAGTCAATAAAATTTCCTGGTGGAAGGCTTCCTGAAAGCGACCAAAACCCGAGACACGTCATCAGAGAGGCCCAGGGGCTGCAGGACTAAGCGCTCAACATTCAAGCCATCAAGGCTAATGCCCAGAGGTTTGGATGGCACACTCTGCCCCAATCCTGTGTGATCAGATTGGGAGAGGTCCCCAGATAGATGGGTTCTCTGACTGACAGGTCCCAAAGGAGCCGGAACCAGTCCTGTCTGAGCTAATAAGGGAACACAAGGATCATGGTCTCCTGGTCCTGCTGGACCTGCAATAGTCTTCATGAGCAGCAGAAGAGGAGAAAACGCATACAGGAGACCCATGCTCCAATATCGGGCAAAGGCATCTGAGGCTGGAAGACCATCTGTTCTGAACAGGGAGCAGAAATTGCTCACTTTGCAACTTAGGGGGAGGCAAAGAGATCCACCTCCGGAGTTCCCCACTGGCCCATAAAAACTTGCATTACCAATCCAAAGCATGTAATATAACCTGTACAATTTAACAACCAAACTATGTTTATAATGATTAAGATAACTATGTTAACATGCATATGAACTTTTGAACACTCTGTTAAACCATCGAAACTTTGTAAACCGTTGTGATGGCAAAACCGAACGATGGTATACAAAACTCGATAAATAAATAAATAAATAAGATCTGGGCCACCACTGCTGGATCAGTGACACTCGTGTGGGTGGAACACTCGATTCAGATGGTCCGCTATCATATTCTCCGTGCCGACTTGGTACATTGCTCTCAAGAGCATGCCCTGCGACAGTGCCCAGGACCAATTCTGTACTGCTGCTTGACAGAGGAGGAACGACCTTTCAAGAAGCAGGTCTGATCCCTGTTTGTTGATGTACCACATTGCTACCTGATTGTCTGTCCGAATCAGGATTGCCTTGTAGGACAAACTGTCTCAAAACGCTCAAAGGGTGTAGCAAATTGTTTGAAGCTCCAGGAAGTTGATCTGACATAGGGCTTCCTGAGCTGTCCATCGACCTTGTGTATGGAGGTCATCCACAACCCAGGGGGGAGGCATTGGTGGTAAGCACCTCCTGAGATGGGGAACCCTGAAAAGGGACCCCTGCTCAAGGTTGGGCAGATCCTCCCACCAGGACAGAGAGAGCCGGAAAGGCGGTGTAAAGTGGACACGCGCCCCAAGGTCCTAGGATGCCTGCTGCCACTGTGACCACAAAGCCCACTGCGCCCTGCGCATGCACAGGTGGGCTAAGGGGGTGACGTGGACAGGTGCAGCCATGTGACCCAAAAGACAAAATATCAGACGAGCAGAAACTTGCGGACGGCTGCGGACCAAGCTCACCAGAGACGAGAGGGTAACAGCTCGATTGCAGGGCAAAAAAGCATTGACCTGAACTATGTCCAGTCTGGCCCCGATGAAACCCAGGTGTGGTGACCAGCTGAGGTGGGACTTGGGGTAATTGATGACAAACCCCAGAGATTGCAACACCTGAATGGTCAGATGTAAGGAGCACAGCACCCCCTGCTGAGTAGCACTTTTGACCAGCCAGTCATCCAAGTAGGGGAACACGTGCATTCCCTGATGTCGGAGGTTCTCCCCTACCGCTGCCAGACACATGCTGAAGACCAAGGGGGGGGGGGGGGCTGATGCAAGGCTGAATGGCAACACTCAATACTGGAAATGATCCTTTCCCATCACAAAGTGAAGATACTTCCTGTGATCCGGGAGGATCGCAATGTGGGCGTAGGCATCTTTCTGGTCGAGTGAGCAGAGCCAGTCTCCTTTTCTTAGGAGCGGGATCAGGGTGCCCAGAGAGACCATCTTGAACCTCTCTCTTTGAAAGAATTTGTTCAAGGCTCTCAGGACGAGAATAGGGCGTAGACCCCCAGTTCTCTTTGGTATCAGGAAATACAGAGAGTAGAACCCTCTGCCCTGCTGGTGGAGGGGGACGGGTTCCACTGCTCTGGCTGTTAGAAAGGCAGAGAGCTCTGTTAGAAGTATTTCCTGAGAAGCAGATGAAGCCCATGATGCACGTGGTGGAGAGTCCACACGGACATCCTTGAAGTTTAGCCGGTATCTTCGGTGGACAATGGTGAGAACCCACTGGTCCGACGTAACATGGGGCCAGCAGTGCGCAAAATGACGCAGCCTGCCTCCGACTGGGGGGGGGGGGGCAGAATACCCAGGGTATGGCAATCTGGCTCATGCTCCCTCGCTCCCAGTCAAAACCCCGTGGCAGGGCTCTGTTGGGGGGCTGGCTGAGACCTGTGGGCCCGCTGCTGTCGGAGGCCATTGAGGTCAGATGGTCTTCCTGGCACTGGCTGTGTTGGAAGGACACCCAGACCGCCACCCCACAGGGCTCGGAGCACCGCCACCTGAAACTTGTGGTCCAACTCCTCCTGAAAATCTGGTGAAGTGAGGATGGAAGGAGGAGGAGGCGTCACCAGAGCTTCCTCGGGGCCCGGCACCGTTATCAGTGGGGAATGCCTGGATCTCCCGGGTCTGATAGAAGACTATGCCTCTTCCCCATGGGGTCACTTCAGTGGTGGCACGGCGGCTGCCAATGCCACATCAGTCCCAGGGAAGTGTGTCAACAGTGACCGGTGACTGTGTTTGCAGCAGTGCTTGGCCTGATCTTTCCCCGGCGCCGAGGAAGCTGAAGATCCCGACATCTCGGAAAGCAACAACATTGGAGACAGCCTATCTCCAGCTCAGAGAGAGAGAGAAGGACCCGCTGGGAGAGTGGAAAGGGACGGCATATCCAATGGCTCCCCTCAGCTTCTAAGTGTCAATGGCCCTGACACTAGAGTAGATGGATCAGACTTTTAGGATCCAAAAAGCTTTTCCATCTTATCCAGCCAGGCATGACAGCCCTTGGGGGCCATCTGATCACACAGATGGCACCCGCGGACATCGTGTGGCACCCCCAGGCAGAGGATACAGACCTTGTGTGGATCAGTAATAGACATGGTCCACAGGCACTGGGGGCACCGTCGAAAACTGGATGCCACCATGAAAAACAGCCGGTAAGCTGTTGATGGACAGCGGCCACCGAGGAGCGAGACACTAGGAATCGACCACAGCGAAGGGGAAAAATGGCACCTACCTTGACACTGGACAGCACCAACCGGAGAAAAGGGACCCAGCGCAGGAAAAAGTCGAAAAATGACCGGGAACACTTTTTTGTAGAAAAAATAAAGAGCAGAGCTCCAGAACCGCAAGGCAACTACTTTGCTGGGGGCGGGGAGATAAAAAAAGTTCTGTGCCGGGCTCCATGTGATGATATCACCCATCTGTGGACTACCATCTTGCTTGTCCTAGAAGAAAGTCAGAGTCAAAGACAGGGAAAGTGAAATAGAAAAAAAACTGCTGACTCCCTGGCTCAAGATAGAGCTTCTTGCCTAGTAGTGTGAATTCATCCGATTGCATGTTATCCACTAGCCTGTTTTATATTGTCTCTAAGGAATGTCCCAAAGGGACATAAAAATAAAAATTTTGGCATGTATTTAATTTTAACCCACCAAGGTTTTTTCCAAAAGTGAAAGATAGGTAATCAAAAATTAATGAAGGTGGCCTTATCCACAAAATTAAGAAAAACAGTTTTAAAGTTTTGAAAATTTAGCATTAAAAGTAAGTTACTCAAAATAACCTACTTACCTTTGCTTTTCTTTTCTCTCCTTATGCTTTTCAAGATTGTGCCCTCGGTCCTTCACCTCTCGCGACTTATCCTCTGTACGCTCTTTTACCCTGTATTTTTCTTTGTGCTTCTTTGTGACTGGGACCTCTTCCTGAGCTGGGGGAGGTGGACTAGGAGTACGAGGTCCCTTTTTCTTACTTTGTGTTCCTTTTGAACTTCTAGTGACAGAGAGAAAGAATTAGGAATAGGAAAAAGAAATAAAATCCTTAAAAGGACAAAAAGTTCTTCTGTTTAATCCCTCTTCTCTTCTATTCTGCTCTGAGATAAATCATCAGAAACAAGCATCAATATCTTCCTGATTTTCTCCCACCAATGCTGCCCTATACAGGCCAAGTACTGCAGTGACCTCGGAAGCAAACAGCTTCCTACAATTACTAATACTATAAAACAGTGCTTCATATACATATTTTAAAAAGTTAACCACCCCCCACTAAAAAAGTATTTTATATTTTCTTGCTTTCATTATTTTTCATTGTTTTGTAAATTTTAAAGCTCTTTTTTTCTTTTTCTGATCAGTTCCACTAAAGTATGGGGATCCCAGGCTTCTTCTCCATTTTCTGCATCGCCATATGTTTGCTGTTTAGCAAAGAATAAATCACATTCCAAATGATAAAGGCCTCATTACCAACTGGAAAAGTCTGTAACGTGCAAAAAATAGCTATATTTAAAGTGGACATGCAAAAGTACTTAAAAGTAATTTTCTATTAGTCGTGGGGAAAATAGGGGTGAAAGAATAGAAAGAATGAAATGGGGTTCTAGATGGTATATTAGACAGAGTAACAGAAAAATTATTCTTTCAATCAAATCAGACCTTGCTAGACTGCTTTAAGCACAATACTTTGGAAGATATTTTGGCTAATCACTAAATACTACCAAAGACGACTAGTGAGAGCTCCTCCTGCCCGTGGCTGTGCCATTAACACACTCCACTTCAACCATGTTGAAGAACATAAATCTAAACCTGGTTATGAAACATATGACTACTTCTTCACTGTGCAGAGCACTCGGCACTGACTCCCTGCCTCCCTAATAAAAGCTTATTTAACAATTCTAGTGTTAGGATTAAACATATAATGTGGTACTTCTGGTACATTGTTTAGCATACCGTATACCCCTATTTCTTCCAACAACGGACTCCACTGTCTATTTCTTTCACCTTCAAGCCCAATGTCATTGGAGCATAATCTCACCATATATAATTACGCTAATCTCAACCAGCTCCACAAGATTAACAAACACCTTCTCTACTAGAAACATATCTATACGAGAATATGAATTGTGGGGCTGAGAGTAGAAGATATAATTCCTACTGTTTAGGAAATAAAATCTCCAGACAGCGATAAGATCCCATTTTGTCATTAAACCCTTAAGCTTATGTCTATTCTTGCTCAATATCTGTCCACCTTTGGCTTGACTTATCCAGTGCCGAAGAACAGGTCATATTGAAGTCCCCAGCCACTATGATATGCTCTTCTCCCTTGGCTTCATCGATGGTTAAGAAAAATTGAACTTGGCCTGTATTAGGTGCATAGATATTCGGCAAAGTATACACAACCCCAGAAATTTCAAATTGAATTAAGATGAACTTTCCCCTAGGATCCCTATAGCTTATCCTAACATTACATATCAAATCTTTATCAAACAAAATCCCCACTCTCGCATTTTTTTCATCCTTAGTTGCTGCTGCTGCAAACAAGAGAAACATTTTTTTCCTATGTAATAAATGCTCAAATCTGTGTTTTAAATGAGTTTCCTATAATAGTATGATAGATCCCTGCGATTGTTGAATTTCCCTCCTAAGCAGTTGTCTTTCTCGGGATGTTTAGTCCTTTCACATTTAAAGAAAGAATCTTTAATTTAGACATCATGAAATCGCGTCCCCCAACATCCTCCACCCCTTAAAGACACCCATCTCATATTCATCCGACTTCCAAACATTACTCAGTATATCTGCATTCACTTTGCGGCTTCCTCCCTACAAACTGAACTAGTTTGAACTATATTGGCACTACAGAACTATCAGTCTGAAAATCTTTTTGTACCCCTATCCACCCCCCTATTCCCCATATATCATGTCAATATTGCCCCTCCACAACACTGCATAGCTACCAGAGAAGTGTACATGACCGGACAACAACCCAAGGCACCGGAATTACCCACCCTCTATGCTAGTACAAGCAAAAAATTGTACCACCCCTTCTAACAGAAATATAGGAAGAACAGTAAGTTATCCCAAACCAACATGCTATTAACAACATTCCATTGGCTTAAGCAGAAAAAAAAAATGCAATGAAATATGTCTCTGCCTCATCCAATATTGTCCTTAGATGAGTTGGAGTCTCCTAAGTTCCTCCTCAGCCTCCATCCTCCTTTGCCCACTCTTTGCCATCGAGGCGGGTCATCTTTGGAAGCCGATGTCTTAGCTGACTTCTGGTATACATTCGCAATAGTAATTCCCACAATGTTCAAAATGGCCAATGCCTCTTTGATCATCTTGACCGTCGGGCCGATGCGGTAAAGTGCGCTCAGGCTGGGCGCACTGTTAGCCCCCGTTTGGCCGCACGTTTTCGACGCTCTATTTTTACCCCTTATACAGTAAGGGGTAATAGTGCGTGGAAAACACGCGGCCAACCCCCCCGAAATTAATAGCGCCCGCAACATTCAAATGCATGTTGATGGGCCTATTAGTCATTCACGCGTGATACAGAAAGTAAAATGTGCAGCAAAGCCGCACATTTTACTTTCAGAAATTAACACCTGCCAAAGGCAGGAGTTAATTTCAGCCGGCACCGGAAAAGTGTACAGAAAAGCAGAAAAAACTGCTTTTCTGTTCACCCTCCGACTTAATATCATAGCAATATTAAGTCGGAGGCCCAAAAATTAAAAAAAAATTAAAAATCTGCCCGCGGCCCGCGGGTTGGAAGATGGACGCTCAATTTAGCTGGCATCCGTTTTCCGAACCCGTGGCTGTCAGCGGGTTCAAGAACCAACGCCGGTAAAATTGAGCGTCAGCTGTCAAACCCGCTGACAGCCGCCGCTTCTGTCAAAAAGGAAGCGCTAGGGATGTGCTAGTGTTCCTAGCACCTCCTTTTACCGTGGGCCCTCATTTGCATACAGGCCGATACTGAATCTCGCACCCAGGACACTGGCCTGTGCACTCGCTGGCTCTCCCGCGACTTTTACTGTATCGGCCCGCTTGTAAGAAGTGCCATGAATCATCATCACCACATCAAAAGGATATAACTAACATTCCCTGTATGTACCAGGATCAGTCCAGACTGCTGGGTTATGCCTCCCCTCCAGCAGATGGAGTCAGAGAAAAGCTGAAAGGCACCCCCTAGATATACCGGTGTGCCACCTGCGATCCCTCAGTATTTTCTCTGACTCCAGCAGATTGAGAGGCATAACCTGCGGTCCTGGTCTACATTGGCTAATTGGTTATCCAGGTTTTTATTTTATATACTATACCTGACTAGATCAACTAGCTTGCTTTCTATTTCCAGTAATATAAAATAAAATAAGAGATAGGTTCTGTTTTTTCAGTTGGTTTCCCGCGCAGCGATAAGGCAGGTTTGCGGCAGGCTTAGAAGGGCATTGCCCACGCACCATTTGCCCGGAGCTAGTTAGTCCCCGTGGGCCAGGGGGAGAGCTTACCGCCGCTCACCCTCCCCCCACAGTAGTAGTTTTTCCAGAGGTTTCTCTGAAGGGGGCTCTAGGAGCAGTCACGGCTTAGTTGAAAAAAAAAACAAAAAACAAAAACTAACCCAAAGCCACTTAAGTCCTGGTTGGGGGCAGGCAGTGGGCTTACACCCTTGCAGCCCCAGCCTGCCGCGGTTCAGCCCGGGGACTCTGGAGGGGGTGGCTGTCTCACCCGGTGCGCTGTTTCCTGTGGAGCCGGGGTCTTGCTTTTGGCACGCTTTTTCGGGGCGCGACTCTCCCGAGAGGGTCTCTGCTCCCGATGTCTCCCCGGGGGCGAGGGACCTTCTTGGGGGCAGAGCGCTGCCTGCAGCGTTTCTTCAGCGCGGCATCCGGGAGTGCTCCCTGCTCGTTCAGCAGCCCCACCTCCCCTTCAGAAGGAGGCAGCGGCCATCTTGCCAGCGCTGCCGACAGAGGGAACAGCGTCAGAGGCGGAGGATTCTTCTCCTTCCTCCCCGCCTGCCTTGAGATTTCACCGCGACAGACTTCTATAGGACATATCCTTACCTTTTTGCAGGCTGGTTTGAAGAAGGGTCTGGCCTACAGTTCTCTTAGGGTGCAGGTGGCGGCTCTGGGTTGCCTGAGAGGCAAGGTTGACTGTGTCTCTCTGGCGTGTCATCCAGATGTTGCTCGTTTTTTTGTGCGGAGTTCGGAATTTGCGTCCTCCTGTGAGAGTACCCTGTCCTTCCTGGAGCTTGAACTTGGTCCTTCGTGGTCTCTGTACGGCCCCCCTTTGAACCTATTAAGCGGGCCTCCTTGAAGGATTTAATGCTCAAGACAATATTTCTAGTGGCCATTTCGTCAGCGCGTCGTGTTTCGGAGCTGCAGGCTCTTTCGTGCAGGGAACCCTTCTTGCGTATTTCGGATTCTGGTGTGTCGTTGCACACTGTTCCTTCCTTCTTGCCTAAGGTGGTATCGGCCTTTCATGTTAATCAGACTGTAGAATTGCCTTCCTTTTCGGAGGAGGAGCTCCAGTCTTCTCAAGGTCAGGATTTGAGGCATTTGGATGTCCGTCGAATACTCCTGAGGTATTTGGAAGTGACTAATGAGTTTCGGAGGTCGGATCACCTGTTTGTGTTGTGGAATGGCCCCAAGAAGGGCCTTCAGGCATCCAAGACGACTATTGCACGATGGTTGAAGACCGCAATCGCGTCCACGTACATTGGTTGTGGTAAGTCTGTGCCCGATGGGCTGAAGGCTCATTCGCTGCGTTCTCAGGCGGCTTCATGGGCTAAAAGCCAGTTGGTGTCTTGCCAGGAGATTTACAGGGCGGCCACTTGGAAATCCTTGCATACATTTGGTAGGCATTATCGCTTGGATGTTCGTGGTCCGTCGGCTGAGTCCTTTGGGAGCAGCGTGATTCGAGCGGGACTCTCTGGGTCCCACCCCATTTAAGGCGGCTCGGGTACATCCCAGCAGTCCTGGTACGTACAGGGAAAGGAAAATTAGTTTCTTACCTGATAATTTTCGTTCCTGTAATCAGGACCAAGGATCAGTCCAGACGCCCGCCCACGTCAATGTCTTTAGGAGAGTCCGCTCGTGTTTCTATCGGGTCGTTCTTTTGCAGCGAGCTACACCTTCAAGTGGTAATTACAAGTGTTGCTGCGGATTATACAGTAAGTTGTTCTGTGGTTGTTTTTAGTTTTCTTATATAGGGCGACAGCTTGTTGCTGTTGTTAGACGATGTTACTATTTGATCTAGTCAGTGGTTGGTCTAAAGAGGGTTGGTTTTCTTCTGCTTTGATATCAAATATACTGAGGGATCGCAGGTGGCACACCGGTATATCTAGGGGGTGCCTTTCAGCTTTTCTCTGACTCCATCTGCGAGGGGAGGTATAACCCAGCAGTCTGGACTGATCCTTGGTACTACAGGAACGAAAATTATCAGGTAAGAAACTCATTTTCCTATATCGGAAGCTGCCTTTTCGAAATGCAGTGGTAACTTCTTTAAAAGCCATACACGTTTTGATGGTGACTGGGAATGGTTCAGCATAAACAAACGTTGTGAGCGCTCCAGACCCATGAAGGTTGTTTACCGGGTAGCGATGGAACAGGCCACTATCTCTCTCACGGGCCGATTCAGTAAAGTCCGTGGGAAAGCGGGCGAATGCCCGCTCTCCCGGTGCGCGTACAGGCCACTTGACCGTGCACGCGATTCAGTATTTAAATTAGGCCCGGCGGTAGAAACGTGCAAAAGGAGACGCATCCCTAGCGCCTCCTTTTGGCCCGGAGCGGTGGCTATCAGCTGGTTTGACAGCAGACGCTCAATTTTGCCGGCGTCGGTTCTCGAGCCCGCTGACAGCCTCGGAAACCAGATGCCGGCAAAATTGAGCGTCCGGTTTTCGACCCGACAGCCGCGGGTCGACTTCAAATTTTTATTTTTTTTTTATACCCTTTGGGACCTCCGACTTATTATCGCCATGATATTAAGTCGGAGGGTGCACAGAAAAGCAGTTTTTACTGCTTTTCTGTGCACTTTCCCGGTGCCCGAAGAAATTAGCGCCTACCTGCGCTAATTTCTGAAAGCAAAATGTGCGGCTTGGCTGCACATTTTGTTTTCTGAATAGCGCGGGAATACCTAATAGGGCTCTCAACATGCATTTGCATGTTGAGGGCGCTATTAGGTTCGGCGGGTTGGACGCGCGTTTTCAGCCCCTTACTGAATAAGGGGTAAGGGAAAACGTGCGTCCAGTGGCGGGTTAACAGTGCGCGCCGTCGGAGCGCATTGTACTGTATCGGCCCATCAGTTTGTTTGCAATTTTGGGGTCCAACGAACAATGCGCCCTCTCCAGCACAATATTCGGTGGTTCATATTGTCCATCCTCAGCTTGCTTTTGATGCAGCAAAAACCCATGTAATCTCATCACCACTGCTGTACAATCTGCGTATTCTTCTGTTTCCGGGATTCCCCGAAAGCACAAATTAGAGCACTGTGATCGGTTTTCAATGTCCTCTAATTTTTCTGCCATTTCTGACTTCTCAAGCTCCATTTGAGCATACTGAGATCTCAAAGTGAACATCACATGCAACCACCCAATTTCCAATCTCGGCCATCTGCTCGCGCATATTAGAAACCAATATCAGTATCTCTTTTTTATTCTCCATTATTTTGCAAAGATCATAGAATCACTGTCAAAATTCATCCAAAGTCTGTACTTGGCTCGTCTCGCCTTCTATGGTTGTTTTCACAAATTCACTCCCTGCCGGAGACAAGCACACTGCCTCCTTAATTTCTTCCATCTCAGACTCCACCACCGATTTTACATACGAAAACTGTTTGAAGTCCAGCGCTTTTTTCGTAGAGGACGGGATAATCGATCTTTACAGTTGTTGGGTTCCAAAAACATAGAATGTGGTATTCAATCAATGG
Organism: Rhinatrema bivittatum; assembly: GCF_901001135.1. NCBI lineage: Eukaryota > Metazoa > Chordata > Amphibia > Gymnophiona > Rhinatrematidae > Rhinatrema > Rhinatrema bivittatum. Next base: position 125,975,169 of record NC_042619.1, on the reverse strand, counting down.
ATTACGGTGTATGGGAACAGAAGCTCAGAACTTAAGCTGCCATTGCTCATGTTATTTCTATATACAGAACTAACAACTCTTATGTATCTCACCATGCTAATTAAGTTAGTTCACAATACCAGCCCATTTTCTCTTGATGCAAGGACCACTTCTTCCAAATACTGATTAGCCTGATAAAATATTAACATTTGTGTTTCTACTGCGGTTGTAATTCCCTCAACTGAGAGGAAGGAACTCATGTCGGAGTCATGAGAATGAAAAAGTCAGGCCCAGATCACTAATCTTTTTTCTTCTTTAGTTTTGTGGCACAAACCACATGCTGGGCTTTCACCTATGGTATGATTCTCAACCCCTCGTTTACCAAGCTGTTGCCAACATATGACTTTAAATTCTCAAATCCCTCCCACCACTACCCGTCAGAGTTCCAGTAGATTCTGAAGAGAACTGGATTCTTCCCAGGTTTCAACACCACTGACCACCTCCACATTACAAATTTCTGCTTTATTACACCACTCCCCAGGGTATACTAGATTTCCTGCCTTTATCCTTGATGACACATTATGTTTATCCAAATAAAAGTATGATTAAAAAAAACTACCGTATTTTTCGCTCCATAAGATGCACTTTTTCCCCCCCAAAAGTGAGGGGAAAATGTATGTGCATCTTATGGAGCGAATATAAAAAACAAACAACCCCTCCCACCCTCCTGACTCCCCCAAGACCTGCCAAAAGTCCCTGGTGGTCCAACGGGGGTCCAGGAGCGATCTCCTGGACTTGGGCCGTCGGCTGCCAGTAATCAAAATGGCGCCGACAGCCCTTTGCCCTTACTATGTCACTGGGGCCGACCAATAGCAGCGGTAGCCCTTGTGACATAGTAAGGGCAAAGAGCCGTTGGCGCCATTTTGATTACTAGCAGCCAACAGCCCAAGCCCAGGAGATCGCTTCCGGACCGCTCCTGGACTCTGTGTATTTGTTTTAACAGGCTTTGCATGAGAGACGCAAGCTCCGGTAATGAACAACCCCCACTGGACCACCAGGGACTTTTGGCAGGTCTTGGGGGTGGGGGGGGTCAGGAGGGTGGGGGGTTGTAGTAAATTAATTTGGCAGGTCTTGGGGGAGGGGGGTCAGGAGGGTGGGGGGTTGTTAATTTAAAGAGTTGGGATGGGGATTTTTTTTGGGGGGGTTCCCAGAGAAAGATAAAAGTTTTCTGATCTGGGGAGTGGACCGAAATGGCCCTCCCCAGACCCAAAAAACAAAATGGGGAGAAATAAATGTTATGCACGCCCCTAATTTGCTCCGTAAGACGCACAGACGCCCAGGGACAAAGCCAATTTAGCACAAATTTTTTAATTTTTTTTTTTAAATTTCCCCCCTCTGAATCCTAGGTGCGTCTTATGGTCAGGTGCGTCTTATGGAGCGAAAAATACGGTAGGTAGGTCAAAATTTCCCTGGATGGTCAAAATATCTGCATTCTAATTACATAAAAGAACAATCTAATCTATCTTTTTTCTTCTCCTATTTTGCTGAGAAACACTCCTTTAAGAATCATGAAAAAATACAGAGTACAAACCCAGATACATCTGTTTATGTGCTAACACACCCCTACCCCAACACAAACACATTTTACATCAGACCACAGAATTACTTTTTTTTTTTCCTTTGTCAGGGTCTATCCTCACAAATTATTGGTCCAAATGCGAATGTCTATTTTTGAAATACATATTAAAAATATGTGCAGTCTCAAGTGACAAAACTACAATAAAACTGAAATCATAACCCTGATATGCTTTAACTGTTTGTCTCAACGGAAAAAGCTGTTTCTTATATACCACAATAGATACACTCATATAAAATTCAAAACATCATTGCAGAATTTCAGGGCAAAGCTACTTGATTGATTTATGGGGATCAAATGTCCCCCAAATAGTATTAATGGTTTTCTTTTCATGACAGGCAGTGAGAGTTAATGGCTTGGTGTAAACTTGATCAAACTTGTTTCAAGGAAAGGTACATATAAAAGTATAACATAACTTGCCTTGCTACCATATTGATCCATTAGATTTTTACCATAAAAGCAAGGGGATACTTAGCAAAATCAGATGCATTCATCTTTTTACTTTAAGAGTTTTCTACAAGTACTACTTGCTTTAATGTTTGCCAATAGGTAATTTAGCCAGACTTTAACCTTGCCATCATATCTGAAGGGACTTAAGTGGTTTCAAACATACGTAACACTTAGTGAATCATTAAAATAAAATTGCACCACCCATGTATTGTGCATATAACAAAACTATATTATGCCAGGGAGCTATAAACATCTGGCACCAATTAGAAATGTTATTAGTAAGTCTTTATGCTTAAAAAAATAATCATCAGCTCCCCTGCAATTCAGCTGGATTTCTGGGCACTGCCATATTAGAACAGATTATCTCACACTAACTGGATATGACTGAACCATTTTGGTCATCACACAGATTGCAAAAAACAATCTGCTCTAGTGACTTGTGTATTAGTTTGGGACTGTTCTAAACATGGCAGTTTCCAGTGGTTCAGAAAAAGCGTGGGAAATCAACTTAAAGAATATTAAAAAATAAAGGTTTCCCAGTACATTTTTTAATTGATTTAAGTTGAGTACTGATGTTTCCTGAACATACCCAGATCAGTCCAAACAATGGGTTTATGCATCCCTACCAGTAGATGTCGCGGCTGGCTCCAAGGGAGGGGTCTCCTTTGCTTCTTCTCCCATGGGGGATCGCAGGTAGGGGACCTCGGCCAGCTGGGATTCCTGTGACTCCCCTCCCCCTCCCTCTCCTGCAGTGCAGGAGCCCAAGGAGGCACAGGAAGAGGGAGCGGATTTGGAGTCCAGTCTCTTTATTCAAGGGATTGGGGGCCCGCAGGGTTTTTCCTGAGTTTATCCTGCTAATGCATGAGGCTTTCCTGGCTAGGGAAAGCTCAAGACAGAGGAGATCCAGAGAGATAAGGTCGAGCCTGTCCAAAAGACCGAGACTGGCTTCGGCAGGCGGGTCTAAGCACGGACTCGCTGGGGTTGCGGGGCACCGGTACGGAGGACAACCCCAGGGATCTAGATGACTCAGACGAGATGTAGGAGGATCCTGCATCTCCCCAAAGTGCAGATCCGGATGTGGACCTGGATGAGGGCGAGGATGATCCGGACATCCTGGAAGGACCTGCGACAGAGAGGGATGACCCTCGGGTAGTCTGTTTAAGGAGGAGCTTCGCTCTTTCATCCCTCAGGTGTTGGAAGAGTTGGGGGTGAAGCTAACTCAAAAAGAGTCAGATAATGAGGTTGTCAATCCGGTTCTGGATGGGCTTCGGGGTCCGCCTAATGCCTTTCCCATACTTAAGAAGATTCAGAAGCTGATTAGGCGGGAATGGGATTCCCCGGACTCAGACTTAAAAGGTCAGTAGAGCGATGACTAACCTTCATCTCTTGCTGGAGGAGCATTTGGACCATCTTAAGACCCCTAAGGTGGATGTGGTGGTCTCAGCCATCACCAAGACTACAATTCCGGTGGCGGGTTCCACCACCCTGAAGGATGTCCAGGACCGCAAATTGGAGATTCAGTTGAAGCGCATGTTTAAGGTGTCATCTGAGTTTGCAGGCCACAGGGTGTGGCTAGCATGATGCACTGTGCTGAATCCAGAAGCCTCAAGAATAAGCCTCGACTGGTGTGCTGACTCCTGTTCAGGTGGCTCGCTTGAAAGCTGGGGTGGGTTATATGACAGTTGCCTTTTATGATTTGGTGCCTATCTCGGCCAGGAATTTGGTCTCGATGATGCTGCATGCAGACTTCTGTGGTTACACAATTGGTCAGCAGACATGTGGTCCAAAACTCAGCTACTCAATTTTCCTTTTAGGGGAAAGCTGCTTTTCGGGGAGGACCTGAATTGGCTGAAGTCGTCTCTGGGGGAAACCAAGGGAAATAGACTGCTGGAGGATAAGAAGGGCAATAAGAAGATCTTTCCATCTCAATCCCATTTTCAGGACTCAAGGAGAGGGAGGAAGTCAGCAGCCATTTCAGGGTGCTGGCAGGTCCTCCAGAAGCAGGTCCGGTCAGGGGACTGGAGGAAATAGGGCCTCCCAATGAAGCCAGGCTTACCCACTCTTCGCTGGAAGCAATAAGGGGCAGGTTGTGCCATTTTTACGAGGAGTGGGTCAAGATTACCTCGGACCCATAGATGCTAGAGGTTGTGAGAGTCGGTTACGCCTTAGAATTTTCATGTCCACTCACGGAAGCCTTTCTGGAGACCCACTGAGCTTCCCGAAACAAACAGGAAGCGAGAGAGAGGACGCTTCAAAGGTTAATAAGACTAGAGGCCATAATTCCGGTGCTACTAAGTGAGCAGGGGCGGGGAAGGTACTCCATCTATTTTGTGGGTCCAAAGAGGAAGGCACCTTCTGTCCCAACTTGGATTTGCAAAAGGTAAACATAAGCTTGCAAGTGTCGCGTTTCCGGATGGAGTTGTTGCATACGGTGATTGCAGCAGTCAGCAAAGGAGAATTCCTGGCATCTCTGAATCTAACCAAAGCTTATCTGCATATTCCCATTTGAAAAGACCATCAGAAGTTTCTGCAGTTCAAAGTATTAGGTTAGCATTTTCAGTTTCGGGCTCTCCCCTTTGGGGTGGCCACGGCTCCCGAACCTTCACACTGGTGATGGTGGTGGTGGTGGTGGCAGCCTAGTGACGAGAAGGGATTCTGGTCCATCCATATCTAGATAATTGGCTTATCCGGGCAAAGATGGAGGAGGAGTGCTGTCGAGCCGTGCAACAAGCAATCAACACCCTCGGCACTCTGGGTTGGGTCATCAATGTGGCAGTCACCTGGTTCTGTCTCAATCGTTGGAATATCTAGGAGCCCGTTTCGATACCCAGAAGAGCAGAGTGATTTTTGAAGTTGCAGGCGCAGGTGACAAGGCTGCTGCATCTGCCAGTGCTAAGGGTCTGGGATTACTTACAGGTGCTAGGATCCATGGCCTCGATGTTGGATCTGGTTCCATGGGCCTTTGCTCACAGATGGAATCTGATATTGGACCAGTTTTATCTACTGTTGACGCTGTTAGCGGAATCCAGGTCCAGTCTTTCGTGGTGGCTGTCAAGGAGCAACCTGGAAAAGGGAGTGGACCTCAGATTGGGTGGTAGTGACCACAGATGCCAGCCTCAAGGGCTGGGGAGCAGTATATGCCTGGGTCGATCTGCCCAGGGGCTTTGGTCAGTGGAGGAGGAGGTCTGGTCCAATTGTCTGGAGACCAAGGCAGTGTGCAGACCCCTGAAAGAGTTTCTGCCATGTGGTCCAGGGTCAAATGGTCCAGGTGTTTTCGGACAATGCGACAACGGTGGCATACATCAACCATCAAGGAGGAATGAAGAGCCTCGCTATGGCTCGGGAAACTCAGCTATTGTTTGCGTGGGTGGAGTGTCATCTCAAGGAAATTGAAGTCTCCCATGTAGCAGGTATAGACAACGTGCAGGCGGATTTCCTAAGCAGGCAACAGCTGGATCCTGAGGAGTTGGAGCTGTCCCCAGAAGCCTGGAATCACATTGGTGCCAGATGGGGTGTTCCACAGCTGGATCTCATGGCAACATGGGCCAATGCAAAGATGACAAGATTCTTTAGTCGCAGAAGGGAAGTCTGTTCGGTAGGACTGGGTGCCCTAGTGTGCCTGTGGCCGAGGGGGATCCTTTTGTATGTGTTTCCTCCATGGCCACTCATAGGTTGAGTGTTATGGTGTATATAGATGCATCCAGACACAGTAGTGTTGGTAGTGCTGGAATGGTCGCGGCATCCATGGTTCTCGGATCTGGCATATCTGGTAATGGACGAACCTCTTTGGCTGTCTCATTTGCCGGGATTATTGCGGCAGGACCCAAATTTTCAATTCGGGAGGATCGCTTTTGTCTCGCTGCTTGGCTTTAGAGAGGTGGTGCTTACGAATGAAGGGATATTCTGAACCAGTAATTACTACCCTTGCACAGGCGAGAAGGCCTGCTACTTCCATGGCATACATCAGAGTATGAAAGGTTTTTGAGACCTGGTGTCTGCAACAAAGCCTGGATCCTCTGTCGGCATCAGTTCGGAATATTTTGTCCTTTCTACAGCAGGGTTTGTCCAAGGGTTTAACCTATAGTTCGCTCTGTGTCCAGGTTTCTGCCTTGGGTTGTCTCAGGGGCAAGGTGCGAGGTACATCTTTGGCCTCTCATCTTGATGTCATGTGATTCCTAAAAGGGGTGAAGCATGTAAGACCTCCACTTCGGAAGACGTGCCCAGATTGGAACCTCAATTTAGTCTTGCAGGTTCTCTGTGAGGCACCCTTTGAGCCTTTAGGCCGAGCTTCTTTGAAGGATCTTATGTTGAAGGTGGTTTTTCTGGTCGAGATTCGCTCAGCGAGACGGATTTCAGAGCTTCAGGCTCTTTCTTGTCACTATCCTTTTTTGTGTATTACTAACAGAGTGTCCTTGCTTATGGTGCCTTCATTTTTGCCAAAAGTGGTTTCTGCCTTCCATGTGAATCAGACAGTGAGACTGCTGGGTTTCCCAGAATGGTCTAGAGATTTGACAGGGGGTAGAGATCTCCATCTTCTGGATGTGCGTCGTACTCTGTTGCGCTATTTGAAGGTCACTAATTCCTTCCGGTGCTCAGACCATCTTTTTGTGTTATTTGGTGGAGCTAAGAAGGGAGAAAAAGCTTCCAATTGAAAGAGGCTATTTGTTCGGCCTACATTTGTAAGGGCCAAGCCATTCTGACGGGTCTCAAAGTGCATTCGACTAGAGCTCAGGCACCCTCTTGGGCGGAGTGTCAGTTGGTGTCTCCCCAAGAGATCTGTAGGGTCGCGGTGTGGTCCTCGCCTCATTCTTTCACCAGGCACTACCGAGTGGATGTTCGGTCGCAAGAGGATATGACCTTTGGTGAAAGTATGTCGAGAACAAGTCTTTCGGTTTCCCGCCCAGTGTAGGATTGCTTTGGTACATCCCACTTGTCTGGATTGATCTGGATATGCTCAGGAAATGAAAATTGGTTCTTACCTGTTAATTTTCGTTCTTGTAATACCACAGATCAGTCCAGAGACCCGCCCCACGATTGCTGCCGAAAGACTGGTTTTCCTGGTATATTACACTGTATATTAAAGATGTTCTTATCAATAATTCGGTTCGATTTTTGTTGGATCAAGCGGTTGACTGGCTGTTTGGGTACTGGAGTTATGTTGGTCTCCAGTTCAAGGGTATCCAACCCTGGGGTTTTTCGGTTCACCCTATTTTAGGGGAATGCTTTCTAATCTTGGCTTGGGTACAGGTCAATACTGAGGGAGTGCAAGTGGCACTCTCATTTATGTAGCAATGCCTCAAAGTTTTTATTCTCTGCCTCCATCTGCTGGTAGGGATGCATAAACCTACTTGTCTGGACTGATCTGTGGTATTACAGGAACGAAAATTAACAGGTAAGAACCAATTTTCCTTTATACTTTTGAACTGTTACAAAATAAAGACAATTGAGATGGAACCCTAATGGAGTTTCATCTCTGCCAGATTCCAACTAGTCAGAGAAGTACAATTATTAGAATGGATTTTTCCCTCTTTGTTACCTCATTTCACGGAAGTATTTTGCTTTTTCACATATTTTTACAGGGCATTAATAAGTGTGTTTGCTAAGGGATCCGGGTTCCTTAAATATGAAAAAAATGGTAATTATCAGAGTAAATGAATTGATTTTGAGCTTTACTGCTATGACATGGCACAACTCATTTTTGATACCTCTTTAAATGTCTTAAAAGATTTCCATCCTAAATTCCAATATATAAGAATTTGTGTATGATTTTGTTTATGAATTGTTCTCTTCTCCCATCTTTTTCTAATTAACAAAATAAAGACGGCAAAACTTTCATCATTTCTGCTCTTACAAAGCAATAGAATTTAATACTTGTACTGCTAAGCCAGCTCTGATTTCTCAAATTTCATTTGTAGATAAAATCGTGCTTTGCAGCTTTGAGACATATTCATGTGTTACATCCTTTTCTGTCTTGATCAGCTCAGAATATAATTATTCCTGTTAATTGCATGGTAATTAGGATTTCCAGGTTATAGAAAATTGTATTGGTAGCAACATTAAAAAATGTTTTGATTTTTTATATTATGTTAACTCTGGATATCGGTATTGTGATTTGATGATGTAATGTCATGATAATTTCAAAATTTAATAAAATATTAAAAAAAAAAAAAAAAGAATATAATTATTCATGTCTTACCAGTAAGGTGGATTTCTATAACTCTGTGTACCTAGGCCTATTTTAAAGTGCTTTAAGAAGACCTGGGCTCCTCCAGAACATGGCAGCCAAAAATTGACAAATGTTAAGCCAAGAGATCAGGTGACCTCTATTTTGCAGGAGCTGATATGGTTGGCAAATCCAGTTTAAAATGTTGACTAAGATATTCAAATGTCTTAATGGGAGGGTACTTCCTATTTAGCAAATGTACTGACCCCCACATACCTTTTGCTCAAGTCTGTGTTCTTCATAGTAGGATGTTCTGGTGGTACCCTCATTTTCAGCAGCTAAGCATGTTTTGAATGCTGCTTTTAGTGTGATGGGGCCTAGACTCTGAAATGATATTCAACTAGATATTCAAGATGAAATTCATTATGCCACTTTCAGGAAGCAATTAAAAGTTTTTTTCTTTACCAAAGTCTTTCTGGGGTAAATCCCAGAATATAATAATTATAGTTTGGACAGCTGAGATTTTAGCTATTGAGTTAGATTGGTAGTTGATAGAGGGCTGGGTTAGGGGCATTTTATATTTGACGTTAGGGATACGGGTTCAGAGGCATTAATTATGAATGGGGTTTTGTTGGATCTGGGAGGGGACAAGTATGGACAGGATTATATATTTGTTCGTTACTTTCTTTTATGTACAATTATCTTTTAGAGATTTTTTTTTGTATACAACTCGCCTTGGGGTCCTTATGACATGTTTGTGAAAGGAAAGCAAATATAAAGAAAAAAAGAAAAGCTAAAGAACGGCTCATGATCCCAAACCCACTCCATCTGTTCTAGCTCTTGCTTCCACTGACCTCTGCTGGTCCTGCAGTGGGGAAGACACTGCAGAAGCCTTCTTCTTGCTTGAGGATGAGGATGCTTTAGGACTTGATTTTCGTTTTGGAGATTTGCTAGATTTTCTTGGTGACATCTTGGATCTAACAACCTCAGGAGAAATCTGAACAATTAAGGGTTTTTTTTGTTTTAAAGGAAAAAACAACTAGAGAAAATATAAGATCCACAACCAACAAAGTCTACTTTTCAGGCAATTTCACTTTTACCTCACAATAAATGGAAAAATTAAAAGAAAAAGATTAAAAAATATACATAAATAAAATTATGACTGCTGAAGAAAAAAATTCCTAACCAGGTTACAAAGAGCTCCCCCCCATAAAGCATTTTCCACAGGCACAGAGTGGGGAAAAGCCCTTTACAATAAGGCCCATAAAATTTATATTTAGTTTGCATTTAATAAAGGATTCAAGGTAAATATATGTCCATAAACTGAGGAATGTATATTACCAAAATATAAATCCTCAGGTTATTCAATATGTAAATCAAATTTTATAAACACACTATATTATCACCACTAGCAAAGATTAAAAGACCTTATAATAGGCTCTACCAGTGTCAAACCACTTTTATAGCTATGTAAATCATTGGTTAGTTTTAGAGGTTTTATTTGAATTTTATTTTTTTTTTAGTTTGCAGATTGCTCATGCAATCCTGCTATGCAATTGTACGAACCCCAACACAGTTCCATGTTTCGATATATAATCTGTGTCATGGTGATCTTTTCAAGGTATCCCAAATTATCTAAAATAAAACCATAAATGATGCTTACAGAGATAATGCAATTTGAATTTAAGAGATCAAATCTGTATTACACACTATTATATACAGACTGGCATTCATGTCTATTTTGGCATCAAAAATTTTAACTGGAAAAGAAATCAAAAAGAACATCCAGAATATATACAATCACACAAAGAAACTTCACCAAATCATAATAATTTTTTTTATATTAAAGAATACCAGTCAATTTCTAGATTAAGTGCATTCGGTGCCACGGAGTTAAACTAAAACTCCAATACTGTTCTCTATAATCAACTCTGTGTTCACTATCACCTCCCCGAGGTGAGGGAAGAACATGCTTAAGAACGCCCCATCACAGATCTTGAAGGAGTGTCTTGTATCAACACAGTGAGCCAACTAGGGGAGCTTGAAGTTTTTTTTGTGGTGATTCAACTCTTATGTTCGGCAACCCTGGTTTTCACTTTTCGTTTGGTTCTTGTCAATGTATGTTTTATAACATGGGTACACAATAAAGTAAACCACATAAGAATTGCAATTTGTTGTGTTGTCATGTATTACTCTCCTTCAAATGAGGGTTCTACCCATTCTTTTCCTGACAGGGTTTGAATGCAGAACCTACAGCAACCACAAGCAGTATGGGCCTTGAGGGGCTGTCTTCTCTGGATATGTGTACAGTGGCAGAAAGGATTTCGTGATGAAGTCTTTGATATTTTTCCCCAGAGTATGAGCAACTAGGGGGTAGTTAAAAAAAATGAGTGTACCTTCTGCACCTCCCAATGTTTGAAGATAATTGCTATTATTGAAGAGATATTACACAAACTAGCTCTGAGCTGGTGGTCTCTATTATCTAATAAAAGCCAAGAGTGGTCCACATTATAGGTTCTTTTGTAAGCCTTTTTAATCACTGAAAAAGGATATCCTCTAGCTAAGAAATGAGCACTCAGTTCCTAAGCTTGATAGACAAAATCAATTTTTTCTGGACATAGGTGACAAATCCAGAGGATGAAAACTTGAAAACTGCAATAAATTGTTACATTCTGATGACTTCTAATATAACAAAGGTCCAAATTGCTGCTGGTTTTTAAAGATTAGATTGTCCAGAAAAGATACGCAGTTCAAATCATGTCATTGTAAACTGCATATTCAAGTGCAAAGAATTTAGCCAAGCAATGAATGATTGTAAATGATCAAGAGCAGATCATCAAATAACACACACATCATTGATATAGCGAGTCCATAAAAAATATTGCTAAAAAAATTGGGTGTGTATAAAAACTGTTCTTTAAATGTGATGTATAGACTGGCAATGCTAGGGGTCATCATCATGCCCATTGCTGTGCCGTGATGTTGAAGGTAAAAAGTCGAGGAAGAGAAAATAATTATAGCATAATTCAAGTTCTGCCAAACAAATAAACGCAGTACGCACAAGATGTGGTCTGTCATTGGTTTCCCAAAACTTGTGTTATGATATTCAGTACTCTATCTTGGAATATGAGGAAAGGCTAAAGAAGTTAGGGCTGTTCAGTTCAGAGAATAGAAGACTGAGAGGGGATATCATAGAAGTCTACAAAATCATGAAAGGACTTGAACAAGTTAATGTAAATCAGTTACTTACTCTCTCAGACAATAGAAGGGCCAGGGGGCACTCCATGAAGTTAGCAAGTAGCTCATTTAAAACAAATCAAAGAAAATTCTTTCACTTAGCACATAGTTAAACTCTGGAATTCATTGCCAGAGGATGTGGTTTCAGCAGTTAGTGTAACTGGGTTTAAAAAAGGTTTGGATAAGTTCCTAGAGGTTAAATCCATAAACTATTACAGTAATTAATAAGCAACTGTAGCTTGTGATCTATCTAATGTTTGGGTACTTGCCAGGTACTTGTGATTTGGATTGGCCACTGTTGGAAACAGGATACTGGGCTTGATGGACCCTTGGTCTGACCCAGTATGGCATTTCTTATGTTCTTATGCAGAACAGATTTCTGGAGTCACAAAAATGACATCTTGATCTTCTAACATAATTGATTGTAGAAGATTCAATGTGTTTGGTGTCTTTTATGAAATATTGGGCTTTAGAGACTTCTGGCTTTAAGAAAACTTCTACAAAAACTAAAAGACATACCAATACAGAAGATATGGAAGTGACAATGGGCCTACCAGTAGGATTCTGTGTAGATTTGCATATCTTCAATACTGTGCGACCAAAACAAAATTAGATCAGTGTCAAGAAATATTTTAATTAAAAACGGTAAAAACCAATGCCCGACTCGGGCCGAGTTTCGCCCATAAAATGTGGGTTGCTTCAGGGGTATGTATGTAAAATAACAACGTGAAATAGAGGTGATCACTCAATGTTAAAAACAGAAAATCCTCCACAGTATCTAGTGGTGCAGCTATAGACATCAGCTTGAGCACAAAGGCTCAGCGCACAGCTTGTGAACTGATTGGCGTCTCAGCAGACCGGGAATCTACTGTATTTGTCCGCCGCTGAAGTCTTATTTAACTTTACAGTACTGAAGAGCATGAATACACAAGTCAGTGTCTCAGTATACCGGAAGTGTATACAGCGGATTACTGTGGAGGATTTTCTGTTTTTAACATTTGAATGACCTTTACCCAAGCCAAAATGGAAATGTATTCCAAAACATAACAAAACTTATCAAACATCTCATGCCGAACGAGCAGGAAGAAATAGAACCACTTACTCTGAATGATCTTTATAACCATATAAGTCAGAATGTACAACCATCACCTGAGCCAAATAAACCCAATTGAAAATCCTTCAGCTTATATCCAAAAGAAAAATCACAGATCGCACGGACTCTCCAAACCCAGGTGGGACTCTGGACTGATCTGTGGTACTACAGGAACAAAAATCCAATTTTCTTTTCCATGTATGTACCCAGATCAGTCCAGACTCCTGGGATGTAACAAAGCCTCCCCAAACCAGGTGGGACTTCGAGAATCCCACTTGAAGCATGCTTTCAACAAAGTTCCTAGACTCTGGCACCTAGACATCCAGACGATAATGCCTGGAGAAAATGTGCAATGATTTCCAAGTAGCCGCCCTACAAATTTCTTGCGGCAACACTGACATTCAGCCCAGGATGTCGCTTGCGACAGAGTCGAGTGAACTCTCTGACCCTGAGGCACCAGCCTTCCCATACAAACATATGCCGAAACCATGCCTCCTTCAACCACTGCCCTATGGTCGCTATTGAGGCCTTCTGCTCTTTCTTTGCACCACTCAAGAGAACGAAAAGATGATCGGACACTCTAAAGCTATTAGTGACCTTCAGAAACCACAACAGTGCTCGCTTTACATCCAGACACCTGAACTCCTTATCCAAAGAAACCGTCCTATCCAGATTCGGGAAGGCTGGTAACTCCAAGGACTGATTCAAGTAAAAGGACAAAACTACCTTTGGAAGAAAAGAAAGCACCGTATGCAATGAGAGACCCAAATCTGAAATCTTTAGGAAAGGATTTCTCCATGAAAGGGTTTGTAGCTCCGAAATCTGTCTAGCTGAACAAATAGCCACCAGAAAAACAACCTTTAAAGTAAGATCCTTCAAAGTCGCCCTGTGCAGCTGCTCAAACAGTGCCCCACACATCACTTTAAGAATCAAGTTTAGGCGCCACGGGGGACACAAATGTTTCACTCCTCGCAGAAAACATACCACATCAGAATGTGCAGCCAGAGGCAACCCATGCATCTTGCCTCTAAGGCACCCCAAGGTGGCCACCTGGACCCTTAAAGAGTTGAAATCCAAACCTTTTACCAAGCCCTGTTGCAAAAAAGAAAATATGGGCCACAGAAGCTTGAGTCGGATTCACGCTGTGCTCCTTGCACCAAACCTTGAACACCTTCCACACCAGCCCATGTGCCAAGGAAGTGGATTTCTTTCTTGCTTGTAAAAAGTCATAACAACATCCTCCGGCACCTCCGGCATTCTCTCAGGAACCTCCTCTCAAAATCCAAGCCGCGAGAGAAAAGTGATCCGCCTGATTCAAAAATATGGGACCCTGGCACAGCAGGGTGGGGAGATGAGGCAGACGTAGCGGGCCGTCCACTGTGAGATTGGCCATGGTTCACAGATTTAGTCAATGAGGCCATTCTGGAACTACTTGTCCCGGATGAACCTCTAATTCTTTGCAAGACCTTGCACCAGTGGCCATGGGGGGAACACATAAGGAGAATTCCCTGTGGCCACGGGAGGACTAAAGCATTAACTCCTTCTGTCCCCGTGCTCCCTTCTTCAACTGAAGAACCGCGGAGCCTTGGCATTCTTCTGCATTGCCTTGAGATTCATGCAATGGACTCCCCACCAGCAACGAATCAGGAGCATGGCTTCCTCTGACAACTCCCACTCCCCAAGATCCAGCTGACGATGACTGAGGAAGTCTGCCTGCATGATGTCCAATCCCACTATATGGAAAGTTGCCAGCATCTCCAGATGGTGCTCTGCCCAATGGACTAACTCCTGGGCTTCTTGCGCCATTGCCTGACTCTTGGTACCATCCTGCCAGTTGATGTAAGCCACCATCGTCGCATTGTCCAATAAAGCTCTCAATGGCCTGCCCTGCACAAGAGGGAGGAAGGAAGGCCTGCAACGCTAGACACACTGCTCTCTTCTCTAGACGGTTGATGCACCACGTCGTCTCCTCTGGAGACCAGTGCCCCTGCACCACTTGTGTTTGACACACAGTGGTAGTTGAAACTGTTCCGATGCCGGGTTCCACCTGGAGAGCAAGGCCAACTGACATGGCCGCATATGAGTGAACGCCCAAGGAACCAATTCCAAAGTGGAAGCCATAGTCCCAAGACCCTGCAGATAATTTATTTTATTTATTTTTAATTTTTATATACCGACATTCTTACATCAGATGTAAATCATACCGGTTTACATTAAACAGAAAAGCAGGAAATACATTTCCATAGTCTAATACAATGAACATTTCTAATTAAAATTGTTAACAAGCGAAAAGAAAAGGTAAAAACTTGGAATAAAGGTTAAATAACAGAAAAAATAAAAGATTTTTTTTTTTTTTTTACAAGAAGCACAAAGGGTTGCATGAAGGGGTACACAAAGGGGAGAGCCCCTTTGTCGCGCCCCTTCGGCACGCGGCGCCTGGTGGTGAGGTGCTTTTCAACTGCCGAATCTCTCAATGACGTCGGGGTGGGGGCGTGGTCTCCCGATCTCCCTCTCAATCTTACATTCATTTCCTCTCAACTCCCGATGTTCGTTTCGCTTCTCTTTTTTTTTTTCTCAGACCTGGGAACCGCACAGTTTATTAATCTGCCAATCTGTCCCTGGATCTTGACAATCCGCTCCTCGGTTAGAAAATCTTTCCCAAGACTGGTGTCGAAGCGTGTTCCCAGGAATTCCAGAACCTGAGACTGCACCAGCTGGCTCTTAGGAAAATTCACAACCCAGTCCAAGGACCATAAGTGCTGCAGCATGATAGCCACCGCCCGATGACAAAGATCCTCTGACTTTGCTCGAATCAACCAGTCATCCAGATACGGGTGAACCAGGACACCCTCCTGCCAAAGAGCTGCTGCCACTATGACTATCATCTTTGTAAAGGTCCTCAGTGCTGTTACCAACTTAAAAGGCATGGTACAAAAATGAAAATGATCTCCAAGGATCATGAACCTGAGAAACCTTTGATGATACGGGTGAATTGGAAGCCAAAAATTCCCCTTTGCGCACTGCAGCAATCATCAACCTCAAAGTTTCCATCCGAAAATGAGTTACCTTGAGCGCCACATTCACCTTCTTTAAATCCAGAATAGTCTGAAAAGTACCTGCCTGTTCCCTGCTCCTCAACCAGTACTGGAACAATGGCTTCTAACAGATGTAGGTGACTGACAAGTTTCTCGAACCACACGTCTTTTCTGCTCATAAGCGCAAGGGGACCTTATGAACAAATCTTTTAATGGACGTGAAAATTCTAAAGTGGAACCATGCTCTATCACACTTAGGACCCAATGATCCGATGTGATCTTGGCCCACTCCTCGAGAAAAAAAGTGTTAACCAATCTGCGATTCTTGGAACAGAGGAGCGGGCAAGCCTCGCTTCACTGGGAGGACGTAGAACCGGAGGCCCCCTGACCTGTACCATTTCTGGTTGGTCTCCGGCCTCGAAAGGACTGATTCCAAGACTGTTGCCTCCCGGCACCTTGTCTGTCCTCCTCCCAGCCGACAAGACTGCCAGGAATGGCGGTTCAACCAGAAATGAGCCTGTGCGGAAGAGAAACCTCTGCTGACCTTCGGCTTGCCCTCTGGCAGCTTGTGTCCTTTGGTCTCTCTGAGAAGCTTCACTAGCTCCTCCAAGTCCTCACCAAAAAGCAGCTTCTCCTTAAAGGGAAGCAACCCAGTTGAGACTTAGACCAAACATCTGCAGACCAGTTGCTTAACCACAGCAGCCTTCTTGAGGTGTACCTCCAGCTTCCTATCCTGCATTTCCTTAATCGCCGCTGATCCCGCCTCCGGAATTGATGTCTTCTTCATCACTGCCGAAACAGAAGCATCCAACTTTGGCATTCGCAAAAGATCCAAACTGTCTTCCAGCAATGGATACAGCTTCTCCATGGCTCTACCAACCTTCAAACCTGTATCTGGAGTCCCCCATTCCTGAAGCACTAACTCCTTCACTGACTTGTGGAAGGGGAATGTTTTTGCTGGATCCCTCAAACCCTGCATGACTGAATCCACTCCCTTGTGGTCCGAATCAGCATGGGGTTCTTTAATACCCAGTTCCTTTGGGACACATGGTATTAAGGGCCACAATTCCTCCTGGCGAAAAAGACGGGCCACCTTGGGATCATCTCCCTCCACAGAGGGTGCTTTATCCTGAGCATCATCAAGGTCCGCACTATCCAAATGAGGATCCAGCCCTGATGGATCTCCAGCCAGAGGAGCATCATTCTCAGAGCTATCATCTGCATTCCCTGAATGCAACTGTCATGCCAGCACTCTCCGAAGTCTGGTCACCCCAACAGATCAAGCCAAACGAGTCCTCTTGGCCGGAACTGGCTCCTGCAGGTCCACTGACTTGGGAAGGAGATATCCAGCCACCCTTCTTGCCAAAAAAAGCCTTATGCATAAGCTGAACAAAATCCAGGGAAAAATCTCCTGAGTTATCTGGATCCTGCTCCAGGAGGGCTTCCTCCTCCTTCTCCCCCAGCAGAGGATCCCGGGACCCTCAGAGCTCTGAGGGTCTTCAATCTGCCAACGACAGTGGCAGGGCACAATTCTTGCAGGCCCTGTCAGACGCTGCAGCAAAAGAAGATAAAATGGCCACCATTCCTGCCAAAATTAGGACAACAAGCTTCTCTGCTCCCCCCGCACTCTCCGCAGAGGACTGCTGCCTGTCCGAGGCTCCCTTAGCGCTCCCCGAGCTGCATTCTCCCCCAGAGACACAGCAGGAGCAAGTGCCAGCCAGAGAAAGGAGCACCCTTCTCTCTCCACACGCCATGTACTGCCCGCCACACGGCATGGCTGTGAATTTACTTTTTTTTTTTTTTTTTTTTTTTTTAAATCGCCACACCAGCTCGCCTGCACCTAGCGCCGTAAAAACCAGCCTCAAATGTGCCTAATGTCCCCAAAGCGGTACACCGTGAACACCGGCTGAAGCACATGACCGGCACAACAAAAAGAAAATAATAAGGTCTGCTACAATTTTAGTTTAGGTTTTTGTTTTGTTTGTTTTTGTTTTGTTTGTTTTGTAACTTTATACAAAGTTAGCGGCTGCAAGCTCCAGCGTTCCACCTGTAGGAGGGAGGAGAAAAGAACTTGCCCCACCAGCTATCTCCCCCCTCAGCGGATCAAGGATCCAGACAGACCCAGGGGCTCCCAACCCCTCCTGCTCGTCTGCTCCTCTACCTGAAAGGATGGCCCCACCAGTACCTAACAACCTTCAGGGAGGGTTAAAAAGCCATCCAAACCCTAAACTGCCTCTGAATCTCTCTAACTTTTCTGCTTTTTTTTTTTGTTTTAATCATCTTCTCAGACTGCAGATTTTGCATGACCTTCCATCTGCTGGAGATGGAGAAATACTGAAGGACTGCAGGTGGCACACCAACTTAAGTGACCTTGTCAGTAAAACTTTCTCTTTCTCCATTTGGTGGAAGGGAGGCAAAACCCAGGAGTCTGGACTAATCTGGGTACGTACAGGGAACTTGGTCTTGGATTACAATTGTGCCATCTTTATCCATCGGTTTTATAAACAATTTAAAAAAGGGCTTACAAAGAGCTATAATGCGAACCGATCTTGTCTTTTATTAGATAATAAAGAAACCACCAGCTCAGAGCTAGTTTGTGTAATTCGCTATTCTAATATCTCCTCAATAATAGCGATTACCTTCAAACACTGGGAGGTGCTGAAGGTACACTACATTTTTGTGAACTACCCCCTAGTTGCTTCTACATGAGGAAACAATATCAAACACCACATTGTGAAATCCTTTCTGCCACTGTACACATATCCAGAGATGATACCCCTCCAGGTCATACAGCTTGTGATTACTGTATGTTCTGCATTCAAACCCTATTGAGAAAAGAATGGTTAGGACCCTCATCCAGGAGGAGAGTTATACATTACAGCATAACAAATTGCAATTCTAATGTGGTTTACTTTATTGTATACCCATGTGATAAAACATACATTGGCAAGAACCAAACGAAAAGTGAAAACCAGAGTTGCAGAACATAAGAGTTGAATCACCAAAAAAAACTTCAAGCTCCCCTAGTGGCTCACTGTGTTGATACAAGACACTCCTTCAAGATCTGCGATGGGGCGTTCTTGAGCATATTCTTCCCTCACCACAGGGAGGTGATCATGAACACAGAGTTGATTATAGAGAACAGTACTGGATTTTGTTTAAACACCTTGACACTGAATAAACAATGTAGAAATTGATTGGTATTCTTTACACACAAAAAAACCAATTATGATTTGGTAAAGTTTCTTAGTATTACATTTGTGTGAATGTATATATACTGAATAAAGATCTTTTTTTTTTTTTACTAAATCAAATTCAGTCAATACTTGCTTGAGCTTGCCCCCCAAGAAAAGAAGCAAGGAAGAAACCCTGTACGGGAAGGGCAAGCTAACAGGGAACCGCAGGGTGAGCTGTCTGGCATCTGCTGGAGACAGACAAATCGTTTTTTTACTCTTTCGGATAATAGAAAGACTAGGGGGCACTCCATGAAGTTAGCATGTGACACATTTAAAACTAATCGGAGAAAGTTCTTTTTCACTCAACGCACAATTAAACTCTGGAATTTGTTGCCAGAGGATGTGGTTAGTGCAGTTAGTATAGCTGTGTTTAAAAAAGGATTGGATAAGTTCTTGGACGAGAAGTCCATTACCTGCTATTAATTAAGTTGACTTAGATAATAACCACCGCTATTACTAGCAATGGTAACATGGAATAGACTTAGATTTTGGGTACTTGCCAGGTTCTTATGGCCTGGATTGGCCACTGTTGGAAACAGGATGCTGGGCTTGGTGGACCCTTGGTCTGACCCAGTATGGCATGTTCTTAAATAGTGAAGGGCTGCAGGGTAGGCTCAGTCCTGATATAGGATACCCTTTCAGTTTTCATCTGTCTCCATCTGCTGGACAGGAGGCTCAACCCATGGTCCTGACTGATCCGAGTACATACAGGAAAGTGTGAATGTATATATACTGGGCATTCTTTTTGATGTCTTTTCTGGTTAAAATTTCTGGTGCCATAACAGGCATGAGTAAGACAGATTTGGTCTCAAATTCAAATTGCATTATCTCTTTAAACATTATTAATGGTTTAATTTTAAATAATTTGGGATAATGTAAAAAGATCCCTGCCACCCCCTAACGCAGATTGCATATCGAAACAACCAACCATGTTAGGATTCCTATAATTGCATAGTGGGAGTGCATGAACATCAGAGCAACAGAAGATAAGTTCCTGCATTTATCTGCAAACTAAAAAACAAAAAATTCAAATAAAACCTCTAAAACTAACCAATGACTATTTACAAAGCTAGAAAAGCAGTTTTACACTGGAAGAGTCTATAATGAGTTCCTGAACATACCCAGATCAGTTCAGACAAGTGGGTTTTGCATCACTACCAGTAGATGGAGTCACAGAACAAAACTTTGAAGCACTGCTACATAACTGAGTGTGCCACCTACAGTCTTCACAGTATTTCTCTGACTGCAGCAGATGGTAGAGGTACAAACCTGCAGTCTACTTTAAAAAAAGAAAAGGAAAAAAAAGAGATAAAGAGTTAGGTGTTAGGTCAGAAAAAGACAGAAGCTCCCTGAGGTGTTAGGCGCCTTCGTGGGCCATCCCTCAGGTGGAGCCAGGCGACCGGGGGGAGGGTTGGATACTCCTGGCTGGGCTTCGTCCGCATCGTGCTCAGACAGTCACGGAACTGTGTCCCTCGACCCTCCCCTCTCTGGTAACACTGGTGCTGCCAGGGAAGTATTTTAGTCATTTAAGTTTTCTTTTAAAAAAAAAAAAAAAGTACGATAGCAGCAGGGAAGGCTGTCTTGGGCTCGACAGTGCTGGGACTGGAAGGCAGGAGCTGTCGGTCTGTGCTGGGAAGAGGGAATGTTGTTTTCGCTGGTGTGCCGACAGCTCGAGGACCCGGGTGAGTGCAACGACAGGCACAGGTTTGGGGGGGGGGGGGGCCCGCGGGGGCACCCATAGTTTTCCCTCACGGCATCGGAGGGCTGGCAGTGAACGACTGGCTATATGACCACGGGCCTGCTATCATGCTGGCAGAAGCGGGCTTCGGCGCAGCAGCAGTCGCGAGGGCTTGGTGGTTTGCGCACGCTTCGCAGACTCCATGTGTGCAGCCTAGCTGCATAGTGCACTGCATGGCAGATGTGAGCCGAAATGGCACCAAAGCAGAAAATGACGGCGTGCCGTGCTTGTGGCCTGAATGCGGTGCAGCCGGACACTCAGTCCCTCTTGTGTGTTGTGGTTCGGACAGGACGATTCCTCAGCAGGGGGCCTCAGAGGGAAACAAGGCCTTCGTTCGGCCAGGCCCAGGTTAGGGGGATCAGAGGTTCCCCAAGTAGTGGCTGACCCCACAGAAGATGGGGACCAGGAGATTTAGGCCACAAGAGGCAGTGTCTCCCCTCCACCCCTTTCCCCGTAGAGGCAGGGAGCCCCTGATGAGGAGAGAGATTCGGATGTCAGCCCCTCGAAAAAGGGAACAGTATGATCCAGGGGATTTTTTCCCCAGAGTTTGTGCTTTTCATGCATAAAGACTTCCTTGTCAGGAAGGGCACAGGGGGTGCCGCTGAGTCCTGCTGGTAAAAAGTCCAGGATGGCCTCAGAGGGGTCCAGAGATACCCTGATGTGCCTGAGGTCACATCGAGCAGAAGCGGATGGGTCTCCCAGGGATGGTGATGATTTGGATGAGCCGCAGGAGGACTTGTTTGATCAACATGGGGTGGATCCGGATGGGGTGCCAACCCCTGATGTGGGCCCTGATTGCACCAAGGATGACCGTGACCTGGATGAGTTTCCTGTACCTGAAGGGGGAAGACACGAGAGTGGTGCGTTTGTTCAAGCGAGAGGAGCTGCAGCCCCTTATTCCCCAGGTTCTGGAGGATTTGGGCGTGAAGGTGGCTCAGGAGGAGTCGGACAGTGAGGGTGTTAACTCAGTCCTGGATGGGCTAAAAAGTCAGGCAAGCGCCTTTCCTTTACGAAAAAGATCCGGAAGTTGGTTCACCGGGAGTGGGACTTCTCGGATGCAGGTCTGAAGGTGGGCAGAGCGATGACTAAACTTTACCCCTTGATGGAAGAAGCTTTGGACCTCCTGAAGGTGCCAAAGGTGGATGTGGCAGTATCAGCCGTTACCAAGAAGACAACCATCCCCATGGCGGAGGCAACTATGTTGAAGTATGTGCAGGACCTCAAGCTGGAGATTCAGCTAAAACGGATGTTTGATGTCTCCGCATTGAGTCTTTGAGCTGCCGTTTGTGCCAGTTTGATGCAGAGGGCTTGTCTGTGTTGAGTGCAGAAGACTCTGGATTGTATGATGTCAGGAGATGGCAGTCCATTGCAGGCAGCCCACCTGGAGGCCAGGGTCGCTCATATGGCAGATGCAATGTATGATTTGGTGTGTACTTCAGCTAGGAGCATGATTTCAGCAGTGGCGACCCATAGACTTCTGTGGTTGTGCAATTGGTCAGGATTTGTCATCCAAGGCCCAGCTCTGTAACCTCCCATTAAAGGAGAAGCTCCTGTTTGGGGAGGATTTGGATCAGTTGTTGAAGGTGATGGGGGTGTCGAAGGGGAATAGATTGTCAAAGGACAAGAGGCCCAGTAGGAAGGTTTTTCCAGCTCATGCACCATTTTTGGTCCAGCAAGTCCTCTTCTGGCGCCTTGGCAAAGCAGGGCAGCGGGCATCAGCAGTTCTTTCATGAAGCCTACAGGTTGGCTAGAGATGGGGCCAGTCAGGGCACTGGAGGAAAGTCAGCGCAATGAAGCTAGAGTTCTCCACTCCTAAGTAGGAAGCAGATTTTCCAGCTTTTACGAGGAGTGGGTAAAGATTACCTCGAACAGTTGGGTCGTGGAGGTGGTGAGAGAGGGCTACGATCTAGAATTTTTCTGACCAGTAAGGGAAGCCTTTGTGGAGTCCCATGTGGTCTCTCGCAACAAATGAGAGGTGGTGTGGGGGAATCTGCAAAGGTTGCTCACTCTAAAAGCCATAGTCCCAGTCCTGCTTGCAGAACAAAGGCAGGGAAGATATTCCATTTACTTTGTGGTTCCCAAGAAGGAGGGCACGTTTCGTCCTATTCTCAATTTACAGAAGGTGAACTGGGCCCTTTGGGTTCCGCGTTTTCAGATGGAGACACTGTGCACTACAATGACAGCTGTTACATAAGAACATGCCATACTGAGTCAGACCAAGGGTCCATCAAGCCCAGCATCCTGTTTCCAATAGTGGCCAATCCAGGCCATAAGAACCTGGCAAGTACCCAATAACTAAGTTTATTCCATGTTACCGTTCCTAGTAATAGCAGTGGCTATTTTCTAAGTCAACTTAATTAATAGCAGGTAATGGACTTCTCCTCCAAGAACTTATCCAATCCTTTTTTAAACACAGCTATACTAACTGCTCGCAAAGGAAAGTTCCTAGCATCTCTGGATCTGACAGAGGCATACTTGCACATTCCTATTTGAAAGGAACATCAGAATTTTCTTTGTTTCATGGTGTTGGGTCAACATTTTCAGTTCCAGGCTCTTCCTTTTGGTCTGGCGATGGTGCCATGCACATTCACCAAAGTGATAGTGGTGGCAGCGGCCCTTTGCAAGGAAGGGATTTTGGTACATCCATACCTGGACGATTGGCTCATTCAAGCGAAGTCAGAGGAGGAATGCGAGAGGTCGCTTCAGAGAGTGACGAACACATTACAGTCACTGGGTTGGATTACAAATGTGAATATAGAAAACCATGTCAACAAGACGATCTAATAGATCTTATGTCAAACGCCCTGAATAACTTAGACCTAACAAACAATGACAATGCCACTAATTCATGGAATTTACTTACTAATTATATAGCTGACTCCTGCTGTCCTACAATTAAAAAAGAAATAAAGTACAATAAAAAACATAGAACCCCCCTGGTACACAACAGAGCTTAAATTAATGAAACGTTCCCTTAGGAACGCAGAAAAAAAAATGGCGGAACAATCCTACCCCAACATCGCTGAGTCACTATACGCTCACTAAATATAAATCTACCACTAATAAGTCTAAGCGAGATTATTACGCAAACAAAATTTATGACTACCAATATAATCAGAGAGCATTATTTTCCTATGTAGCGGAATTAACCCCGAACACAATACCGCATGTAAATACTGAAAGTGCAATGAGATTGCAAATTTCTTTAGAGATAAAACATTAAATCTTTTAAAAAATATTTGCATACCTGACACCTCCAAGATAACATTACCAACTAATTTAGAGATTGCATGGTCCACTTTTGATAATATCTCAACTGAAATAGAGATCCTTATTAAAAAAAAAAAAAAAAAAGAACCCCGCCAGTCATCGCTTAGATGCCATACCCATCAAATCGCTAAAGATGATACCCAATTTAATTGCAAAACCCTTAGCTGACATTATTAATCTCTCCTTAAACCAAGGTAGTGTTCCTGATATTTTAAAATGTACCATAGTTAAACCAATTGTAAAAAAAAACCCTCAAGCAAACTCATCCAACCCCTCTAATTTTAGGCCCATTTCTAACTTGCCATTTCTTTCCAAAATTTTGGAAAAAGTTGTCAAACAGATTACAGAGCATTTAGATACTCACAATATTCTCCATCCTTCTCAATTTGGATTTCGAAAATTTTTTAGCACAGAGCTCGTCTCCCTCTTGGACACTGTCCTGAGAGGCTTAAACAATGGTCAAACTTATCTATAAGTAATTCTTGATATATCTGCAGCGTTTGACCCAGTTAATCATAACACCTTGCTTGACAGATTAAGGGAAATAGATATAATAGATATCACAATCTGGTGGTTTGAATCATTATTTGGCAAACAGATCTTACAAGATCAAAATAAATGACAAAGGATCAGAACAAATTAATTTAGTGCATGGTGTCCCCTAAGGATCTTCATTATCCTCAACTCTTTTTAATATTTATATGCTTCCATTGTGCAAGCTTTTAGCAGGTCTAGGACTTACTCATTTTATCTATGCAGCTGATGTACAGATTTTAATTCCGATTACAAAGTCTATCGAATCCACTTTAAAACTCTTGGAAATGTATCTCTCTGCAATAAACCAATTATTAGTGCAAATGAGCCTCTCTCTTAATTCAAACAAAACTTCTCATAATCTGCCATAAAATGAACAAACTACTCGAGGTAGAAGTATTGAAAAATGCTAAAAGATACCCAATCTCATACGAAGTCAAAGACCTTGGAATCTTGCTTGATAGTGAAATGAACTTAAAAAGGTGGATAAATAATATAATCAAAGATGGATATTTTAAACTAAATGTTTTAAAAAGATTAAGACCCCATATACATAAACAAGATTTCAGAACAGTGCTGCAAGCTCTCATCTTCTCAAAATCTGACTACAAGGGCGGTCCGGCGGGCCCTGGAAGTGTTCCTGCCCCTGGTCCGGGGGCGGATGGTACATGTGTTCTCAGACAACGCGAAAGCGGTGGTGTACATCAATTGGCAAGGCGGTATGAATAGTTATACGGTTGCACTGGAAGCTCGGCGATTGTTTGCATGGGTGGAACACAATCTCGAAGGCCTGGCGGAGTCGCATGTAGCAGGAGTAGACAATGTGCAGGTGGATTTCCTCAGCAGATAACAGTTGGATCCGGAAGAATGGGAGTTGACCCCGAGGCTTGTAGTCACATCTGTGCCAGGTGGGGCGTTCCCCAGCTGGATCTTATGGCGACGCGAGTCAACTCAAAGACAGAGAGATTTTTCAGTTGATGAAAAGAAGTCAGCTCGGTGGGCCTCGATGCTCTGGTGTGCCCTTGAATGACAGGAATTCTGCTGTATGTGTTCCCTCCGTGGCCTTTCATCAGTCGGATCCAGAGGAACATACAGATGTATCCCAAAAGTGTGGTGCTGGTGGCTCCAGAGTGGCCGCGTCAGCCATGGTTTGCAGATCTGGTGCAGCTCGCAGTAGAGGGACCCCTCAGAATAGCTCATCTCTCAGGGTTGCTGCATCAGGGGTCCATATTCTCGGATCAGGAGGATCACTTCTGTCTCACATCCTGGCTTTTGAGAGGCGAAGACTGCATCTGAAGGGATATTCTGAGGTCATTTCCACACTTCTGCAGGCTTGGAGAGCTTTCAAAGTATGGTATCTTCAGTGGCAGTTGGACCCCCTAGCAGTGGATGTTCCCCATATATTGGAATTCTTGCAGTAGGGGTTGTCCAAGGGTTTAGCTTACAGCTCACTTCATGTGCAGATTTCTACATTGGGTTCACTCAGGGGCAAGTGTCTTGGTCGGACACTTGCTGCTCATCCGGACATAATCAAGTTTTTGAAGGGGGTTAAGCATTTGCGCCCTCCGGTTCGAAGGATTTGCCCGATTGGAGTCTAAATCTAGTTAGTCGGGTCCTTTGTGGAGCCCCATTTGAGCCTTTGAAGAGAGCAACCCTGAAGGATTTGACACTGAAGGCGGTGTTTCTGGTGGCTATTTGTTCTGCTAGGCAGATTTCGGAGCTGCAGGCCCTATCTTGTAGGGATCCATTTTTGCAGATTTATAGTGACAGGGTTTCATTGCACACGATGCCTTCCTTTTTGCCAAAAATGGTGTCTTCCTTTCATGTCAATCAGACTGTGTAGCTACCGGGATTCCTGGAGTAGTCGAGAGATTCCCCACAGGATAGTTGGATGTGCGGCGGATACTGTTACGTTATTTAGAGGTTATGATTTTCACTGGTCAGATCATCTCTTTGTCTTGTATGGCAGAATGAACAAAGGGGACAAAGCCTTTAAGGCTACCAATTCTTGTTGGCTGAAGGAGGCAATTTGTTCAGCTGTAAAGGTCGCCAGATTCTTGTGGGTTTGAGAGTGCATTCCACAAGGGCACAGACAGCATCCTGAGCTGAGTGTCAGCTCCTGTCTCCCAAAGAGGGCTGCAGTGTGGTCCTCGAATCATACTTTCACCAGACATTACCGTTTAGAAGTAAGGGTGCAAGACGAGGTGTTCCTTTGGTGAGAGTGGTCTGCATGTGGGTCTTTCGGGTTCCTGCCCAGGTTAGGGTTGCTTGGGTACATCCCACTTGTCTGGTCTGATCTGAGTATGTTTATTTATTTAAAACTTTTCTATACCGACATTCATTGCCATATCACATCGGTTTACATGGAACAGGTATAAATTAACATTGGAAAAGGAAAGAGAAATTATATGGAACAGGGTGTTAAAGGAACTTGGCTGTTAAAGGGAGGCAGTAAAGCGAAGTCTGGAAGACAGTAACAAAGTGTTAATTAAACTTAAGGCATAAATAAACTAGGTGGTTAGGAGAAATAAAGGGCAGGGGGAAGGGGCTAAGGGGGGTAGGGAAAGAGGGGGTTGAGTATGGGGAGGAAAATACCGGTAGTACTGAGGCAAGTACAATTGGGAGGAAGGAGGAAGTATGTACAATGGCAAGTGCAGTGGAGGTGGAGGGATGTGATTATGAAAAGGCTTGTTTGAACAGCCAGGTTTTTTGTTTTTTTTCTTAAAGGTCTGGGTGCAGTGTTCTTGGCGTAGGTCGGGGGGGGGGGGGGGCATATAGTTTAGGAAAGGAAAATAGATCATCTGCTTATTTTCATTCCTGTAATACCACAGACCAGTCCAGAGAACCACACCTTCAATGCCGAAAGACTGAATTTCCTGCCAAGATGATACTCAAGTTTTACCGTAAAAAAAACAAACCAAGAGGAATTCTTTTTGAGCAGGATCTACGGTGTTCCAGTTTCAGTGTTTTTGTTTGTGGACGAGTGAAGTCTTCAGTTTTGGGGGTTTCCAGCCCTTTAGATCTATTCACCTATGCGAGGGGTTTTAAAATATATCTTCGCTTGGGTACCGGTCAATACTGAGGGGATTGCAGGTGGCACTTTCAGTTATGTAGCAGTGACTCAAAGGTTTGTTCTCAGACTCCATCTGCTGGTAGGGTTGCAAAACCCACTTGTCTGGACTGATCGGTAGTATTACAGGAAAGAAAAATTAGCAGATAAGAACCAATTTTCCTGTCTTTTGATCCCTGCTAATGGGGATAATGCAGTGTTTATAACATTTAATTTACATAGTGAATAACCTGAGGATTTACATTTTGGAATCATAGAGGCCAATCTTATAAGATTTGTGGTAAAAATTACTGAAAATTAGCACAGATTTTTTTTAAACTACCATTATAAAGTTTAACTTTACTTACAATGTAATGAGAGTTATTATGTACAGTGGTTAAAAAAAATGTCTACACTAAAACAAAACATGAGATGAAAATGGTACTAAAGCAAAATATGTCCTAGAATGGTTATTAACTTTCTATCATTTTTTTACATCAGTAGTTAACTTACACCTCTAGACCCTGTGGGGTGAGGGGGAAGGGAGAGGGGACTCAGAGGTTTAATAGTCTGGAATTCTAAACCTGGAACAAGGGTCCTCCACCTTGGGATCCCTGGACTGCCCTGGAACCAACATCCCATGGTCTGGTGGGAATTATTTCCAGGCCTCAGGCCTGGGTGTCCCTGTTTTCAGGGTTTCCAAGAGTTCCCAGGCCTGACAGGACACCCAGACCTGAGGATCTAGGGGCCTTTGGAACCCACAGATCACCCACTCAGGACTCCTAGGTCCAAAGTTCCCCAACTTGGGAATCCCTGGTCTATGGTTAATATTTTAACTTTAAATTTACTTCCAATACAAGTAAATGGAAGTTTAAACTTTATTCCACATCAGATCTTGAAGTAAAAATTTTGCATTAAAATGGTAGTAAAAAAAAAGCTCATTTTTGGTACTATTCTCTGCTTTGGGTAGCAGTTAGCACAGCTGGGATTAAATCAAAGGTTTGGACAAGTTCCTGGAGACGTCCATAAACTATTAACCAAGTAAACTTGGGGAACAGCCACTACTTATCACTGTGCAATAGCAGCATGGGATTTAATGTTTGGGATCTTGCCAGGAACTTGTCTTCTGGATTGACCACTAATGAAAACAGGATACTGCACTTGATGGACCTTCAGTCTGACTCAGTATAGCAATTCTTATGTTCCTAATACCTAATTCAGTCATTAACATGCTATGAAAAGTAAGATAAAATTGAGTTTGCTTTTTTACTATCATTTTAATGTACATTTTTGTTGCATTAAAACCTTGGTTAAATCAGTGGTTATTTTAAATAAAAGAAGTGCATAAAAACATTAGAAAAAAAGTGCACAAAGCTTAGCAAATTTCATTACACTGGCCCCATAAGAAGGTATCTACTATATCATCGCACAGTATCCATCAGCAGGAAAAGTGATGTTTGCTGTATGTACCCAGATCAATCCAGACTCCTGAGTTTTGCCTCCCTTCCAGTAAGTAGATGGAGACTGAGAAAGTTTCACAGACACAGCCTCTTAACCCGGTGTGCCACCTGCAGCTCTTCAGTATTACCTTTTGTGCGAAAAAGGGTCAGAAAGCATTGAAGACCATGATTGCACGGTGGTTGAAGAATGCTATTGGGTCCGCATATATCTGTCGTGGTCGTCCTATCCTGAAGGAGGTTAAGGGCTCATTCTACCCGTTCCCAGGAAGCCTCCTGGGCAGAATGCCAACTGGTGTTACCGCAAGAGATTTGCAAGACAGCTAACTTGGAAGCCTTTACATACTTTTGCCAGGCACTAATGATTGGACGTCTGAGCTCCAAATGTTGACAGCTTTGGTGAAAGTGTTCTTCGAGCGGGACTCTTGCAGTTCCAACCCGGTTAGGGAAGCTTTGGTACATCCCAGGAGTCTGGACTGATCTGGATACGTACAGAGAAAGGAAAATTGGTTCTTACCTGCTAATTTTCGTTCCTGTAGTACCACAGATCAGTCCAAAATCCCAACCAGAGGTGGAAGAAATGTTAGAGAGTCCGCTCGATCTGTTTTTTGTTCTTGAATAACTCTGAAGAATGGCACAGGTTTCTCAGTAATCCTTTCAACAGAGTTTTTGAATTCATTATAAATTTACTCTTTCCTTTGCTCATTCTGGGGAATTTGATAGTGTTGAGTATTGGAAAACTTTTTGACTTTTTATGCTTGGGTACTGCAGGTGGCACACCAGGTTAAGAGGCAGTGTCTTGTGAAACTTTCTCTGTCTCCATCTGTTGGAAGGGAGGCAAAACCCAGGAGCCTGAACTGATCTATGGTTTCAGGGAAAATAAAGATACACTAAAAGTAAGAACCAGGAAGACAAATACAAAGACAATCTTAAAAGGCCATTTTGCCTATAGAATAGGCTAAAAAGATGCAACAGTCAGGCTTATTGGAAGCACTGTAGTACAGGAGATCCAAGATCAAATTTTTTATTTAAACTAATTTATAATGTCTAAATCCATGTGAATGATTCTTTTGACTACTCGCTGCTATGCAATATCTACTTTATGTGACTTTGTTGCCATGTTTTAAAAAATCTGTGAATATGATATTGTAACCCACCCTGAATGCAGGAAGGGTGTGCTAAATATGTTTTAAATAAAATAAATCTTGTGGTAAGGCTATAAGCATTTGAACAGGTCAAGGAAGTGACCTGCACACTTGGACTACTGGGAAAAGCTGGCAGTCATGGGCAACTCAGAAGATCTCCATAAACCAGAGTGGTATTCAAAGAGTTCAGCCTCCAAATAATGCAATCTCTTCTACCATTAAGTCACTTGAGGACCTAGACTACCTGGTCTAACCACAGGAGAGAAGAGAGAATGTGTGCACATATATCAAGAGTCGGAGATAAAACATAGAAACATAGAAATGACGGCAGAAGACGACCGAATGGCCCATCCAGTCTGCCCAGCAAGCCTCACACATTTTTTCTCTCATTCTTATCTGTTTCTCTTAGCTCCTTGTTCTATTCCCCTTCCACCCCCACCATTAATGTAGAGAGCAGTGATGGAGCTGCATCCAAGTGAAATATCTAGCTTGATTAGTTAGGGGTAGTAGGGGCAGTAACCGCTGCGATAAGCAAGCTACACCCATGCTTATTTGTTTTACCTAGACTATGTTGTACAGCCCTTGTTGGTTTTTTTTTCTTCTCCCCTGCCGTTGAAGCAGAGAGCCATGCTGGATATGCATTGAAAGTGAAGTATCAGGCACATTTGGTTTGGGGTAGTAACCGCCGTAACAAGCCAGCTACTCCTCGCTTTGTGATTGCGAATCCTTTTTTTCTTCACCCCTGTCGTTGAAGCTATGCAGGATATGCGTGAAGCATCAGTTTTTTGTTTTTGTTTTTTTTTGGGGGGTTTTTTTCCCCTGCCGTTGAAGCAGAGAGCTATGCTGGAAATGCGTGATGTATCAGTCTTTCTCCCATGCCGATGAAGCAGAGAGCCATGCTGGATATGCATGGAAAGTGAAGTATCAGGCACATTTGGTTTGGGGTAGTAACCGCTGTAACAAGCCAGCTACTTCCTGCTTTTTGAGTGCGAACCCTTTTTCTTCTCCCTTGCCGTTGTAGCAGAGAGCTCTGCTGGATGTGTGAAGTATCATTTCTTCTCCCCTGTCATTGAAGCAGAGAGCTATGCTGTATATGCATTGAAAGTGAAGTATCAGGCATATTTGGTTTGGGGTAGTAACCGCCGTAACAAGCCAGCTACTCCCCTCTTTGTGAGTGCAAATCCTTTTTTCCATTACCTCTTGCTGTTGAAGCTTTGAGCGATGTAGGAGTCACAGTAAGCATGTGTATGTTTATTTAATAAGGGTATTGTGTCAATAGCCATCGTTCTGGCGAGTCACCCACTCTTCATTGGCGGCCTCTTGACTTTATGGATCCGCAGAGTGAATGGGTGGAAAATATGCTCTACTCATAACTCGAGAGTCTAAAAAACTTGCTTAACGTCATGCTATTTTTGGCTTTACAGAAGTTACTTGTGCCATAGGTTTTGATCACAAAATAGTTCAATACTAAGAAAAGGAATGAGTTATTG
Source organism: Rhinatrema bivittatum (assembly GCF_901001135.1). Taxonomy (NCBI): domain Eukaryota; kingdom Metazoa; phylum Chordata; class Amphibia; order Gymnophiona; family Rhinatrematidae; genus Rhinatrema; species Rhinatrema bivittatum. The sequence continues at coordinate 125,943,657 of NC_042619.1, read as the reverse complement.
CCACTAAAAACATGTTGCCTAATACAAACCAACCTCCTTTTTGATGACTATTTCCTCTCTCTTCTCCATGTTCTCTTGTTCTAGTTTCATGAGCTCTCTTTGGATCTTTTGACGCTTCATTTCTAATGATAACTCATGGACATAATCGTAGTTAACATCTCCATTATCAGAATCTTTAATAAAATGAAAAAAAAAAAAGAGATTTGCATTTTTAAAAATACTTTATAGGATAAACTTCTCCATCATGTCCCCAAAATACCACCCACTTGCCGATAAATCTCTTGAATAACTTATGAAAAACAGAACAAAGAAAAGATTAAATACAACAGGAAGTAAACCCTGCTCAAGGACACATAGGAAATGGAAGTGGTGGAACCTCAACCTTTGTTTCCTAGTTTCACAGCTCAGTTGTAAACTAAGCTGGCTTATGCTACTTTCAACCACTGAACATGGAGTACAATAGTTATAAAAAGACAATTGCCTAGGCTGACAGCCCAAGTCTTCCAGAGCTTGCAGAATTGCCAAGCTGTCTACCCTCCCTTCTGCCAAGTACTTTAACCTGGAGCAGCAGTGGGAGCAGAGAGACAGAGTGATTATCTGGGTTAGAACCTGGCTGAGAGAGAGATGACAAAAAGTAGTGATAAATAGAGTTTATTCATTGGAGTCGGGCATTACTAGAAGTGTGCCTCAGGGATCAGTTCTTGGACTGGTTCTTTTCAACATTTTTGTGAGTGATGTAGCAGAAAGATTGTTGGAAAAGGTTTCTCTTTTTGCTGATGATACCAAAATCTGAAACAGGGTAGGTAGCCAGGATGGGGTGGAAAACATAAGGAGGGATCTTAGCAAAGCTCGAGGAATGGTCTAGAGTCTGGCAGCTAAGACTGAATGCTAAAAAATGCATTTAGGTTTCAAAATTCTAAGGGAGAGGTATAGTATTGGAGGTGAAATTCTTCTAAGCATAAAAGAAGAGTATAATCTAGGAGTCATCATATCAAAGGAACACCCTGAGGTTCTAGAGGTTCCACTGACAAGTCTATTCAATCATTCTTTAGAAATATATAGTTCTAGAGGACTAGAAATGGGTATTTACTTACAATTTAAAAATAAAAATATCTTGCAGGATCTACTGTCCTTCGTCAGGTTCCATAAAAACAAATAATCCAGAAAATATCAAGTACAAGACAAAATTAAGACTAGATCTTCAATCAAAACCACATGCACATCAGCCATTTCAACACTCACCAGTAGGTGGCATAATAAACAGCTAGCATCAAAAAATATCAAAGAACTCTCAACTTCTACCTTTGGTTCGGATGTGAACCGGTATGATGTATCCACTAATACAGGGATAAAAAAGTTTTAAAATAAATAAAAAAATAAACTTGAAGCCCCAAAAGCCTGAGAGAAAAATAAAGTTTTCAAATGTTTCCAAAACAGACAAGTACAAGAGAATACTCAATTAGTTTGGAAGGTTATTCCACATAAGAGAACCAGCCAGAATAAAGCAACCTGTCATGGTTCTGAGAGAGGACTGACATCCACAATCAAAGGGACATCAAGCAAACTCCAGCCTACTGACTATAAACTAAGAAACAGTATGTACATGTTTAATACCATGCTAATGCTTGTTGGAGCCTTCCCTTCTCAGAGTTTTAAACATGTTGGCTAAAAACCTTAAAACCGAATTTGCCTACTGAAGAGGTAAGAAACCAAAATAGGAGAAATATGATAACTAGGCTATACTCCAGTTAAGATGCGAACAGTTGCATTTTAAACAGTATACAAGGCCCTGATTATATTCATAGGTAACCCCACATACAAGGCACTGCTGTAATCAAGATCTGATAAAGGAAAATTGGTCCTTACCTGCTAATTTTCATTCCTGTAGTACCACGGATCAGTCCAGACTCCTGGGTTTTGCCACCCCTCCAACAGATGGAGACAGAGAAGTTTTAACGGACTCCGTCCTATACCCCTGAGGTGCCACCTAGAGTCTGTCAGTATTTCACTGTACCCAAGCAGAGAAAAGTAAAACAGTACAACCAAAATTTCCTCCCCTCGTAGAGCAGAGGAAATGAAAAACTAGTAACATGAATGAAAACATGCCCATTCTCCTACCCTTTGAAGGTGGGCACACAATATCAAAATGCACTGAATAAATCTGCAGAATATGAACATCAACCGGCCGAGCGGACTCTCCATTTCTCCATGGGTGGGACTCTGGAGTGATCCGTGGTACTACAGGAACAAAAATTAGCAGGTAAGGACCAATTTTCCTTTCCCTGTACATACCCGGATCAGTTGTCAGAAAGCTCTGTTGTTAAGCTGGTAATTAGCAATCTATAGTTATTTAGAATAGTTGTGGGTGGATCCTTGGACCAGTGGCAGGTGACCACGCCCTCGGGGGAAATCCCAAGAGGGACCACTGGTCAAGCTTAGTGTAAGAGACAGACACACACTAGTTCTTTTATTAGACAATATAGTAAACCACCAGAGGTGGCAGTAGTGAGCTGGAAGCGCCCGGCTGGGCTGTAGTCCCTCATGTATTGAACAGTGATCCCAGGGTGGCTGAGCTGTAGAGAAACTAAGACAGTGAGTAGAAAGTCTATGCAGTGTTCTGGAACAAGTCCTTGATGGTAACACTCACACAATAGTCTCTTAAGGCAGCCCAGGAGTTGGTATGCATTAGGCCCTTGAGGAACGAGTACCTGTACCCAGGGAAAGCTCTGAGAGATAGATGGAAACTCACAATGTTGTAAGCAGCGATGACTTCTTAGCAGAAGTGGTATTCAGGAGCAAGTCCGGGACGTGGGACGTGGGCCCTCGAGGAGCGAGTACCGGTTCCGGACTGCGACCTGCAAAGAAAAAGAGAAAGCGAGGCCCCCGAGGAGCGGGTACCTCTAGTGAAGTCCGAGGAGGCAGAGTAGCTAGGGTCACGGAGAGCGAATCCCATCCGCAGTGACCAGGAGGAAGCGAACCCTTGCTAACTCGTCTTGTTAGTGAAAACTGAGACCTTAAATATCTGGAGCTGGTGACGTCATCTCAGGGGGACGCCCCTGAGGTTCGCGCCAACGCTGGTACATTAGTCGGGCCGCGCGCATGCGCCTTTAGGCATCTGGTCAACATGGCGGCTTGCAGCGTCGAGCCGATCCGGGAACGCCGGAGGACAGCCAGGAGACACCGCAGCAGCTAGCCTTCCATCAACCCCGAAGGGAGTCGCCAACGAGGTAAGGTGGGCGGAGCAGAGACGTCGGACAGCGACAGACACAACAGTAACCCCCTTCAAAGGGCGGTCTCCTCTTCGGGTACCAGGTTTGAGTTTAAAGATGCGCGAGATGGAATCGACAAATCATCACATATCCACGATAATGGTCTGAGGCTCCCAAGTGTGTACTTCGGGGCCGAACCCTTCCCATCTTAGAAGGTATTCAAAGTCTTGCCTCATATACGAACATCCAATATCTCTTGATTTTGATCTCAAGTCGTCTTCTGCATAGATGACAGGTGGATCTTGAAATTTGAAGACAATTTGCTGAGTATGAGCAGTATCAGATGAAACGTAGAATGCGTTATGGAAATTGACCAGGTGGTAGCTTCAGACGGTAGGTGACTATGCCCCAAACAATGAAGAACTGGGAATGGACCCACGTAGCGAGGAGCAATCCAAAGGGAGAGTAGATGAATCAGAGGTGCTGGGTTGACAACCAGACCTTGTCTCCTGGCTTGAAGACTGGAGCCTGCGCAAGGAGCGCATAGTAGTAACTTCTAGCATGGTCACTCGCTTAAATGAGCATGTCCTTGGTCTGAAGCCACAGTCTATGGAAATCATCAGCAGTGGTTAAGCTGCTGGGGACGTCACTGAAACTTCAGTGGAAGTGGCGATGTTGAGAACGTCCAAAAACCACTTCACTGTTGACAGTCCAGTACATATAGCTGGATGAAAGTTGATGTTGCCAGCGAATACGGACTGAGTAGTTACAAAGAGTATCTTCTTCGGTTCTTAATATGTGCTGTGGCTCATCAGTCACATCCTCCGAATGGAAAAGAGCATAACAGAGATACTCCAAGGTATAGCTTCTGTGAATACGGTATTGATGTTGAGCACCTTCAAGCCATGGTGAACGTTGAAGGCATAAGAAATCAGCAGCAATGGAAAGGGCTGCTGGGGATGTCATAGCGTTTTTCAATAGAGGTGGCGGTGTTGAGAAATGTCCAAAGCCCACCTCAAGTTGTAATACAATAGTGGATCTTCTGAATTGGCGAGAGGACTCTTCAGATATTCCACTAGAGTTTGAGGAGTAAAGTTGCCTCCTTTCCCTGAGTCCACCAAAGCTTCCCTAACCAGGGTGGGACTGAGAGAGTCCCTCTCGGAGAACACTGGCCCTGAAGAAACCGGGCTCTGGGGCCCGGACATCTAGACGGTAATGCCTAGCAAACGTGTGGAGAGATTTCCACGTAGCTGCTCAACAAATCTCCTGTGGCAACACCTGCTGACACCTGCTGACATTCCGCCCACTAAATCACCTGTGATCTAGTAGAACGAGTCCGGAAACCAACCGGAATCGAACAGCCCTGAACTAGGTAAGCCGAAACAATAGCTTCCTTCAGCCAGCGTGCAATGGTGATCCTTGAAGCTTTCTGACCCTTCCTGGGACCACTCCCATAGGACAAACAGTTGGTCCAAAAGACGGAAACCATTCGTGACCTCCAAATAACGTATCAGCACGCATCTGACGTCCAACTGTCCCTAGACTCGGAAGTAGAAAGATCTAGGCCCACCAAGGATGGGAGCGCCACTGTCTGATTCAAATGAAAAGGGAACACTACTTTCAGAAGAAAGGAGGGAATCATTCGTAAAGAAAATTCTTCGTTAGAAATCCTTAAGAAGAGCTCCTGACAAGATAAGGCCTGTAGCTCCGAAACACGCCGCGCCAATACAATAGCCACGAGGAAACGACCTTCAACGTCAGATCTTTCAAGGTTGCCCATGTCAGCGGTTCGAAAGGCGCATTACAAAAGGGCACGGAGAACCAAGTTGAGCTTCCACGAAGGACAGGGGTTCCGAATCGGAGGATGAAGATTTTTAACGCCACGCAGAAAATGAACCACATCCAGATGAGATGCTAGAGCGAGGCCCTGTACCTTTCCCCGAAAACTAACAAGGGCTGCCACCTGAACTCGTAGGGAATTGAAGGCTAGACCTTTTACTAGATCTGCCTGCAGATAGGCCAGAACATCCGGAATAGTAGCCCTGGACAGCTCCACCGCATGGTTCAGGCACCAGTCCTCGAAAATACCCCTAACTCTGACGTAGGCTATGGAGGTAGACGTTTTACGGGACTGCAAAAGCGTAGTAATCACCTCCTCCGAGTAACCCTTACTTCTCAATCTCCGCCTTTCAAAAGCCATGCCGCTAGACAAAAGCGATCTACCTCTGTGAAATAAACAGGACCTTGTCGCAGCAGACTCTGGAATGGATGAAATCTCAGCAGGCCGTCTACCGCCAGATTGAGAAGGTCCACAAACCACGGGCGCTTCGGCCACTCTGGCGCAACGAGTATCATCTTGCCCGAATGAGCCTCGATGCAGTGTAGAACGTTGCCGACCAACAGCCTCAGCAGAAAGATGTACAACAGAATGTCCTTTGGCCAGGGAAGAACCAGAGCGTCTACACCTTCCGCTCCTGGCTCTCTTCGACGACTGAAAAATTGAGGAGCTTTGGCCTTGCGATACGTCACCAACAGGTCCATCGTGGGCCTGGACCATCGGCTGCAGAGGAAATTGAAAGCCTCATCGGAGAGTTCCCACTCTCCTGGATCCAACTGGTGGCGGCTGAGAAAATTGGCCTGCACATTGTCCACTCCGGCAGTGGACAATGTGCAGGCCAATTTTCTCAGCCGCCACCAGTTGGATCCAGGAGAGTGGGAACTCTCTGTCACCACTGGACGACTCAGAGTTCTGCCCTGACGACTGATGTAAGCCACTGTCGTCGCATTGTCAAAGAGAATCTGCACTGATCTCCCCTCTATTAAGGGAAGAAGGGCCTGTAGCGCCAACCGAACCGCTCTGGTCTCCAACTGATTGATAGACTAAGAAGACTCCGACCTCATCCACTGACCGCTCCACAACCGGAGAGGCTGGCATCGGTGGTTACCACTATCCAGGAGGGAATTTCCAAATCCACACCCCATCGTAATCTGGACACAGCCACCAAAGAAGACTGGACCGTGCCGAATCCGTCACGGCTGGGAGCCTGACGAGATCCCAGTGAGACAACAATGCCCTCTGTAGCGGTCGCATGTGGGCAAACACCCATGGAACCAGGTCCAACATTGATGCCATGGACCTCCGGACCTGTAGGTAATCCCAGACCTTTGGGACTGGAAGATGCAGCAAAGAGGAAACTTGCGCTTGCAATTTCGCCACTCTGTCTGCTATTAGAAACACCTTGCCCTGTCTGCTATTAAAGCGCATTTCCAGATATTCCAGAGATTGAGAGGTAACCAGATGGCTCTTTGACACATTGATCACCCAACCCAGGGAGCTCAGAAGTGGTCTCATTCGCTGCACCGAACGCTCACACTCCTCCTCTGTCTTCGCCCGGATGAGCCAATCATCCAGGTATGGGTGAACCAACACCCCTTCTCATCTCAAGGCCACCGCCGCCGCCACCAACACCACCATCACTTTCGTGAAGGTGCAAGGAGCTGTTGCCAGACTGAAGGGAAAGGCCTGAAACTAAAAGTGCAGACCCAGCACCTTGAATCGTAAAATCTTCTGCTGATCCTTGCGGACAGGAATATGCAGATAAGCTTCTATGAGGTCCAAGGATGCCAGAATTCTCCCTTGCAGATGGCTGCAATTACCATACTCAGTCTCCATCTGGAATCGTGGTACCCGCAAGCTCAAGTTCACCTTCTGCAGGTACAAGATAAGACGGAAGGTGCTCTCCTTCTTCGGCACCACAAAGTATATGGAATACCTTCCCTGCCCCTTCTCATCAAGAGGGACTGGAAGGATGGCTTCCAAGCTTATCAGCTTGCGCAGGGTTCTTTCTATCGCCTCTCGTTTGATTCAAGAACAATGCGCCTCCAGGTAAGCGTCGCTGAGCGGACGAGAAAATTCTAAGGCGTAACCGTCCCTTACCACCTGTCTGAAGTAATCTTGACCCACTCCTTGAAAAAAAACGGGACAATCTGCCCACTACCATCACCAACGAGGAATGGGCGCCCGTGGCCTCATTGAGATGATTTACCGGCACTGGTTCCCTGCTCGGAGCCGCCTCTAGAGGACCGGCCAGCTCCCTGAAAGGAACGCTCATGATTTGATGACTGCTTTTGCCCCATGAAGAAGAGCCTCTACCGGTCCAAAACTTCCTCAAGCCTCGAAAACGAGGCCGAACAGGAAAGCTCTTCTTGACGCCCTTTTTTTCTTCTGGCAGCCGATTGTCCTTGGTTTCCCCCAGGGACTTCAAGAGCTGGTCCAAGTCCTCCCCAAAGAGAAGCTTTCCCTTAAAGGGACTGTTACACAACTGAGTCTTAGATCACTTGTCCACTGACCAATTTCGCAGCCACAAGAGTCACCGGGCCGCCACCGAGACCATACTCCTAGCCATGGTGCACACCAAATCATATAAGGCATGCTGCATCATATTGGCACATACTGCCGCCCGGAGTCTCAAAGCTGACACCTCAAACATGCACTTCAATTGAACCTCCAGCTTATGATCCTGGACATCCTTGAGGGCAGTGAGCGCACCGAGGACCTCCTGCAGACACCCGAGGACTCTTGGAGGTTCCAGAAGGCCTGTACATTGACCTCCGCTTAGCTGCCTTCCTGGCCTCATGCATCAGCAAAACAAACCCCGGAGAAAAACCTCCGAGGTCCTCAGCAACTCTCTCAGCGCTACTGGGCACAGAGACCACCCTCTCCTCAACTCCATCCTCACAAAGCTGCACTGCAGGAAAGAGAGACGGAGGAGAATCACCAGAGTCACCAGCAGTTGGAACCCCCTGACTGTGATCCCCCTCGTGAACAGCCAGGCCAGGGGACCCCACCTTGGCCCCCACCATGGAGCACCTCCGGGTCTTCGGACCCTTAGCTGACAGTCCCTCTCTCCCCCGAAGCACAGGGAAAGGGAATTAAGGTGGGCAGACCAGGTACCGCAGGCCCTACAGGGCTCTACCTGCAGTTTCTCCAACATCTCCGACTAAAACGCTGAAAAACTTCCTGCTCTGGGGAAGGCCGCTTCATTGGGCGAACCTTAATGGAGCGCGGGAAGGTCTGCAGTGGCAGGAAACATCTGCGCGCAAAAGGGGCTCTAATTACCCGGAATCACAGTCGGTAACAAGGGGAATCCCTGCCATGGAAGCCCTGAGAAACGCATGGTCAGAGCAAAGACAGTCAGAAAATCGGGCAGCTAAAAACAGCAACAGCTGCCCAAAGCCGTGGGGCGCCTGTGCAATCAGGTCCCGCGGGACACCCTCCTCCTTCCCCCCCCCCCAGAACGCCGGAAAACACCACTCCCACTCCCCCAGCGACCCGGCACTCACCAAATTCACCTGCCCCGGCTCCGCACCGCAGGCTGACTATCCTGGATGTCCCTCGCTATCAAAAATAAAGGAAAATTGGTTCTTACCTGCTAATTTTCGTTCCTGTAGTACCATGGATCAGTCCAGACCCTGGGTTATGTCACCAATCCAGCAGAGGGAGGCAGAGAAAACATTCTAATGACTCTGACATATACCCTGGAGCACCACCTGCAGTCAATCAGTATTGACCAGTATCAAAGCAGAAATTTAACTACTAACATTAACTAGTTATCTAAACAGGAGAACAAATTTCCAACTCACAAATCCTAAATGGAAGCAGAATCCCAAAAAAAAATCTTGGGAATGAACAAGAAAATATTAAGAAAAACAGCATGAAAAGGCAGTTTAATCACCCAAACAGTGAACGAGGGGACTCTCCGAAAAGATAAATATAATACCAGACATAAAGGGTGGGCGTCTGGACTGATCCATGGTACTAAGGAACGAAAATTAGCAGGTAAGAACCAATTTTCCTTTCCCTGTACATACCTGGATCAGTCCAGACCCTGGGATGTACCAGAGCTGATTCAATTAGGGTGGGACCCAGAGAGTCCCGCTCGGAGAACACTCTCTCCAAAGGCTGCCGAACTTGGAGCGTGAACATCCAAGCGGTAATGACAAGCAAAAGTATGCAACGACTTCCAAGTCGCTGCTTTACAAATCTCCTGAGGAGAAACTAACTGACATTCTGCCCAAGAGGTAGCCTGTGACCTAGTAGAATGAGCTCTCAACCCTTCAGGAAGGTCACAATGAGCTAGAAGATAAGCTGAACGAATTGTCTCTTTTAACCGAGCAATCGTAGCCTTTGAAACCTTATGACCTTTGCGAGGGCCACGCCACAAAACAAATGATCAGACAATCGAAAATTGTTTGTAACTTCAAGATAACGCAACACAGCTCGTCGTACATCCAATTTTTTAAGATCCCTAGAGGAAGGATCCAAACGATCTAAACACGGAAAAGCCGGAAGCTCTATGGACTGATTTAAATGGAAAGAAGATACTACCTTAGGTAAAAAAGATGGTACAGTCCGTAATGAAATTCCTGTATCAGAAATTCTAAGAAAAGGCTCTCTGCAAGACAAGGCCTGCAACTGTGAAATTCTATGAGCTGAAGAAATGGCCACAAGAACCACCACCTTCAATGTGAGTCCTTCAAAGTCGCATGATTAAGGGGTTCAAAGGAGCCGAACACAGAGCCCTAAGAACCAAATTTAAACTCCAAGCAGGACAAGGATTCCAAAATGGAGGACATAGATGTTGCACACCTTTGAGAAAACGCACTACATCCGGATGCACAGCCAAGGATAACCCCTGAACCTTACCACGAAAACATCCAAGCGCTGCCACTTGTACCCATAAGGAACTACAGGACAAACCCTTGGCTAATCCATTTTGTAAAAAAGATAAAATATTGGATACAGAAGAGTGAACTGGATCTACTTGATGCTCATTACACCAAGATTCAAAAACCTTCCACACCCTTGCATAAGCCAAAGATGTAGAAGGTTTTTTAGAATGCAATAAAGTAGTCACTACAGCATCTGAATAACCTTTATTCTTTAACCAATGCCTCTCAAAAGCCATGCCGCTAGAGAGAAGCGTTCGACCTCTTCCAAACAAACCGGACCCTGAGACAGAAGGCACGTAAGATCTCGAAATCGAAGGGGACCGTCCAGTGCTAGTCTGACCAGGTCCGCGAACCACGGACGGCATGGCCACTCCGGAGCCACTAAGACAACGTTGACTTGTTGAACTTCTATCCGATGCAGAACCTTGCCGATCAGAGGCCAGGACGGGAACACGTAGAGAAGAACATCCCTTGGCCAAGGAAATACCAGAGCATCTACTCCTTCCGCTCCTCTTTCCCTCCTGCGGCTGAAGAACCGAGGGGCTTTGGGCATTCTGAAATGTGGCCATGAGATCCATTGCCGGAGTGGATCATCTGTTGCATATCATTTGATAGGCTTCCTCGCATAGTTCCCACTCGCCTGGGTCGAGATGATGCAGACTGAGAAAGTCGGCTTGAATGTTGTCCACCCCGGCAATGTGAGAGGCTGCGATGCTGAGCAGATGTTGCTCCGCCCAGGCGATCAGCTGTTGTGCTTCCTGAGCTACCGGGAAGCTTCGGGTTCCTCCCTGACGGTTGATGTATGCTACCGTGGTTGCATTGTCGGAAAGAACCCATACCGACTTCCCACAAAGGAGAGGTTGAAGAGCGATTAAGGCTAAACGAACCGGTCTGGTCTCTAAAAGACTGATCGACCACTGCGCTTCCTCTTCGGACCACTGACCCTGAACAGATATATTCTGACATACCGCTCCCCAGCCTGAAAGACTGGCGTCGGTAGTGACCACAGTCTATTCCGGAATCTCTAGCGGTACACGTCGTTGCAGATTCGCTGTCTGTACCCACCAATCTAGGCTAGAACGAGCCGTCTCTGTAAGAGGAAGGGGAAGGTGGTATAGTTCCGAAACCGGATTCCAGCGTGAAAACAATGCAGACTGAAGTGGTCTCATGTGCACAAAGGCCCAGGGAACCAACTCCAGAGTAGAGGTCATTGAACCTAAAACTATCAAATAATCCTGCACACAAGTAATAGGAATAGACTGTAAGTCTCGAATTTGTGATTGAAGCTTGAGAAGGCGATGCTCCGGAAGGAACACTATCCCTTGAAGAGTGTCAAACCGTGCACCCCAAAAACTCCAGAGATTGGGAAGGTAATAGGTGACTCTTGTCTTCGTTTATCACCAGCCTAGAGACTGCAAAAGGCTGATTACCCTGTTGATTGTATAACAACAAAGAGATTCCAACTTCGCTCGAATCAACCAGTCATCCAGGTACGGATGTACCAACAGGCCCTCCTTCCTGAGATGAGCGGCCACCACAACCATTATCTTGGTAAATGTCCTGGGAGCTGTGGCTAATCCGAACGGGAGAGCCCCGAATTGATAATGTTGCCCTAGAGTGCAAATCATGAGAAACGTCTGATGATCGGATCGAATGCAGATATGAAGATAAGCTTCGGTGAGGTCGAGAGATGCTAGAAATTCTCCTCTGTGAACCGAAGCTATGACAGACCGAAAAGTCTCCATCCGGAACTATGGAATCCTTAGACAACGGTTGACCCTTTTGAGATCGAGAATGGGATGAAAGGTTCCTTCCTTTTTTGGGAACGACGAAGAAAATTGAATAAAGACCTTTCCGATGTTGGAACTGGAACTATAGCTCCTAGGTCGCTTAAACGCTGTAGCGAGTCTTGGATTATGAGACGCTTTTGTAGGGAAGAACACGGTGAAATAAGAAACAGGTGGTGAAGCCGCCGAACAAAATCTAAAGCGTAACCATGATTTATCACTGATAGAACCCATTGATCCGACGTACATCTGGCCCATTCTCCGTAAAACAGAGACAGCCTGCCCCCTATGATGGGAACCGGAGAAAGGACCGGCCTTATCTCATTGGACAGACTTTGTGCCTCCTGAGACTTGGGAAGTTCCAGGTCTACCAAAGCGGCGGCCACGAAAGGACTGAGACCAATTCTGTTGTCTACCTGAAGACTGTTTAGCTGGAGGAGCTGATGGACGAGAAGAACGAAATCTTCTGTTAGACCGAAAATGAGAGCGATATGAAAAGAGCTTCTAGGTCTAGGACGATCCTCTGGCAATTTGTGAATCTTATTTTCCCCTAGGGACAAAATTAAATCTTCCAATTCCTTATCAAATAATAATTTTCCCTTAGAGGGTAAAGCCCCTAATTGAGCTTTGGAGGATGTGTCTGCGGACCAATTCCTCAACCAGAGAAGTCTGCGAGCCGATACAGAAGCAACAATAGAGCGAGCCGAGGTCCTAATGAGATCATATAAAGCATCTGCACTATAAGCAACTGTAGCTTCCAGTCTACCAGCCTGAGCAACTTCCTCTTCAGAGGGGGAAGAATTCTTTTGTAAAGCCTGGACCCATCTTAGTCCAGCTCGCAAAGCCAAGCTACTACACATGGCCGCCCGCACACCAAGAGCAGAAACCTCAAAAATTCGCTTAAGCTGAACCTCCAGCTTACAATCTTGGAGATCTTTAAGAGCCGTAGCCCCAGTTACTGGAATAGTTGTTTTCTTAGTGACGGCTGAAACAGCGGCATCCACCTTAGGAAATTTTAAAATTTCCAAAGCTTCCTCAGGTAATGGATACAAATTTTCCATGGCTCGTGCTACCTTAAGCCCCAACTCAGGAGTATCCCACTCCCGGTACATAAGGTCAGTGAGAGAAAGATGAAAAGGCAATGATGTCGTGGGACCTCTAAGGCCAAGCAACACTGGGTCAACGCCACCCATCCGAGAATCCTTCACTGGAGCCTCGAGATCCAATTCCAGTAAAATTGCTGGAATTAAGGGACTAAGTTCCTCTCTTCTAAACAGGCGGACTACTTTGGGGCCATCCCCATCCGCAACATGAGGGTCTGAGCTAATACTCAAAGCAGGGTCTTCATTTAAATCTCCCTCCAGCAAGGACTTGTCCAGGATAGGTAAAGAGCCATGCTCAGAATCATCTGAAGAAGAAAAAATTGTCTGACCCGGACGAAGGGGATGCTTCGGAGCTGACCCCATTCCCAAATCCGTGGAACTAGCCCTTTTTAGAGGAACGTGGCTTTAACCTCTGTTCAGATGAGAGACTCTTATGTCTCTTATGAAATTTCTTAGATTTGTAAGCTTTGCGAAGAAAACCCCCTGAAAAGGCAGAAGAGGAAGAAGAATCTGAAATCTCCAGGCTTTCAGCCGATAAATATGACCCTGTTTCGCGCGGCTTGTCCCCCCAGGGACCGCCGGCTGTGGCGACAGTGGAGGCGGGTCAGAAGCACCCTGAATAGCTTGTTGTGTCACCACCCTCAGAGTAGACAGGAGTGCCTCAGTTCCAGCACTGTAGCGAAATGAGTCCGGGGCAGGAGAGCAGCTGGGCCGAGGTTTTGGGGCCGCGCGAAGTGGCTGAGTCCCTTTTGTTATCGGCAAACTTGATGAGCCTTCCCCCCCCAGGGAGACAGGATGAACAGAGACTCTCCCTGGAGAGACGCGCGTGCGCATCTCCACAAACGCGGCAGGCCGCACCTCGCGGCATTATAAAGAAAAACAGCGCAAAATAAAAAGTATGAAATAAACTAAAAATCTAAAAGAAACCCCGGCGAAAAACAAAGGCACGGGCCCACTGAACACCAAAAGGTAAGTAAACAACGATTCAGCTGTGAAGAATTATTTTTATTTTTCTTTATTACCTGACCGAAACGCCGCGGCCTCCAGGAGCTGCTCCAAGTAGGGTGAGTGAGCCGGGTCCCCCGGTATCACCCCTGCCAGGAGTGGTTGCTGGGTTCAAAACCTCCCCAACTCCGGCAACCTCAAAAACCAGGAGGGATAGTCCTCCCAGGACTTGGCAACCTCCCGGGAGGCAGTGAAACGGCTGTGAAGAAAAATAAAACTTTTTTTTTTTTTTTTTTTAAATAACTTAAATGAAAAGAACAGGCTCTCTTCAAAAGAAAAAAAAGTCTGCAAAAAATTAACTCCTAAACTACCTGACTAAAAAATAACAAACTACCACAGACTGCAGGGGTTAGGAACGTCCACCTCTGCTGGGAGACAGAGAAATACTGATTGACTGCAGGTGGTGCTCCAAGGTATACGTCGGAGTCATTAGAATGTTTTCTCTGCCTCCCTCTGCTGGATTGGTGACATAATCCAGGGTCTGGACTGATCCAGGTACGTACAGGGAACAGTTTTTGGTTTTTTTTTTAAACAAAAACTTTACAAAAGAAAAACAACCAAAAGGAAAAAAACCCTTAAAGAGTTACTTCCCTGAGGGTGCCGGTGGCGGACAGGAGGGGACCTCTGGGCACGAAGAGGGAGCCAGTCCCCTGGCTATCAGTGGCCTCGGAATCCATGGGCATCTACAGCCAAGGGTATCCCCCCGTTCGCCCGACTCAACTCAAGGGATGGCCCACCAAGGAACCTGGCACCTCGAGGAGCAGCTCCCAATAATCCAACTCCAGATCAGACAGGACTGCAGTATGCACCTCTACCAGCTGCTGGAGACAGCGAGATACTGAGGGACTGCAGGTAGCATGCTCGGTTATGTAGCAGTGCCTCAAAATTTTTTCTGCCTCCATCTGCTGGTAGGGATGCATAAACCCACTGGTTTGGACTGATCTAGGTATGTTCAGGAAAAAGACAGAAGAGTATTTTGAATGCAGTATCCAAGACAGAGTGGAGATCACATCAAACAAAACTGATCAATTTCTTTGATTGGGTAATCAATAAATTACACATGAGGGGTGAGCATGGGATATGGTGAATTTAGATTTCAGCCTTTGGACACTGTTACACACAGCAGGCTCATAAATAATCTGAGCAGTCTAGAGATGGCTCTTATGGTGGTAAAACTAGATTAAAAGCTGGTTGAGTGACAGGTAACAGAGGGTAACAGTAAATGAATTCACCCCAAGGAGAACTAGGAAGAAAGGGTGCTGGCATAGAATGCCTCAGGGATCAGTCCTTGTTCAGTTCTCTTCAACATTTTGATAGCAACGTGCAGATGGATTAGAAAAAAAAGATTTGTCTTTTTGCACATGATACCAAGATCTGCAACAGGATGAACACCTTAGATAGATCAGGAAAAATGTGGTGTGATCTAATAGAGCATATGGCATGGTCAAGAATTCGGTAACTAAGATTTAATATAAAAAAAAATGCAGAATATCCTTGGGATGCAGAAATCCAAGTAGAAGATTTGGAGTGAGAGGAGGGATGGGAGAAAATACCACTGTGCACCAAAAAGGGGTGGTCGTTTCTAATGGCAAGACTGCAAACAGTGCAAATGGGTAGCGGAAAGAGCCAGATGAATATGAGGGTGTATGGGGACAGATATTACTGGCAGACAAAAAAAAAAAGGTGATAATGCCTATGTACAAATCATCGATGAAAGCTCATATGCAGTAACATGCCCAATTCAGCAAGCTGCTTCGCAAAGGATATGTATTGAATAGAGGCACTTCAAAGAAGGGCTACCAATAAAATGAGATTTAAGAACCTAAACATGTACACTGGAGAAAGCAAGGGGAAGAGGAGGGATACGACAGAAACATTCAAACAACTTAAAAAGTAAAATTAATGCACAAGAGGCAAGCATTTTTCAGTTGAAAGAAATTCTTAGAACAAGGGGTCATAGTATGAGTCAAAGCACAGTCAGAAGTAACAAGGAAATATTTCTTCACAGAAAAGATAGAAACATGAAAATTTATGGGAAGTTATCAGAATTCAATAAAGCATGGGATAAGCAGAGATAATCTTTTTATTTTTTAGTGGGGGCGGAGAGAGGAGGGCTGGAGTGAAAATAAACTTGGAGTTCAAGTAGGGTCTGTGCTACTGCAACAGGAAGGGGAAATGGGCAGACTACACAGACCTTTTGGACAGTTCTGTGTTTCTCTGTTAAGATGTCATTTCTTAATCCATATTCTTACCATCTCGAGTTGTTTCCCATTCTGCATTTTCTTCTTCACTTTCTGGCGTTCTCTCCTTGGTGATTTTTATATCTTCTTTCTCTCTTTGTCTCCCTCTTGAAGACTCCTTCTAAAAGAAGAAAGAACAAGTAATAAAGCACTTGCATAGAACAGCAGTTATGACCCTAACTGCAATAGACTTCCAAGAGGGCAATGGGGGTGACCTGCATGCAGCAGCAGTTATGACCCAAACAGCAGTGGCAAGATTACCTTGAGGGTCTGGTGGTTAAGACCCCAATAGCAGTGGTATGGTTGAACAGAGCTTCTAAGAAGGCAACAGGGTAACCTGCATGGAGTAACCATGGTTAAAACAACCAACTTCAAAACAAGGGGGAGGTCGGATGCTTTGGATAACAGTTTCATTAATTTCGGTAACAGAGTGGATTATTAGAAAAATGATAATAACAACACAAGGAAGGGGATCTGACTGTTGGATTTAGTGTTGGTCTTGTAATAATCATAGTGAAAGATGACAAGGGCAGAAATGGCCGATCAGTGGAGGTCAACTTGCTTGGGACTGATATAGAGGATTGTGGTGGGAAAGGGGTGGGGGTTCGAGAAAAGAACAAAGGGGTGGGGAACTGGTGTTAGGCTGGGTAGGGGAATTTATATACTCATCTACCCAAAGTGGAAGAAATGCAACTGGGTAGACCAGTGGCGTAGCCAGAATTGATTTTTTGGGTGGGCACAAGGTTAACATGGGAGGGCTGTAGGCATGCAGGTCTACTAGTTGTTTTTTTTACTGATAAATAATGCCAAATTATGCAGAATAGCATTCACATCTACGCCTAAGTATGAGGTTTACTTAATGATACAAACATAATTCACGGTGATTTGTGGTACTTTAGCCTTCTTATTATTACGATTTTATACACGGCTCCTACCTGTCCATAAATTTTGAGAGAGCGGTTGTGTTGCTTATATTTAAATTGCTAACATCTCAAAATATAGATATATATTTTTACCTTTGTTGTCTGATCTTTGTATTTTTCTAATCAGTTGGTCCTGGTCTTTTTCCCATTTTCCCTTATAGCTCATTTCCTAATTCCTTTTCAGTGTCTTTCTTCTATTACTGTCTTCTTCCCTTCCACACACACACACACACACGCTTTCTCTCACAGACTCCCTCTCACACACTCAAGCTGTCACTCTCATATGCTCTCCCCCCCCCTCCCCCAAGCTCACATTCAAGTTCTCACTTTCTCACCCCTCCCCAGGCTTATATTCTTATGCACACACAGACGCACATCCAGGCACCCATTCTCACCCACACACATAAACCCAGACTCCTATTCTCACCCACAAACCCATGCTCCCAGTCTCACCCACACATATTCAAGCTCCCATTCTCATCCATACATATACACATTTAAGGTACTATTCTCACCCACACATACACACATTCAACCACCCATTCTTATCCACATATTCAAGCTTCCATTCTCACCCACCCACACAAACCCAGGCTCTCATTCTCACCCATATATACACACATTCAAGCTCCCATTCTCACCCACCCACAAACCCAGGCTCCCATTCTCAACCACACATACACACATTCGAGCTCCCCTTCACCCACATATTCAAGCTTCCATTCTCACCCACATACACACCCAGGCTCCAGTTTTCACCCACACACACTCCCATTCTCATCCACACATACACATTCAAGCACGTGCACAGCTTCCGCTTTCTCCCCCAGAGCAGGAAGATCAGCTGCCTCTCCTGCTGCCACCGGACTCCTGCTATCTTCGGGCGTCAGGCCGTACTGCCCGCCGAACTTCCTGTCCGGGGGGGGGGGGGGGAGCGGAAGCGCATCGCACAACGTCCGCTTCCTCCCTCCCCCCCCCCCAAGCAGGAAGATCGGCGGGCAGTACGGCCCGACGCCCGAAGATAGCAGGAGGCCGTGGCAGCAGGAGAGGCAGCTGATCTTCCTGCTTTGGGGGAGAAAGCGGAAGCTGTGCGCGGCGCTTCCGCTCCCCCAAACAGGAAGTTTGGCGGGCCGTTTGGTCCGAAGATAGCAGGAGAACGGGTGGCAGCAGGAGAGGCAGCTGATCTTCCTGCATTGGGGGAGGAAGCGGAAGCTGCGCGCGGCGCTTCCGCTCCCCCCCCCCCCCGAACAGGAAGACCGGTTGGCCATACGGCCGCAGCAGCGCTTCCCCATGTGTGCCGTGATGGCGCGCGAGGCGTGGGTTCTCTTGTTCGCTGTCGCGGGGATGGGATCCCGCGACAGCCTTGCAGTTCCGGTGCCAGTTGGGTGGGCCTGGGTCTAAGTTGGGTGGGCACCTGCCCACCCAGGCCCACCCGTGGCTACGCTACTGGGGTAGACTACATAGGCCAAGTTGGTTTTCTTCTGCTTTCATTTACTATGTTACAAAGTAACAACTTTTTGTCTTTTTAGATTTTAGCATTTCTGACAAAGAAATTTAAATTAATTGCAATAGCATTACATTTGGACAGTATGTTTCACATGTGATCTGCCTCAAGCTAACTTGTATGTGTGAACAACACAAATCTTAAAAAAAAATTAAATACTGTATGAATCTTTACCAAATCTTTTATGAATACCAAAAAAGGGCTTCCCGCATGACAACGCTTGCAACTCCAAAATCTGTATGGCTAAGCAGCCACGAGAAACATTGCCTTCAAGGTAAGCTGCCTAAGTGAAATCTCCCTAATAGGATCAAACTGCACACCTGATAAGATCAATACTAAATTGAAATCCCAAGATGGAACCGGAAGTCGCACTGGAAGCCTAATATGCTTCACTCGACTAAGGAAGTGCAACACATCCAGATAAGAGAATAAAACCTTACCTATTACATGCCCCTTGTAGCATGCAATAGCAGCAACCTGAACCTTCAAGGAATTAAGCACCAAACTCTTAAAAAGTTCACAGTAACATAATAGATTTTGGCAGAAAAAGACCTAAATGACCCAACCAGTCTATCCAGCAGGGGCACCAATGCTAGCCTAAGGAGCCAATGCCTATCAACACAACATTGCTCAAAAACTCTCCAAATGCACACAAACTAGAGAAGTGGAAGGCTTCCTGGCCTTTAAAAAAAAGAGTATTTGCCACTTCTTGGGAATAATCATTTTTTGCTACAAGTGCCCTTTCAAGTAAGGCAAAACTGATCCAGATACTTGTGCAGAACTAGAACCTGAGACAATAACTCTCTGCGCAGAGGGAATCTTAATGATGTTTTGTGCAACAACTGCATGAGATCTGCATACCAAGGGCATCTCAGCCAGTCCATAGCCACCAGAATTACCAGACCCAGGTAATTTGAGATCCTCCGAATTACTCGTCCTTATCAAGGGCCATGGAGGAAGGATGCACAGAACCTCCCCTGCCAGGCAGTACTGAACCAAGTTGCAAGAGAAAAGGTACAAAGAAGGATGACCCCCTCATGAGGAAAGGGTAAAGACATTACAGTTTATCCATTTAGAGAAGAGATGTCTGAGGGATATATGATAGAGGTCTATAAAAATGTATTTATTTAATAAATGTATATTCCACTGACGTGCAATTCTCAGTGGATCACATCAGCACATACACAGTTAAAACATGACAAAGCAAAACAATATCAGCAATGTAAACAAATACAACAGAAAAATTCATATATGCACAACATTAACAGAAAACCAAAAGAGAGTTCACAACAAGCAGAAGATGCTATCTAGTAGGTGCCATAGAGAAGGTGTGTTTTGAACAATTCCCTAAAACAAAGTAAGTCTGACTGTACCCTAATCTCATTAGACAAGTTATTCCACAGACTAGGGGCAGCAACAGAAAACATTCCATTTTGGGACAGTCATAGCAAGTTTAATGGACTTATGAGATGGCAACTCCAAGAGATTTTGCGAAGCAGAGCACAGCACCCTTACAAGGTGATACTTCTGAAAAGCAGAAACTATACATTGTAGAGCAAGGTTATGAAGGGCTTTAAAGACTAGGCTTAACACTTCAAAGTGAATGTGACTAAATCAGTTTTCTTTCAAAAAATAGAAAGACTAGGGGACACTCCATGAAGTTGGTAAATAGCATATTCAAAAGAAACTAGAAATTTTTGGGTCAACACACAATTAAGTTCTAGAATTCATTGTCATAAGATATGGTTAAAGCACTTAGCGATGCCGAGATTAAAAAGGATTGGGGCAAGTTCCTGGAGGAGAAGTCAATAAACTATTAGCAGAGGAAACTTAGGAAAAAGTTGCTACTCATCAATGCGTGATAGCAGCATGGGATCTATTTGTTTGGGATCTTGCCTGGCTTGGTCACTGTTGGAAATAGGGTACTGTGCTTGATGGACCCTCGATCTGACCTAGTATGGCAATTCTTGTGTTTTTATGTTCTTAACCAGAGCATCCAACCTGGATGAACATCTCTTTCTTTTTTGACTGATAAATCTGCTCACCTTTGCATTCTTGGAGGTGGCTGTGAGATCCATCAGCAGAAATCTCCACCTGGCCACTATCTAAATCGAACACCACCTGAGATAAGGACAACTCTCCTGGATCCTCCACATGGTAACTGAGAAAGTCTGCTTTTACATTTTCCACTCCCGTTATGAGTGAAGCTGAGATTATTTTCTGATTCTTCTCCACCCAATGGAGCAGCAGCTAAACTTCCTCTGCTTCCTACAGACTCTTGGCACCTTATTGATGGCTCACATATGCTACCACCATGACATTGAGAAATTATTCTGAACTCCTGACCTTTTAGCACTGAACTGAAGTGTAGCAGAGCCAACCAAAAGGCCCTCCTAATAATACACAGACCATCACTGACCAACATACTTGAGCAACTTGACTCAGAAAATGAGTCTCCCATCCCTTTAGGCTTGCATCCATCATCACGGTCACCCAGACAGTGGGCTTGAAATCTCCACCTAATACCAGATTCTTGGAATTCATCCACCACTGCAAACTGCTCTTGATCTCTCTTGGTACCAGCAGTCAAATGGAGTAATCTTGAGACTAAGGATTCCACCTGGCATGCAAGGCTCTCTGCAGGGGCCTCATGTAAGCTCTTGCCCACGGCACCAGATCCAAGGCTGCCACCATGGAACTGACAAGCTGTAGATAACTCCACACAGTCAGAAACCTGGACAACAACAACAACTGAACCTGCTGGTGCAGTTTTAGAATCTTTTACTCCATCAAATGAACATGA
This sequence comes from Rhinatrema bivittatum, assembly GCF_901001135.1. NCBI lineage: Eukaryota > Metazoa > Chordata > Amphibia > Gymnophiona > Rhinatrematidae > Rhinatrema > Rhinatrema bivittatum. The sequence goes on along the minus strand of NC_042619.1, from coordinate 125,922,351 downwards.
CCTTCCTTCATGTCAAATAGGGTTCCCAAGATACTCCAGTCTGAGAAGGCTTCAAATTGATTTTGAAAAACATCTGAAGCACCATCTTGATGATCAGCAAACTCTGCCCCCTTTATGTTCCAGGAGGAACAAGTGTCAATCAAATCCAGGGATCTACAAATGGCAGTGCCCCATGTTTGTTTTCTTTTTAGGGGGCTACAAGACATCTGCTGCCTTTATGCTGTGTGAATGCCCTATGTGCCCCACTAAAATCTTAGGGTAAATCATATAATTTTCTTCCTTAAAATGTTACGAACGTCAAAGATCAACCCAGTCTATACTTGTAGAGTCCAGAAACTTATTGTGAGCTGGAAGAGAATGAGAGAAACTCTTACACCTATCCTTCATTAGCTTTGACACTTTTGAATCGCCCCAGAACTTGTGCATCATTCTCTAGATTCTTTCCAAAGGGCATCTTAGTCAGAATGGTCTCTACCAACCAATTTCACAGCCAAAGAAAATTGCCTTGCTGCTACTATAGATATCAGTCCCATGACAATCCATACTAAAACAAAGGAGGCATCTGCTAGATACACAGTCCCCAGCTCCAATTGAAGGGATTCATCCACCACATCCCTCCTTATGCATGCTGCACCAAACCTTGCAACTATACAGCTGCAAGCTGCTACTCACACTGACAGCTTCATAGGTTTGCTACAACACTATTTTCCTATCCTTAGCATCCTTCAAAACCGCACCATCTTCTACCAGAATTGTAGTTTGCTTAGTCACTGAAGAAACTAGCACATTCACTTTTGGAAACCTCAGCTTCTCTCTCTCCTGAGGCACTAAGGATATAATTAGGCCAGTGCTCAACCACCTCTAAAATTTGCTTCAGGAGAAACCCACTCCAGATCAATCAGATCGTTTACCGTCTTATGTGGCGGAAAGGATTTGGATGGCTTTCTAATACTGACCATAATGCGGTCATCTGCTGAGCTAAGAGGCTTCTCTTTCTTCTCCTCCACTACATTCAGCATACTCAAAGATTGCATAATTAAGGATGCCAGGTCTTCCTTATGGAAGAGATGCACCATAGAAGAACCATCCTCCCCTTCAGGAGGAAATTCACCTCCTCCTTACTAGTTGCATCAGTCATCTTTTTAAAACCATCAAGGGAATCTTCATAATTTGAAAAACTAACCTCTTCCAATCTCCTTTCTTCCACATCCCTCACCCCAGCCTCTTTCTAAGCAAGCCCCCTAATTCACAAAGGGCTAGAAGACCTGGATTGGATCCTGGGACCGAACTCTGTCCCATAGTAAAAGCCTGTTGTAAATATTTTAAAAATTTACTTGTGCAGGCTAAGGAGAAAGAAGCTTCTGTTGGAGAAAAAAATAATCCTCTGAGGGCCGAGCCATAACGGAATCTCCTGTAGACCCCCAGAAGCCAGCCCATTGGAAATGAGGAGGAAGACACATCATCTTCACACCTCACAGACCTAAAATGGCTCCTGAGCCCCAAGTTGCTTCTGCTTTGGCAAAGCTTCTTCTTTTTAGATATATCTTTTTTTTTTTTTTACTTTAGCCAGTCAGGTCGAAAATCAGGAGAGCAGGAAAAAGAGGAAGAAAAAAAGACTGGTGGGGGAGGAAGGCAGAAGACCATCTAGCCCAGCCCAGAACAATTCTGGAAGCCCCTGACCAAGGTTCTGCTCAACTGAAGGAGGGAGTGAGCACCAGGCTTTCACCTCAGAAGCTGCCTTTTTCTTTTTTTTTTTTTGTTTAATCCTCCTATGCTAGGGCAATACTCAGAGGGAGTACGAGCTAATCTCTCATCTCCAGGTAATACTGGCAGGCTGCATGGATGCATATAAGGGTTATCAGCAAGCCTGTTATTCTCTGTTTCCATGTACTAGTCAGTGGGCATAGCCTATTCATTTGAATTGGTCTGACTGGATGAAGAAGTATATATATACATTTTTGAAGAGTATTTTTAATAACCTGATGGTACTAGCTATAATTTACATCTTTTTTCAAAATTATATTTCTATTAAATTTTCCAAATCAATACATACAACTCTTGAAACACTTAAGCCAAATACAAAAGAAAGAAAAAGAAAAAAATTATGAATAATTATATCTGCCTAAGGATATAAACACAAATAATGACAAGAATCCAACAGAGCTCCTCCACAAGAAGGAAAGTAAGAAAAGCACAGGAAAAAAACCACCAGGCAAACATTTCAGAAAAAAATAAGACATCAAATGCAAGCTTTTTAAACCTCACATAAGAGAATCAGAAACAAAACTTTTTCTAAACCAGATTCTATGTTCTTTGCCCTTGTCCTTCTATAGGAAAAGAACAAATTAGTCAAAGTCCCCAAAATATACAAAAGCTTCTAAACTAAACTGGATTCCAATGGAAAGTGTGTGCTGCCTCAGAAACTTAGGAACGTCTTCCTTCTGGCCTGAGTAGTCTGAGATATATCTCAGTGTAACTGAATTTTCATACCCAAGAACAATTTTCCCAATTTCGGTAACAAAAGCTTCCATACTTAGACAACTTTCAAACCGGTGTGCATATTATAAAATAGTCTGGCTATGCGCAAACACGCACCAAATTTTAAGTGGACGCACGCATAGGCACATAAATCCTGCTTTCACCTTGTAAATCGGGGAATTTTAAAAGGGGCATGCATCCACACCATCCCCAGTTTAACCAGTTCATCCAGTTAAAAGCTAGGTCCTCCAACCCATCCCCCTCCCCCCCCCGTAGTTTGATAGCCTACCCTTGCCCTAGTTACCCCAGACCCTTTGAACCCCTCAGAAACGGCTCAATCATTTTATTACTTACATGTCCTCCATAGCAGAAATAAAGTTACGCAGCAGGGACCTCGGCGCGCACTGGGGCGGGTAAGGATTTAAGCACACATCTCTTGGCCAGGTCCTGAAACACTCATGCCCCATGTGCAGTGAGTTTTCTGTGCGTATCTGGGTGCTTTTTAAAACAGGGTCGGCATGCGTCAGCCCAGCTTATTCGCACATCGGGCTTATAAAAATCACCTCTTAGTGTCTATCGGGCTCCAAAACAAATTAATCAAAGTCTGCATAGCACAACTGGTAAACTAAGTTATCTAAAACCTGAGAATAATTACTGACCAATTTATCATTATCAGTCTTTTTCTGGTATAAAGAATTTTCTGGAGGAAAATAAGAATTCAAAATTAGCAGAAGACAAGAAATATGCAGACACTACCAATTAAACTTTTTAAGAAATATGCATCAACGTGCAATCAACCAAAGAGAACCTGCTCTTAAAACTTTTCAATTCAAGGCGTTTTCCATAGATTCCAGTTTTTTTCCTGATTACAGTGTTTTCTTTAGTAAGAGTGAAATTAACATCCTTTACAGACTCAGTCTTTAATGTTAACTGCTGAACAACTTCTTGGATTTTAAGCACCACAGTTTCTTGAGTAAAAACATAAGTTTTTCAATCAAAAAATGCAGTTTCCAAAACAGTAAGTTTATGTAAAAGTGTTTCCCTGATTGGGGGAATTACTTTCCTTATCTGTTGCAAATACACCTCATAATTCATCTCTGAATTTCCCAGTATTTCCTCAATAGACTACATCAAGGTGTAGTTCAGTCTTAACTCAATACAACCGTCTTTCTAGGGTAACCTGTCCAAGACACTCTCACTCTGGTATCGTCTCTGGATCTCTGAAAAACATTCATCAAGAGTAGAGATTCTGGGCCTGAGGTCTCCTCAAAGAGCAAATCCAAAAATATCATTATGCTTCCCATGCCATTCACAAATGCCTCTCCAAGCCCAGACTGCTAATATAAAAAGGCATCTATCTGTCCCACAATTGATACTGTTGTGGGATTCTCTGTTACTTAGGTCCTCAACCTCAAACTTCCCTTCCTCTTAGTCACAGTAGAAGTTTAATTTCTCAGTGAAATTACCAAAAAGAGCTTCAACAAAAAAAGTAGCAGTAGTTCCAGAAAAGCTGGATACCACCTTGTGCTGAATTTTAGGTGCCCAGGCAACCTGACTGATTTTTTCCAGCCCTTCTCTGTATCTTTTACTTTCATTCCAGATATAGGGAAATGGAACACTGTGGCCTCAAATATGTTTGGAAATTATATTCTAAGATCAATATCAGATCATTCAGTGATCATGACAACATATGATGTTCCTCAGCATAGGCATCTTTACTTGCAAATCAGAAAAACTCTTTCTTGGAATACTTCAAAAAATTGGTATTCTGAGCTAAGGACCGAGCTGGTTCAGGATGATCGATGCCATATATGTTCCTCAGCATATAAGGTCTCAATTTGCTGTAAAGAAAAAGAACCCATGGTCCATCTCTAGAAATATTTATTCTTCCCACCTTCCTGAAGCCGTTCAAGACATGTTACATAGCAATACAACAATCTATTGCATTGTACTAATTGCTATCCACATTTATTCTCTAGGTTTAGTAGCTCACCCAGTCCCATGTGCTAGAGGGGGTGTGAAAGGTACATATGTGCACAGGTTGCTACCTTCTCGAGCTCAGTGAAATCGGAGATTGTTTCTATCACAGGATCAAATTTCTCTTTGACCCCTGTGCTTGAATTGTTAGACTACTGGGATGATATTAGATTACTTGGGTATTGCAGAAAATTTAACATCCAATATCTACATGTTGCTAGATCATGGCTTTAATTTGGAAAACTATCCCAAGAGTCAACCATTGCTATCACCAGGTCTCTGATGTTGCCTTAACGGAACAATTAACAATCAAGCTGCTTGATTATGATTCGCCATGCCCAAGAAAGATAATGATCAGACTATTCTAACAGGTTTGGGGGTTTTTTTGGCTTTTTTTTATTAGCTATGCAATGACTATTCTTTAGGGATCACCAGGATTCAGGTTACACTGGTAAACAAATTTCTGGGAACATTTTGTTTCCTCCACAACCTGCGGTGAAACAAGTAGACTAACAATCTGAACACAAATATGCATTTATTATATCTGTATCCCGTACCGTTTGCCAGAATAGTGCGATATACATTAAGCATTGTTACGTGTCTGTAGTGGCATAAGCTATAATGGCAATTTGGCACCAGAAAACAAAACTAAAAATGTTTTGCCGCAGATTTTCATTTGTAATCACTGTCCGACGCTTCACAGATGAGAGTCCAACAATAGTCACCCAGCATGAAGGGGTTCCACTTGCCTTGATACAGTTTCTCCATTTTGACAATGTCTTGATGAAACCTTTCAAACATGTTCTTCACTCACAAAGAACATGTTCTTCACTCACAAAGTTGTCTGGGAAGAAGTCTAAGTGGCAATGAAGAAAATTTATCTTCAATGACATGTTGCACTTGATCAATTTTATGCCTGAAGCAGATTTTCAACCTGTTCGACAGTCTGCTGCCTTATAGTTGCCTAGAAAGTGACAAACTACATTCTTGAAGGCTGCCTACGCAACACGTTCTGTACCTTGCAGAAGACCATCAAAATGGCTGTCCATCACAGCTCGAATTTGTGGGCCAACGAAAACACCTTTTTTTTTTTATCTTGGCGGCACTTATGCATGGAAACATTTGCCGCAAATAATCAAAGGCTTTACTTTGCTTGTTCATTGCCTTAACGAAGTTTTTCATCAGCCCAAGTTTGATGTGCAAAGGTGGAAGAAATATCTTACTTGGATCCACCAATGGATCATGCGCAATATTCTTCAGCCCTGGAACCAACTTCTTGTGGAGAGGCCAGACTTTTCTGATGTAATGCAAATCTCTTGATCGACTGTCCCACTCACAAAGGAAGCAACAATACTTGGTGTAACCAAGCTGCAGGCCCAGTAGAAATGCAACTACCTTATTTATTTATTTATTTATTTTATTTATTTAAGGTTTTTATATACCGGCAATCATGAGCACATATCTTGCTGGTTTACATGAAACGGGAGTGCATTAAATACATCAACTAGAACTGTGGTGATCGAAGGAGCAGTTACAAATAACAAGGGTAGCAGAACTTGGATAAGAAGGAAGAGATAGGAAAGAATAAACGGTTGAACGGTATACAAATAAATTAAATGCTATGTAAAAATGGCATGATTAATGGCTGAATATTTGAAGATCTTGAGATCACCACACAAATTCCAGTTGTACCTCGAGTATTCAATGTGGTTCAGCAGTAACTGCATGTTCTCATACGTTTCTTTCATATGTCCGACAGGTATTGATGGATAGATATTGCTATTGTGCAGCAAAACAGCCTTCAAACTAAGATTGATGAATCAATAAACATTCGCCATTCTGTTGGGTCATGGTCACATCCGAGAGCACAAAACAATCCATTGATGTCACAGCAAAAAGTCTGTCTACTTGGTTGAAATATTTTGTCAAATCTTCATGACTACTGAGAAATACTGAAATTTTCGTATCAGATGACAAAAGATTCCATACTTGCAGCCTTAACCCAAGCAGCTCCACCTGACTCTTCGATAAAGCCAAATCTCTGACCAGATCGTTCAGCTCTGACTGAGATATTAAATGAGAATCGTTGGATGTTGATGGCACAAAGTCAGGATCAGGTCAGGTTAGGACTTTTCAGCTTGGAAAAGAGACGGCTGAGGGGGGATATGATAGAGGTGTTTAAAATCATGAGAGGTCTAGAACAGGTAGATGTGAATCGGTTATTTACTCTTTCGGATAATAGAAAGACTAGGAAGTTAGCATGGGGCACATTTAAAACTAATCGGAGAAAGTTCTTTTTTACTCAACGCACAATTAAACTCTGGAATTTGTTGCTAGAGGATGTGGTTAGTGCAGTTAGTATAGCTGTGTTTAAAAAAGGATTGGATAAGTTCTTGGAGGAGAAGTCCATTACCTGCTATTAAGTTCACTTAGAGAATAGCCACTGCCATTAGCAATGGTAACATGGAATAGACTTAGTTTTTGGGTACTTGCCAGGTTCTTATGGCCTGGATTGGCCACTGTTGGAAACAGGATGCTGGGCTTGATGGACCCTTGGTCTGACCCAGTATGGAATTTTCTTATGTTCTTAACTAATGGAGGTATGGGAATAGCTGCAATAAAAATCTCAAAAAAATAAAAATAAAAATCCCCAAAAAATTACAGAAAAGCAGAAAATATTCCTATTCTGTTCCTTTTTTTGGTTCCTCTTACTTAATATCATTGCGATATTTAGTCGGAGGAACCGAAATAAAAAAATTCAAAAAAAAAAAAAATGTGCTGGCAGCCAGGTTAGGAAAAGGGATGCTCAATTAACGAGCATCCATTTTCCTAACCCATTGTTGTGCACAGGTTAGGAAAAGGGACACTCATAAAACTGAACATCCATTTTCCTAACCGGCTGACAGCCACCTTTCCTGGGCACCTGCTGCCGAGGAGGCGCTATGGGCGCACAATTTCCCCTAAAATCTCATTTTTACTGCGGCACCCAATTTAAATATTAAATCAGGTGCCCGGGAGAGGTGTATCGCGTGCATTAAGGGAGCAGGCGCTCAATCATGAGCGTTCGTTTAACACGTGCCGATACTGAATTGGCCTGATAGTATATAGCATTTGGTTGACTGCAGGAAAAAAAAAACATGACAAAGCACCGGTTACTGGAAATATGCCAGCAAATGCCACTGCACACAAGCTTCTTGTAATATTACCTTTACCTCCTCCTCCGGCACTGAACAATCTGTAAGAATCACATAACAAGAAAACTTTTGGAGCCACATAAATGTATGGCATTATTTAGGTGAGAAACTTTAATGCTTGTGTTGTGTCTTCATTCTTACCCTTGTAGGAGAGGTCGGTTCCTCTGCACTACGCTTCTGTGGTTCTGCTTCCACTTCTTGACGCTTGTTCTTCATTCTTTCCCTAAGATCTCCAGTAGGCCTGTCTGGTGACCTGAGCAACACAAACACAAAGAACCACATTGTAACACAGATTATTCTTACTGTTAACATACTTTCACTCACTGGCCCTATGACTTGGCACTGTTTGGGTGGGTCAGCTGAGGGATGGGGGTTGTTGTTGAATGTGGAGCTTCAGCGATGCCCTGGCTGGTATACAGGAGTACAGGCGTGGAGGTGGCTTTCCTTACAGGCCCTGGAACAGCAACGGCAACTGATGAGGAAGCAACTCATTTACCTTCCAGCCAGAAATATGATTTTACATTAGAAGCAGTTAGTGTGCTTGTATGTCCAATAATAATAATTTGCATTTGTATAAAATCTTTTACCCAAACAGGATCCCAACATCCTTTGCAATTCCACCAGTTAAGAAAACGTACATTCACCTCTGGGGTGGAAGGCCAGGTCATCGGCTAATGTGCATGATATACATGACAGCTTGAAAGGGAGAAACGAAAGGACAATTATTATTAAGCATTATGGTTTCTCCAAGGGTGTAGCTAATGCAAGTTTACACCCCTTTTGTGCTAAAGCATTGCTAGACAAAGGCTAAAAAGAGAAGGCAGATAACTGAGTTACCTGCAGCACCAAAATGTCATAAATACATTATTAGGACCTGTGCGTACCTTTCTGAGTTGGCAGTGAGTGTATGTGAAAGGAGAAAGAGCTATAAGAATAATCAATAGGCCCAAGGGCAGCTTGGAATTAGATATATCCTGGACACTGTGCTAACATGCTTTAGCAAATGGGTTTCATTCAAAAAACAGAACAAACAAGATAGGCCTTACATTTGTTAAGTTCTAATTAACATTAGGAAATTAAAGCTGGGCAGAATATGCAGTGAAATGATCTGCTAAACCCACAGAGATTGAAACTCCAATGTCACAGATGCAAAAACTTCAGCTTGCAAAGAAAGTTTTGTAACAGCAATAATTAGGTTACCCAGCAATGGCAGTAAGATGTTCGGTCACACTAACACACCAAGGTCAATATTAAGTTACATGGCCAAACCCCAAAGATTTTCAATTTCCGCCCTGCTGACTGGCAAAATTTTACCTAGGGCAGGGGGAGGGGGGAGGAGGGGAAATTGTTCTGGGGGTTGAGCTTGGGTTTAGCCGGGTAGCACCAATATAGGAGACACTGCTCTGCTAAACTTACCTGGTTAAGGCTGGTTGGACTAAATGCTGTCCTAAAAAGTTATCTGAGTAACTTCAGGAAATGCATTCAGCAGCTGACTTACCCAGGGATCCCGCCTAAAAGCTACCCAGGTTTCTTTACTTGGGTAAATTCCCGCTTACTGCCTTGCTGAAATCTGATCTCACTGTTAAGCGACAGATACAATAATAGCTGAGTTCTGGGACATTAGTTGTTATTTGCATTATTTTTCTATGAGCTAAAAAAAAAAAAGACATGTGTAACTGCCAGATAGGTATAACATGGCTGCTAGTAACACATACTAAATATAAGCACAAAGTAAAAATGCCTGGCAAAAACCAGCTGTCAGACTGTCAATATAAAAAGGCTTCAAAACAAATATTCAGTATACCAGCAACTAAGAAAATGACTCTACATTACTAACCCAACTTTTCATGTCAAAGAATATCCTTCCCTTCATAACTATGGTGAGCATACTACACTTTTAAATCACATTTATTACAGCTGTTTAATTCCTACATGTCTACCAAACCCAAAACAGGTCACTTGATTTCAGCGCAGTGCTTTATAACATGAGATGAAGTTACTAGAGTAGCGAACACAGGTGTAATGAGAATAGGGGATGGAAATGAAACAATGTAAACCCTGCAGTTAACTGTGTGGGATAGTGTCTTTTTTTTTTTTTTTTTTTTTTAACTTTAGCTTTGAGTGATCACCATAGTAACAAAATCAAGGTCAAACAAAATCCAAACTGGATGCTCTACTGGCTGCCCCTGCCTCCACTTCTTGGTTGAAATTATAAAGATTATGTGAAGGGAGGGATTTGGCAGTGATATTTTCGTCAGCAACATTTCTCAATATCACTGCCACCCAGTTTCTTACATGGAATGGAAGGCAGAAGACAATCTGCTGGGCCAGGTACCCAAATGACAGCTGCTTTTAGGACTGAAATTAATGTTTTGCTTGTATGGTATTACTCTCCACTTTTAGTTTATTGGTGTATCGTTCCTTTAAAAGCATATTTTGCTTTTCCTCTATTTACCTCTGTTTTTTTTACATAAATGCTAAAATTGTGGCCTTTACTATTAAAGAGCGGAATGCCATCATTTCGGAGCTAATACACCCAAACGGTTTCTTTAGCACTGCTGAAAGTGACAGGAACAGCACATGAGGATACACTACCAAAGCAGGCCGCAGAGGCTTAGATTAGGGAGGAGTATGGGGAAGAAACCACATAACTCGCAGATATATTTAAGCGGCTTTTTGTTTTTTAATTTGCATTTGACAATACCTGATATAAGTTCAGTGAAACTGAAATGTTGGTGTTCAAGCTTGGATTCATGTTAAAAAGTTTGTTTTCTCGCAAAGGAGGCCTTGAATTGTTTATATCACTAAGGTTGTGATGCCACTAGGGAATGCTGCTTGATCTTCACACGCATTCGGTAACACTGGTGCTATCAGAATTTATATTGACTGGAGAGCTGATGAAACTAATATTTTTCATATACAAACTACCACATCACTGGATGCTATTTCGGAGCCCATAATGTTCAATCCAGCAATTACACAATGAGAAAGAAATAGATCTCAATCCTGCAATTTGAACATTTTAGAAATTTCCCTTACAAGCACTGCAGATTTTTCTGGTTTTTTCTCTTTTTACCATGATGAACTCAGCTAAAATATAAAACTAAGTAACACTCAGCTCCGGCATATAAAAAATACATGTGCTGTGGCTCACTGGATATAGCAGTGGAAAAAGTATGACGACTAGTACATCGTTCTGACTCAAGCATGAACTCTGAAGCCATGGTAAAATTACTTCCAATTACAGTTAGAGAAGTAAGTAAAGCTGTAGTGATAGGATCATTTCTACAGTAGCTACTAAGATGTGTGCATGTGTCACACTGAGCAGAAAAAGACATCCACCCCAGAGATAATTGAATATATATATATCTCAAGAAAGGACAACTAATATGAGCCAGGATCCAATTTGGATAAAAATTTGGATTTACAAATGCAAATAATTATTATTCAAGTGGAAATTCTGGATTTACCTTCTGTAACTGCCGCTAAATCCTTTACCTCTCGGTGAAGGGCCATGTACGAACCTGCAGGTGTTCCCATAGAGGCAGTTGCCAGTCTTCAGCCAGTTACGGCATTGAGTCTGCAAGACAGAAATGAGGGTGGAGATTTCAGGTTAGCATTCCTAGAAATTAATGTTCATGTTTGTGTAACAAAACAATATTCTGAGAAATCTCCAGGAGTTACTCTACACCATCCACATCAACAAGATTTCTGTGTGACCACACAGCAAGGATTAATCAGATAGCAGCTCAACCTGACCTCTGACTGGACCCTGAAGAAAGATCAGAGAGCAGTCTAGGAAAAAAAGCTATAAACAAACATCTTTTGTTTACAGTGCAACATACACCAACAATACCCATTAGGGAGCACTTTTGGGGAGGAAATAAATTATTACTGACCTGAATTTCCTTTCCTCTAAAGAAGGCAAGCCAATCCACGAGTGGGTTATGCACCTTTACCAGCAGATGGAGACAGAGTAAAGCTAATGTCAGCCCACCAGTATCTCTGGAAAAGCCAAACTGTGGACAAACTGATTAAATTTGAGCATGACTATTATCAACCAACCACTCATGCTTCAACCAATTTGAAACACTGAGTTCAGCCAAATGAATTAATATTCATTTAACAGAGGGGCTGGTTATGACACTTACCAGTCCTTCAACAAAAAAAAACAGGAATATGCTGCATCATCCGTAAATAAGGATGAACTAAAAGGCAAGACAGCAGCCAAGAGCGGGTTATGGATTGGCTTGCCTTCCATAGAGGAAAGGAAATTATCAGGTAAGTAGTAATGTCTCCTTCCTCTGCACTCAGGCAGGCCAATCCACACCAATAGGATGTACTCAAGCTACTCCCAAACAGGGCGGGAGGCTGCCCGTGGTTACAGCAACCATGCACCTCCTGAGCCTGAACGTCCAAGTGGTAATACTTGGAGAAAATGTGGAAGGAGGACCAAGTCGCTGCTCGGCAAACCTTGTTATATGTAACTTGTTATTGCCTTCTTGTTATATGGTTAACTATTTAGTTAGTCCCTACGTTCCATGTAAACCGATCCGATATGAATCTTTTCATGAAGGTCGGTATATAAAAATGTTAAATAAATAAATAAATAAAATAAATAAATAAAATAAACAAACAATGGAAGGTCTGCCCACAATACCGCCAGAGCCTTAGTGGAATATGCCCTGCCCTATATAGGTAGGCAATAGAAGATCTACAGTCATACAGTCGGTCGAGATGATAACTCTTACCCAACAGGCTATAAATCACCCAAATCCCCGGTTTACCTTGTTTATCTCCACCTCAGAACACAAACAGGTGCTCAGACTGCCTGAAAGATTCAGTAAACTTCCAGAACCACATCCGATGCCACTCGACATGCAAGACATGCCACAAATGATAGTCACATTCTTCTCTATCCCTGTTCTGAGTGGACATGGGCATATAATAATTTAAATAAAACTCCAAAACCACTTTTGTCAAAAAGAAAAAAGGTACTATACTAATCAGTACAGCCCCTTGAGTTATTTGCAGAAAAGGCTCATGGCAAGAAGGAGCCTGCAGATCTGAAACTGGTCGTGCTAAACAGCTAGCCAAGAAACTGAAGACCAGGCTAAGATCCATAAGAGGCACCAGTAGCTATAAGGGAAGACACAAAATCCTGACACCCTTCAAAAACCTGTTAGGAAAACACAAAAGGATTAGATGCCCAAGTCTTTTTCAATCTTTATTGCAGTGGAGACGTATTTTTAAAAATTTTTGCCCAACTCAGGCCAAGTTTCGCCGTCCGTATGACAGCTGCCTCAGGGGATTAGACTCTCATTGAAACTTGGGACCATTAACAAACAATGTCTGTTGTGAAAAGTGGAGACTACACATCCAGTTCGGGGAGTGAAGGCACTGTCATTTGAATACAGCCCACGAGATTGTGACTTTTTCAGAGCATTGAAGAGTTGCTCCCATCACGGATTGTTTTAAATGAGATTGATTTCTAAGCTTGATGCTTCATTAATGGTCCCAAGTTTCAATGAGAGTCTAAGCCTCTGAGGCAGCCATCACACGGACAGCGAAACTCGACCTGAGTCGGGCAAATATTTTTAAAAATACTTCTCCACTGCAATAAAGATTGAAAAAGACTTGGGCATCTAATCCTTTTGTGTTTTCCTAAAGGCTTTTTTAGATCGCCTACCCTCTTGTTTTCTGGGTCCTTCAAAAATCTGAACATATCTGGACGGAAGGCAAGTCATGTCATTGACACATTCTCCACAACAGGCAAGAGTCGCTACTTGCACCTTCAGAGTGCTAAGGGCCAAGTCTTTAAGAAAACTTTCCTGTAAAAAATTCCAGTATCAGTGGAATGCCAACAGTGAGAGGAGGAGAATCTTTCCTCTCACATCTGCTCTCAAATAGACTCCAAACTCTAACGTAAGCTAGAGAGGCAAAACATTTTCTGTCCCAGAGTAAAGTGGAATTCACTGCAGAAGAATAACCATGCTTCAGCAACCAAGCCCTCTCAAGGCACCAAATTATAAGACAAAACTGACCAAACATTGTGCAGCATGGACCCCTGATGCAACAGATCCTTCCTGAGTGGAAATTTGTAACCAAATGATCCAGGCTACCGTAGCGATAAGGAATACCACATTCTGATCCGTGGCCAGACCTAGACAGGAGCATCTATACTTAGCGCTCTCAGATCACTTCTGTATCTGAATAACCGTGGCACTTCCGCAATGCCAGAGGTTATCTGTAAATCTAGATATGGGTGACCGCATCGCACCACTATGACTTGAAAGGCTCTGTCTACCAACTCTCCTTCACATGGGTCTAAGTCTTGCCTGCTGAGGAAGTCTTTTTCCCAACAATGTGGAAGGCAGATATGTCCTGGAGATTGTGATCTGCCCACACCATGAGCTTTTCTATCTCTGGTGGCTTCTGGTTTCGCTGTGATGATTGATGCAGGCCACAGCCATTCAGAGAGCCACAAGCAGGCAGGCTAACTGTGCATACTTCCAACTGATTGATGGCCTACTGTTGCTCTTCGGTCCAGAAGGCTCGCATCTGTCAGGCATACTAAACTGACTGGTGACTCCTAGAAAACTCTTTCCTGAGAAGATCCATGCTTCCTGTGGATCACACCAGCAGAGCAACATGCTCTGAAGGGGCCGCATGTGCATCCCTGCCCAGGGAACAACCTCCAATGTGGCTGCCATCAACTCTAGGACTTGACAGTAAGCCCACACCATCAAGCAAATAGGGCTGCTCCAGGCACAAACTTGAGCAATCATGTGCTAAGTGCAACTCACTGGCAAAAAAATCTCTGCCCTGTTTCATATTGAATTGTATGCCGAGATACTCTTGGGTCTGAGGCGATGATAAACTGAGCTTTGCAAGCTCAGTTTAGTTCCTGAAGAGCTTGTGAGAAGTTAAACAACATTCTTTTGCTTGCTTGATTCAAATATAGAAACATAGAAACATAGAAATGACGGCAGAAGAAAACCAAACGGCCCATCCAGTCTGCCCAGTAAGCTTTGCACTTTTTTTTTCTCTCATACTTCTGTTAGTCTTGGCTCTTAGTAACCTTTTGGTTCTATTTCCCTTCCACCGCCACCATTAATGTAGAGAGCAGTGTTGTAACTGCATCTAAGTGAATATCTAGCTTAGTTAGGGGTAGTAACCGCCGCAATAAGCAACTACACCCATACTTGTTTACCCAGACTATGTAATTCAGTCCTTGTTGGTTGTTGTCTGTATATAGATCCACTTTTCTTCATTCCCCCTGCCATTGAAGCAGAGAGCTATGCTGGGTATGCGTGAAGTATCGATATTTCTCCCCTGCCGTTGAAGCAGAGAGCTAGTCGTCCCAATACAGACATAGCAGAACATCCTTCTTGCGCAACTGACCTTAAAAAGGGTACTAGGCGCAGTATACAGCCTACAGAGCAGTTCTTGAAAATGAGAATGCCATCCCAAAACAGCAAAATGCATGAAAATTCGATACCCCTGGGGAATGGGAATATGTAGACATAACTCCATCTGAACAAGAGACAGGAGAAATTCCCGTTTATACTTCTATCATTACAGAAAGGAGAGTTTCTATACAAAAATGAGGCTCTGTCAAATGTCTTGATTGCACTGAAACCCTGGATATTGCTCCTTATTTTGTGCAATCTGCGAATAGGAATTATGGCCATCAATCCAACCATCTCTTTAGAGTAGTCTCCACTGCCACACTCTTCTGTAGAGTTACATGGGAGAGCATAAAAGCTACCCAGAGGAATTCACAAAAGCTCCAGGGCATAGTCCACTCTCACCAGTTCCAGGATCCTCAGATCCGTTGTAATTGGAACCCTCCGATAAAGAGAAAGACTCCTCACTTATCTCCTGAACCAACAGGTATAACACCATCATAAAGATCTAGGTGCTTTGTTCTCAGAGCCCACCTCTTTACGAGGCGTTCTAGTTCAAAAGGCTTAAAATCTTCCAAAGGAACGAGACCTTCGAGTAGATACTCCTGTGTAAGGGTGAAATCGCCAGGAAATCCCAGCACGGCCACCAGCCCCAAAAAGGACGAGATGCCACATTCTTGTCCTTGGCCAACAAGGAATCTTGGCTATTTGCCATTTTGTCCAACTTACTGCCTATATAGAACCCTCAAGTGTTACCTTGGTAGATTGGACTTGGAAACTGACTGCCAACCAATGTCACAGCCACAACAGGCCTCTAGCCACTATCACGGAAGCCATTGCTCCAGGGGCCATCCACACCAAGTCATAGCCTGCATCGGCTTAGAATGCGGCCCTCAATCTAGTAAAGATCTGCCATTGTACTCTGCTCCTTGTGTCCCC
The DNA here is from genome assembly GCF_901001135.1 of Rhinatrema bivittatum. Taxonomy (NCBI): domain Eukaryota; kingdom Metazoa; phylum Chordata; class Amphibia; order Gymnophiona; family Rhinatrematidae; genus Rhinatrema; species Rhinatrema bivittatum. The sequence goes on along the minus strand of NC_042619.1, from coordinate 125,906,354 downwards.
AAAAAGAGATGCAAACCATCCCGAGCTACCAAGGCCACAGTAAGAAACAATCTGCAATGCCTTGCCATGGCCTCAAAGGTCTGCTTAAGGATAGACAATCTCCTATCTCAAGCACTATCAAGAACTATCCCTCCTTCCACTGAAATGAGCACATACCAAAGTAATCACTTTTGGAAATCATAATTGAGCTCTTGCTTTCAGATCCAAGGGGTACAAAACTCACCAAGGCGCACTCCCCATTGAACTTGCCTCCGGGGCATGCCATTCAAGGGTCAAACGTCCTGCAATTGGATTCAAGAGGGGTAAGAAAAATGACACTTTGCGTAAGTAGACTAGACTAATCTGGGTTCCTTCTTTGTCAGTCCCAAACTATCACTCCTTGCTCACACCATTTTCGCCTTCAAGGTCTGCATCAACAAACTCGGCAACTATAGCGGAATAGAGACCGCTGTGGTTCAGAATCCGGTGGGATTTCTCCCGCTTCAAAAGGGAGAATCCAAATCCCTGTCAGAGTCATCCGATGTAGCATGATCCAAAACTCCCTGATTATTACCAAGGAACAGTTTCCTGTGACAGTTACCCTTAGAGGATGACAAGTGGGTGCCTTGAGTATGCGACCCTTCATAGCAGGTCGCTGCGCTTCCCCTGCGCACCTCTGTAGAAAAATTCTGCAGGTTCTGAAAAAAGCGAATTCTGCCCAAGAAAAAAAATGGAGGATGAATCCATACTGAGGCCCAAAGGCACAAATCTGACATCTCCTTCTCCTGGAGATGTCACTGTCATCAGAAATAAGGAGAGAAGAGACAACTGATGTGTTGCCTTCTGCCACACTCCCCTCCAGAAGTAGTAGAGTCCAAGGGGAATGGCCCAAGCAATCGCCTGAGCCTCCAAACAGTGCTGACAAAAGCATAGAGAACACCATAAAAGGCAAGCCACACAGACCAAGGCGGATAGAATCCCCTTTCTGTTCCCAGTACCTTAGCTTTCCTGCTCGCCCACCAATAGTGCACAAAATATGTGCTCAAAACAGGCCGTGGACATACACAAATAACCATGTGCCTGAACCAGGTCGCAGTCGTGCATGCCCAAGTATCCCCGTGCGCCAATAAGTGAACATTGTCTACACCAATAGACGCACAAGCACACATGCAAGTGTGTGCCTATGGCCATATACCACCGCACAGTGGGAAAGTGCATTCACGCCTGAGAGCGAGAAATTCGCCACCGCGGCCTACCATGCAGCTAACAGAACCGAGCCCGAGAAGCCGGGCCTAGCCAAAAGCTGCTCAATCCGCTGAGCCCAAGCCACCTCAACTCTACAATAACTCTCCGAGAAGTGAGAAAAAAAGGGGGGCCAAAGACACCGAGCAACAAGTGCCAAGGGAGAAGATCCAGTAAGGAGAAAACAGAAGGGGACCAAACTTCCCTACACTTTATCAGTTTCATTTTCTTTTGGGGTCCGTCCCCCCCTTACCTGAACTCAGCCATTCCTGGCTGAGAGCTGGGAGGGTCACCGGTTGCAGGGGGAGAAGGCACAAGCCTTCACCGCTGAGCATGCACCATTTAATTATTTATTTATTTATTTGAACTCGCGGCTACACCTGGCCCATCTTCCAGACTTAAAAAATGCTCAACTGAAGGAGGGATTGACCAAGTGTCACCTCAGGAGCTGAAGTGGTGTGCCAAAATCTTCCTTGTAACTACAAGCAGCCCCTAGAAAGGAGATGCATGTCCACCATCTGCTAGAGACAAAGAATACTGGTGGGCTGATACTGGAGCAAGGTTATATGTCTATGACGTGAGCTTTATTTCTTCTCCATCTGCTGGTAGAGGTGCATAACCCCTCGTGTGGCTTGGCCTGCCCGAGTGCAAAGGGAAGTGTTAATATGAAAATAATGTTCTCGGTCAATAAAATTAAAGTTACCATACCTCTATTACTGCAAAGAAATACTAATTGCTTAAATAGAAGAACATGATTTTGGAAACCGCTTCTTTTAAAAATCAATGCTCTTCTTCATGGCTTTGGGTTTTTTTTTTTAACATGGTATTTCCATCTCTAATAATACTACGGTAATAAGAACTTAGCTTCAGATATAAGTGCAGGAACTACTGTATATGTAACAAAAAACCAAGCATTCACTGTAATAACACTTCAAAACTTTTGGAAAAAGTACATATTCCCTTTAAGAACTGTTGCAAAGTAATTTTGCACCACTGCAGATAGTTTTAAAAATTGTCCCCTATAATAAAATATATACATTTAATAAAATGGGCTTGATAGGGGTTAGGGTTTTGGGGATAGACACTGAATGTGGGACAGCAGCTACAGTCAACTGGAGTACCGTATTTTTCGCTCCATAAGACGCACCTAGGATGTGTGCTAAACTGGCTCTGTTTCCGGAGCAAATTACGGGAGTGCATAAGAATTTTTTTTGTTACTATTTCGTTTTCAGGGCTGGGGAGGGCCATATCGGTCCACTCCCCAGATCAGAAAACTTTTATAGTTCTCTTTCTATGGGAACCCCCCCGCAAAAAAAAACAAACCATCCCAATCCTTTAAATTTAATTAACTACAGCCCCCCACCCTCCTGACCCCCCAAGACCTGCCAAAAGTCCCTGGTAGTCCAGCGGGGGTCTGGGAGCGATCTCCTGCACTTGGGCAGTCAGCTGCCAGTAATCAAAATGGCGCCGATGTCCTTTGCCCTTACTATGTCACAGGGGCTGACCAATGGCACCGGTAGCCCATGTGACATAGTAAGGGCAAAGGGCCGTCGGCGCCATTTTGATTACTGGCAGACGACGGCCCTTTGCCCTTACTATGTCACAGGGGTCGACCAATGGCACCGGTTGCAATCTCCCCGGCTTTAAGGTACATCTCCACTTAATGTGGATAAAAGTACGCGTGCTACAGAAAAATGAGTAATTTTCAAACAGCCCTTTTACCAGGGTAAACAGTCATTTATCTTTGTGAATGGCTTTTGAAAACTGCCCTCCTTAAGGGTACTTCAAACAACATTAAACTTGATCAGTAGAGACTACCAGACCATGTAGTAGATTTTGGTTTAGTTTTCTTAATGTCATCTCTCAGGTTTATTTTTTACTTTAATGAAATTGTTTTTACAATGTCTATTGCAAAAGGAGCTTGAAAAGAAACAGAAGGTTCGTGACTATTGAAACGTAAGACAGCAAAAAGAACAGTAAATAATTCTAAGGCATCTTTCTATTTAACCCACAACAAGAAAGAAATAAAAAGGAAGATTCCATTAACAAAAAGGAAAATCGGTCCTTACCTGCTAATTTTCGTGCCTGTAGTATCATAGATCAGTCCAGACTCCTGGGTTTTGCCTCCCCTCCAGCAGATGGAGACAGAAATTTTGACTGACTCTGCCCTATATGCTGAGGTGCCACCTACAGTCCTTCAGTATTACTCAGTATCAAAGCAGAATGGCTCAAAACCAAATTAACAATAACTGGGAATGTATATCTCCCCTGAACTGGCTCACTAATCCCAAGTAGGAACAGAACCCGTGACAACAGAGCTTGAACACTGTGAAAAATTGATCGGCAGAACCAAATAAAACAAATGCTGAATGAGCAGACTCTCCTTTATCTCTACGTATAAAATGGGCAGGACTCTGGACTGATCCGTGGTACTACAGGAATGAAAATTAGCAGGTAAGGACCAATTTTCCTTTCCCTGTACGTACCCGGATCAGTCCACACTCCTGGGATGTACCAAAGCTTTCTTACTTGGGGTGGGACCCTGAGAGTCCCGCTCGAATCACACCTTCTCCAAACCCCCCAGGGTCCGGGGCCTGGACATTAAACCTATAATGCCTCGTGAAGGTGTGTAAAGACTTCCAAGTAGCCGCCCTGCAAATCTCTTGTGGTGAAACTTGTTGGCACTCCGCCCACGATCCCACCTGCGAACGGGTAGAATGGGCACGAAGACCGACCAGAAGGGGCCTGCCACGGAGCAAATACGCTAACTTATAGCCTCTTTCAACCAGTGGGCTACTGAAGTCTTAGAGGCCATATTACCTCTTTTCAGAGTACGCCACAGCACAAAACGATGGTCTGAATCACGAAAACTGTTAGTAACTTCCAAATAACGCAGCAGAACCCTGCGAACGTCTAACTTCCTTCGGATCCCCTTTCTAGGGACCTAACGGTCCAACTCTGGAAAGGGTGGGAGCTCCACCGATTGATTCAAATTAAAAGAGGATACCACCTTCGGAAGAAAGGAAGGAACTCCAGTATCCAAAATTCTTAAGGGTTCTCTGCAGGATAACGCCTGAAGCTCTGACACCCTACAAGCAAATGCGATAGCCACCAGAAAAATCACTTTTAATGTTAGATCTTTCAACGTCGCCCTTTTCAGAGGCTCAAAGGGCACAGCACACAGAGCTGTAAGAACCAAGTTTAGGCTCTATGAAGGACAAGAATGTCTGACCGGAGGACGTAAATGTTTTGCACCTCAGACAAAATGAGCCACGTCCGGATGCGCAGCTAACGCTACACCCCATATTCTACCGTATAAACAACCGAGAGCTGCTACCTGCACCCTTAGGGAACTACACAATAAACCCTTGGACAGGCCGGCCTGTAAGAAACATAAGATATCCGATACAGATGACACCCAAGTACAGCTCACTTTTTATTCTACGCACGAAGATTCAAAAACTCCCTACACCCTGACATAAGCCAGGGAAGTGGACGTTTTACGGGATCTCAAAAGCATAGCCACAACCATGTCAGAATAACCTTCAGACACTGCCTCTCAAAAGCCATGTCGCTAGACAAAAGCAATCTGCCTCTTCCAAACAAACGGGACCCTGATGTAGAAGGTTCGGTGGATCCCAAAACCGCAGGGGGCCTGCAACCACTAGGTTGACCAGATCCGCAAGCCATGGACGTCTAGGCCATTCCAGAGCTACCAGAATAACCTCTGCCGGGTGGAATTCTATTCGCTGCAGCACTTTGCCAATCAGAGGCCAAGGTGGGAACACGTACAACAGAATGTTTTTCGGCCAGGGAAGAACCAGGGCATCCACTCCTTCTGCTCCTGTCTCCCTGCATCGACTGAAGAAGCACAGGGCCTTGGCGTTCCTGAATGTTGCCATCAGGTCCATGCTTGGTGTATTCCACGTGTCGCTGAAAGGCCTCATCGGCTAGTTCCCACTCACATACACACACACACACCCACACACATACACACACACACACAGGTTCCATTCCATCTCCTCCACAAAAACAGACGTGGACAGGCTCGGAGTTGTAGATCTCCTTCACCTCTGCCGCCAGGCGGGATGGGTTCCTCCGGCAGCCACGGACCTCCTTCTCTTCTGCTGCCAGGCAGGATAGACGCCCCCAGCAGCCACGGACGTCGTCCTCTTCTGCTGCTGGGCAGGATGGACTTCCTCCTCTTCTGCTGCTGGGCGGGATGGACTTCCTCCTCTTCTGCTGCTGGGCGGGATGGACTTCGTCTTCCTCTGCTGCTGGGCAGGATAGACTCCCCCAGTGGCTGTGAGCCTCCTCTTCTGCCGCCAGGCAGGACAAGTGTCCCCGCGGCCATAGACCTCCTCCTATTCTGCTGCTGGTTGGGATGGACTCCCCTGTTGGCCATGGGCCCCCTCCTCTTTTGCCGCCAGCCGAGATAGGTGCCCCCAAGCCTCCTCCACTTCTGCCACCAGGAGGGATGCAGGGCTCCCTCACCTCTGCCGCTGGACGGGATAGGCGCCCCCGGGCTGCCACCTCTTCTGCCGATTGGCACATGTACCTCCGGTGGCATTAGAGCCTTTTCTTCTTTTGGCAGAATGGGATCCCCTGCCACCTTGACCCCCACGGGCCTTGGCCCCCCTGGCACTCTCCCTCACTACGCCTAATGGAGAAATTACTTACCTGATAATTTTGTTTTCCTTAGTGTAGACAGATGGACTCAGGACCAATGAGTATAGTGTACTCCTGATAGCAGTTGGAGACGGATCAGATTTCAATCTGACGTCAGCCCCTAGTATATATACCCCTGCAGGAAGTGCAGCTCTTCAATATTCTCTTCGAAAAGCATTGTGGATATATGTGTGACTGACTGATTGATTAACTGAATAATTTGGTTAACTTGGATAACTTCATAACTTGGGTAAACGTTAAACTTGATTAACTTGAACTGGTTGATTGACTACAGCTGGAGACCACCAGTGTACTCAACCGGAAAGCGTCGACACCCGGCAAAGTGGATGCCCTAGGTAAATGAAAAACATGGCTTACCCTTGAACATTGAAGGCCCTGCGTGTCGGCAGCCAAGGGTAGGATGCTGAGTCCATCTGTCTACACTAAGGAAAACGAAATTATCAGGTAAGTAATTTCTCCATTTCCTAGCGTGTAGCAGATGGACTCAGGACCAATGGGATGTATAAAAGCTACGCAATGGGATGTATAAAAGCTACTCCCAATCCGGGTGGGAGGCTGCCCGTGACCCACTTAGTATTGCCCTTGCAAATGATGTGTCCTCCCGAGCCTGAACATCCAGACGGTAGAATCTGGAGAAGGTATGGATGGAGGACCATGTAGCCGCCCTGCAGATCTCGGCAGGTGACAGTATTCTAGTTTCTGCCCATGATACTGCCTGGGCTCTGGTAGAATGGGCCTTGACCTGTAGAGGTGGTGGCTTGCCAGCTTCTACGTAGGCCACCATGACGACTTCCTTGATCCAGCGGGCGATGGCTGCCCGTGAGGCCTCTTCCCCTTGTCTCTTTCCGCTGTGAAGGATGAAAAGGTGGTCCGTTTTTCGTACCGGCTCAGACATTTCCAGGTATCTGGATAGGAGTCTGCCGATGTTGAGGTGGCGGAGACTACGGGCTTCTTCCGAATTCTTCCAGCCATCCGTCGTTGGTAGCGAGATGGTCTGGTTAAGGTGGAAGTGTGAGACCACTTTGGGGGGGAAGGAGGGGACTGTGCGTAGTTGGATGGACCCCGGGGTAAGCCTGAGGAATTGCTCACGGCAGGACAGTGCTTGTAGTTCCAATATGCGGCGGGCTGAACACACCGCCAGCAAAAACACCGTCTTCAAGGTTAACAGGTGAAGGGACAGGCCTCATAGGGGTCTGAAGGCAGTTCCCGCTAGGAAGTCCAAAATGAGATTGAGATTCCACAGAGGTACCGGCCACTTTATTTATTTATTTAGCATTTTTATATACAGATATTCATGTAAAAAGTTACACATCACTTCGGTTTACATTAGAACATGAACTGGCATGTAAGAATGCATTACATCATAACAAGGGATACATTAACTGGGATAACCGGGCGAATAGGTGAAGGGCTCTTCCCGAGAGCCGGAGGATAAAGAGCTGAACAAATTGACTGTACCTAAGGTACTTAAACTGAAAAGAGTCTTGTATCTAGGGAAAACCTGAAAAACTGAAAATGTCTAGTACATAGGGTACCTGACATGGAGCTAATCTTCTGAAGAGTGGAGTGGAGGAGAACTGAGAGCATGTCTATTAGTGGAGGAGGTCTGGAGCCGGAAGGATCGAATGAATTAAGGGAAAGCTTGCTCAAACAGCCAGATTTTGAGTCTTTTTTTTTTTTTAAGGTAATCGGGCATTGTTCGCGCCGAAGATCTGGTGGGAGAGCATTCCATTGCTGCGGGCCAGTTGTGGAAAGAGCTCGTTTCCTTAATGTGCTTTTTGCGGGGGGGGGGGGGCGATGAGAGTGTCTCTGTAGGCAGACCTTACCGGTCTGGAGGGTAAGTGTGGACAAAGTGGGATATTAAGGATCAGAGGAGCAATACTGTGAATGGCTTTGTGTAGGACCATGAGGACTTTGTACATAATTCTGAACTTGATTGGGAGCCAATGCAAGTTCTGCAGGATGGGTGTGATATGGTCTCTTTTATTGGTCTTAGTCAGAATCCTTGCTGTGGCGTTCTGCAACATCTGTAAGGGCTTGATGGTATTTGCTGGGAGCCCGATCAGAAGCGCGTTGCAGTAGTCAATTTTTGAGAAAATGATTGATTGGAGAACTGTACGGTAATCTTGGAAGTGGAGGAGCGGTCTCATCCGTTTTAGGTCTTGAAGTTTAAAGAAACAGTCCTTCGTGGTGTTGTGGATAAATTTTTTTAGGTTTAGCTGATTATCCATGATGACTCCGAGGTTTCTTACTTGGGTGGATAGAGGTAGTTGCATTGTGGGGAGCAGATTGTTAGCAGTAATATAATTGACATCCTGAGAGACGAGGAGGAGTGGTGGGCGTGACACGTCCGGATGAGAGGCTATGCTGTCGCTCTCACTCTTGGAGCCATAGCAAGACAGGGCAGCCACCTGTACCTTGATGGAGTTGAGGGACAGACCCTTCTGTAGTCCATTCTGTAAGAATTCCAGGATCACGGGAACTGTGAATGAGCGTGGTTTGATGTTGTGGTCTTCACACCAGGCTTCAAATACTCTCCAGATCCTTATGTACGTTAGTGATGTGGAGAACTTGCGTGCTCGGAGGAGGGTGTCTATTACCGCACCTGAGTACCCGCTCTCTCTCAGGCGAGCCCTCTCAATGGCCAGACCGTAAGAGAGACTTGAGCTGGGTCCTCGTGGAGGATCGGACCTTGTTGTAGCAGGGGTAGGGGGTTCCCTGCCAGCAGTCTTCTCATGTCTGCGTACCAGGGTTTTCTTGGCCAGTCCGGAGCCCCCAGAAGGACTAGTCCCTTGTGTAGGTATATCTTGTGAATGATTGCGCCCAGTAGGGGCCAGGGCGGGAAGGCGTATAGTGGAGTCCCCGGGGGCCAGGGCTGTACCAGGGCATCGATCCCTTGGGACTGCGGTTCCCTCCTGCAGCTGAAGTATCTGGATACTTGGGCGTTTGATCTGTTTGCCAGAAGGTCCATGTCCGGTGTCCCCCACCGATCCACTATTATCTTGAAGGCTGTTGGTGACAGCCACCATTCTCCTGGGTCTAGACTTTCCCTGCTGAGGAAGTCTGCCATGATGTTGTCTTTCCCGGCGATGTGGACGGCGGAGATCTCCTGGAGGTTTGCTTCCGCCCAAACCATCAGGGGGTCTATTTCTAGGGACACCTGTTGGCTTCTGGTTCCCCCCTGCCGGTTGATGTAGGCCACTGTCGTGGCGTTGTCCGACATTGCTCTGATCGCTTTGTTTCAAAGTCTGTGGACGAACCGCATGCAGGCTAGTCTGACTGTTCGCGCTTCTAGGCGGTTGATGTTCCATCCAGCCTCTTCTGCATTCCACTGCCCTTGGCCTGTTAGCTCCTCGCAGTGTGTTCCCCATCCTCGTAGACTGGCATCTGTGGTGAGTAGAGTCCAGGTTGGGGAGGATAGTTTTGATCCCCGGCTCATGTGGCTGGCCTGCAGCCACCACCGTAGCTGGGTCCGAACTCTGCCCTGGAGTGAGAGATGTAAGGTATAGTTCTGGGACCGTGGGCTCCACAGTGATTGGAGTGAGTGCTGTAGGGGGCCTCATGTGGGCTCGCACCCATGGCACAACTTCCAGTGTGGATGCCATCAGCCCGAGGACTTGTAGGTAATCCCATGCTGTGGGACGAGGATCGTCCAAGCAAGGTTTGTAGCCGGATCCACAATTTTGATCTCCTTGTGGGGGTCAGGCTGACCTTGTCCTCTTTGGTGTCAAATCGGATTCCTAGGTATTCCAGCGACTGTGAAGGCTGTAGGGAACTTTTGTTTGTGTTGACTACCCATCCTAGGCTTTCCAGTAGAGTTATGACTCTGCTGGTTGCTTGGCGGCTTTCCTCCGGTGACTTTGCTCTGATCAGCCAATCGTCTAGGTAGGGGTGAACAAAGATTCCTTCCTTCCTCAGTGTTGCCGCCACCACCACTATTACCTTGGTGAACGCCCGGGGTGCTGTGGCTAACCCGAAGGGTAGTGCCCGGAACTGGTAGTGACAGTTCAGGACTTTGAAGCGTAGGTAGCGCTGATGTTCCTGATGAATGGGGATGTGCAGATAGGCCTCCGAAAGATCCAGGGATGTGAGAAACTCTCCTGGTTGTATCGCCCTTATAACAGATCGTAGGGTTTCCATGCGGAAGCGAGGGATCCTGAGGTGACGGTTGACCGACTTGAGATCCAGGATGGGCCTGAATGTTCCCTCTTTCTTGGGAACGATAAAATAAATGGAATAATGGCTAGTATTTATTTCCTGTGGAGGAACTGGGGTTATGGCCTTGAGTGCCAGTAGCCTGGACAGTGTAGCTTCCACTACCGCCCTCTTGGAGGGGTCGTGGCAGGGGGACTCCACGTACTTGTCCGGAGGGGTTCGTAGGAAATCTAGGTAGTACCCCTCCCGAATGATGGCTAGGACTCACTTGTCCGAGGTTCTCTCGACCCATCTGTGGTAGAATAGGGCTAATCTGCCCCCTATGGCTTCTTCCCTTGGATGGGTCAGCTGAATCTCATTGTGTGGTGCGGCTGGGGCCCGTACCCGAGCTGGCTCCCCTCTTGATGTGCTTGGTCCGAAAGGACTGGTTCCTGCCCGTAGGGGGGGGGGGGGGGGGGGGGGCAATTGATAGTTGTTCCTGTAAGGATTGAAGCGCTGTGAACTTCTGCCCCTGGAGGACCTGGGGAAGGGACGCTGATTTCTCTTTGTCTTATCTTCCGGCAGTCGCGGCATTGGGGACTCGCCCCATTTGTCGGCCAGTTTCTCTAGTTTGCTGCCGAACAGGAGGGATCCTTTGAAGGGCATCCTTGTGAGGCGTGTTTTGGAAGATGCGTCGGCCGACCAGCTTCGGAGCCAGAGTTGTCTCCTGGCAGCCACCGCAGAGGACACTCCTCTGGCCGCTGTGCGCACTAGGTTGGTGGCAGCATCCGCTAGGAATGATACCGCTGGTTCCATGTCTTCTCCCGGGGTGTTGCTCCTGGTTTGTGATAGGCAGGCACGTGTCACCACGGTACAGCAGGCCGCAATTTGTAGAGACATAGCGGCGACGTCAAATGATTGTTTGAGGATAGACTCCAGACATCGGTCATGTGCATCTTTGAGCGCAGCTCCTCCCTCCACTGGGATAGTGGTGCGCCTAGAGACCGCGCAGACCATAGCATCCACTCTTGGGCATGCAAGAAGATCTTTGGTTCCTGGGTCCATGGGGTACAGGACCACCAAGGCTCGTCCCCCTTTGAATGCGGACTCCGGAGCATTCCATTCCAGGTCAATCAGCTGTTGTGCTGCTTGTAACAGAGGGAAATGGTGAGAAGTCTGTCAAAGACCCTCCAGCAGGGGGTTCTGTTTCGGTTCCCCCGAAGTACCTGGGCCTGGGATAGCGAGCTCCGTCAGACACTGATTGACCAGGTCCGGGAGCTCGTCCTTTGTGAAGAAGCATCTCATGGTTCGGTGAGGCTCTGTCCCCGGGGGAAGCTCTCCTTCTTCAAGGGGTTCGGCTTCTTCCTCAGAGGTGTCCGAGTCCCCGTAGGTGGGGCTTCTCGGTAATGGGAGCCTGTGCCTAGGTCTTGAGGGGCCTGGAGCATGTGGGTCCTCCGGTGGAGCATGTGGCTGGACAGCCAGAGGTTCAGTTTGCATTTGAACAAAGGCGTGAATCCCCTTGAAAAACTCCACCCATGATATGGACGCTGGATCAAAGCAGAGGGGCGCTGGTTCCTTGGGGGTCCCCGTCTGTGAGGGGGTCCCCCTGGCTAGGTCCGGGGTGCCCCCTGAGGAGCTGGAACTCGGCCCTGGGTGGGACTGGCCCTGAGCTGGATCTCCCAGGGCCTCCTCACACTGCGTGCACAGGGCGTCGGCCTCCTCGCTTTGTGCGGCTCTGATGTGGCATGCTGGGCAGAGGCCTTGCGCTTTAATTTCTGTTCCTGGGGGTGCCATGATTGTCAGCGCGTAAATCTTATGCGCTCCGGTGCGCTTGGATTGAGCGTGTAAGTTGTGCGTGCAGCTGTGCCGTAGATATGCGCGTGCAAGTTATGTGCGCAAGGATTTATGCGTACGTAAGTCTATGCGCACAAGTGCTTTGTGCGCCTGGCTCGGAGATGTGCGCTCGGAGGCGAACGGCGCGACGAGACGAGTAGGCCAAGATGGCGACGGCGAGCACACGGGCAATATGGCGACCCCTCGGAGAGTCTGCACGTGGGCAGACTCTTGAAATAGCCGGGGCCTGGCCCTGCTAGGGCGGATCAACCCGGTGACACTGGTCCCGGTCGGTGACCTGTGCTTGGCCTCGACCCTCGGAGACCGGATTCGAGTAAAAGATTTCTACCTTACCTTGTCTTTGGCGCTTCCCGGTTTCGTCCCGGGCGGTCTCCGGCTGCGGGGGGAGAGGGCAAATACCTTCACCGCCACGCTCGAGGGTGCACCCGCTGCCTCTCAGCCGCGCTCGAAGGATCGGGGGCTAGGTCCTCGCTGCGATTCGGCCGCCGGACCAAGGCTCACCTCCGAGGGACCACGGAAATCACATCGGGAATCTCAACTGGGGGAGGGACCTGAGGGTATCATCGCAGGAGAGCAGGGCTTGTCTTCAGGTAGGTTTTTCTTCTTTAAATTTGATCTAACGCTTGAGAGCGTGCAGATAGTCCCTAACTGCTATGGAGACGGAAAAATACTGAAGAGATGCACTTCCTGCAGGGGTATATGTACTAGGGACTGACGTCAGATTGAAATCTGATCCGCCTCCAACTGCTAGCAGGAGTACACTATACCCATTGGTCCTGAGTCCATCTGCTACATGCTAGGAAAAGTGATATTGACAACTTCTGTCCAGTGGGAACAGGAATGAGGCCACCAATTCAGGTCACATAAACTGCCACACAGATGGTAATGAATCTTAGTCACTACCAAACAGTTAAATCTGAATCAGTGGCACAGATTTGAAGGCTCTATTTTTTTTTAAACACATTCAGATGATCTTAAAATCATTATTCTCAGATAAGCCAAAGAGCATAAAATCCCTTGATCTCTCACTCACTCTGTACCCCTATTTCACCACTATTCCCCCTCTCACTGAAATATTAAAATTTGTCAATGCAAGACTCAACTTAAAAAAACTTCCAGAGTTATACCAAAAATTATTTCCCTTAATTCTTAACTCCTCATTTGCTAAGGTGATTTTAATATTTATGAACAGTAACAGAATACATGCAAATGCCATATTTGTCTCAAAATTCATTAGTTTTATTCGATAATGTTTTTACAGTTATTCAACGGTTGTATATAAAATCAAATTTCAATAAGTATGTTAGACACTGGCCACTGTTGAGCTGGAAAATAAGGAAATGCCAGTGGAAATAGATAGGTCTAGACTTATTTCTGAAATGAAAACAGCAGCACCATGTGATCTATTTAATCTCACCTCAGCATTACTCCCAGTGCTGGGCCCAAGCCGTTCAAATACACTGGGCCTTCGTGATGTGCTGTCAGATATAGTCTTGGTATTTTCTACTGTTACTTTCCGTCTAAGTTTTGACATTTTATATTTCTTTTTCCCTAAAAGAAAAAAGGAAATCATGAAATTAAAAAGTAATATACTCATAGAGACATAGAACATAACGTCAAATAAAGACCATATGGCCCATCCACAACTCCTGCTCAGTTTTATAGCTCCTTCCCCCCCCCTCTCAGAAGCAAAAAGGGCAGTCAAATAAAATAGAATAAACAGTAATCACTTGTCCAGCAGCACATGTAACTAACTTCAGACTGTAGGGTTCAAGATGTTTTCACCAACTGGCTTGGATAATTTATCATATTTGCTAACATTTCTGTATAAAGGGCTTGGCAGATGAATACTTTTATTATGCTATTATCAAATAGTTTAAAATTCTTCTTTCCTAAGCCTCAACAATCAGTTCTTTATGTTATATTCAGAATTTACATGTTTCTATTTTAAACCTGCTTGGAGTTCTGATAAGCATTAGCACAGTACTACTCAGATTTACTGAAAATAAGGTCATTAAAAAAAAAATTTGAAAAAGAAATCTCTCTTGACAAATAAAATTCAAAGAAGGATGACATGATTTTATTGGTTTCAATTGCTAAATCAATTAGCAAAAATTATTCTTTTACATTAACTACTCATTTAAACTTCTAGCATCGCATTTTGATTTTAAAGATTTTATCACAGGTCAAAGTTGAGGCTCAACTAGAAATGTTTATGAACCACTATTATACACCTCTCTCAAATAGTTTATCCTTGCTGCCAAAAGTTTTAACCCCAGCAGCTACATAGCCAATGAGATCATTTCTACATGTTACAGCAATTTGTAGAATTTCAGCTAACATCTGCCATTCAAGCTGCAAACTTTGCAGCACATCCTGCCATCAAGTTTACTGCTGTGTAATAAACATAAGCTTGACAGCAGTGATCAGAGTGCAATGGCCTAGCAGCACTAAAATCGGGGAGTTCATCTATAATTACTAAAAATGAAATTGAGGCATTCACAAATATTTTAGCAAAGGAAGCTGTCACTAGTTTTTAAACATTTAAATACTTTTTTTGCATAATTACAGTTAAACAGATTTTGCACAGATACCAAGCAAACACTCTTCGCAGATCAAAGGAAACAGATCCCCTATGTGGCTGAGATTATCACTTGGCTATGTGTGTGCCAGGAGTACTTTTAAATAAAGCGGTCAGTCTAAAAGCCTAAAATGAGTTAAACAAGCTTTGAAGTCTACACAGAAAGAGAATCATGGCAGGATCAGTGGCAATGTGTGATTCTTGCTATATTAGTGATTTTAGCCTCAAACCCCAGGGAGCATCACAATTTATTTTTTTTTTTAAGTACAAACCTGTTCCTCTAATGATATGTACATTTCTCAAAAAATAAAAACACTAAGAGCATGCAACCTGAATGCCCACCATTTCTGATCCAAGCACGAGGTAAGAAAATGTGAGATATATACTCTACTTTAGATTTTTTTTTTTTAAATGACTAAGTTATGATTGCATAAAAAGACACACAAATAAAAAACATAGGCCAGTGTTGAAGATCTGATTGGCATTACCACTCATAAATTTCAAACCTGTGCCAATTCAACCTGATACCATGTGTCCAATGTAAGCACACATTTTTGTGTGTAAATTTTGAAAATTCATAACATTCTGGCATAAACTTATTGACACAATTATTATGGTTTCATGTCTGCAATTATTGTCTGATTCAGTATCACAAACACAGCCACAAACGTGTTTTTACTTTGCACTAAAGCTTTGATGGATAGAATAAAATGTATCACACAGGATTAATCCAGTCCAGTGCAATGACCCTTCCCACTGCACAACACAGAGCCAAGTCAGCAATCTCAGGACATACATATTTTAGTCATCATAAATATTAATAAACTACAATCTTGTAAAAAAGAAAAAATATAAAATTACAAGTAGTATATTACTTTACAAAAGCTTTTTTCTTTCTTACAGAGGCTGAAAAGGGACCAAGAAATATGAGCACTGGAAATATTTCGAACAGTTTATTATCCTGCGACTGCTGCTCTACCAACTAGAATACAGAAGAGTTGTACAAAACGGCGATCAAAAATGTAACCTCTTTAAACATAAACAGTTTTCTTTCCATTCAAGGAAGGTAGAATGCCGAAACCCCGCGGGATGAAGATATGGGGTGCCGACGAAGGCCCAGGTGCCGTTCTCGGCCTCCGGGAAGAGCCGGAGCCCCGGAGCAGGGGCAGAGGAGGGGGTCCTGCTGCAGCACACAGCGCAGGACGCTGGCGGAGCTCTCCCTGCCCCCCTCTCTCCTCCACTCACCGTTGTACCAACGCTTGCGGCGGCGCCGGCCGCCGGGCACCGAATCCCGGGCCGTGACAGAGCAGGGAAGGGGGCAGGTACTGGGAGCACTACGCGATCTCCCAGCGCCCGCACACCGGTTCACAACCTCCGGACTCCTCCTCCCCTCCCGCTACCCCGCCGCCGCTGCTACTACTGCTGCTGCTGCTGCTGCTCCCCCGCGCCGGCTCCACCTCCGCCGGCCGCTGCAAGAGCCCCGCTGCCCGACTCGTCTCTCTGGCCTGCCCGCGTCCCTTCACACAGGCCGTCGCGAAAACCGAGCAGCCTGAGCGCAAGCGCCGACGTAGCGAGCGAGCCCGCCGCCCGCACGCACGCATGCCCAGCCACCCCCACGAGCCGACGTGCGGAGAAAGCAATGGGGCGCCAGAGCGAGCTAGGGATGGGGAAAGTGGCGGAAGCGGAGCGTGTGTAGCTCAGCACCATGATTGATGTGGGCAGACAGCTTCGGTACTCTGGCATGGCCTCCTGCTTTTGTATCACGTGCCCTTTGTTTATCTTATTTATTTATAAACATTTGGCATTCCGCTTTTTCCAAAGCTGGTTCCAAAGCAGATTACCAGACATTTAAATGAACAGAGGCTTACAGTCAGATTCATAATTTGCAATTTGAGTAGTATTGGGATCAGGGTTGCCAATTTTTTCTCAGACCACGACTGGGCACTTGAATACTGGGGGGGGGGGGGGCAAGGAATGACAAAGAGGCCTGTTTGTTCCCCCCTTATTTGCATTAATTTGCATACATTTCAGATCATCCACCTTGATCTCATGTTATCAGGCCTATTGTAACATGTATTACAAAATGGTAAACTTCACAGACAAAAACAGGTTGAACTGCCTGCAGTCAAACAGTAACAACCTTACTCATAAAAAGGCAACACTGCAAATATTACAGCAGACCCTAAAACACCAATACACTTCCTATTATGGAAAAAGAACAAACCAAGCTGCACTAGATTCCTACACAGAAGCTACATGCTAGCTACCTCACTCAGTCACACATGCAGAGTCAGACTCTTGCCAGAAACAGAATAAAGAGACCATAGTATATATTTATTTATTTATTTTTAGGTTTTTATATACCGGAAGTTCCTGTATACAATACATATCACTCCGGTTCACAATTAACAGAGAAAACTATCGCCGGGAAGGCGGTTTACATGGAACACACATGGAACATGGAACATATCGAATAAACTATAATAAAGTACAATCTAATTTAAAACAACTGAAATAAACTTAGGAAATAACTTGGTACATGTAACTGAAGCAAGATGAACATTACATTATTGCTGCAAGGCAAGGCTGGATGTTTGTTCTTATTGCTTTTAGCTCTCTGGGAAAGCTTGATGGAATAGCCAAGTTTTGAGTTTCGCCTTGAAAGTAATGTGGCATGGTTCAAGACGGAGGTCTGGTGGTAGTGAGTTCCAGAGAGACGGGCCCACTGTGGATAGAGCACGTTTTCTCAGGGTAGATTTTGCAGGTTGTGTGATCATTCTATTCTGGTATGCCGTTCTGGTTGGTTTGTTAGAAGAGTGTAGTTGAAGCTGGAAAGTTAGGTTGAGTGGGGAGATGTTGTGAAGGGCCTTGTGAATCATCATGCAGGTCTTGAACTGAATCCTATATTTGATGGGAAGCCAGTGGAGATGTTGGAGGATCGGGGTGATATGGTCCCTTTTTTTGGCATTGGTAAGTATTCTTGCAGTGGCATTCAGTACCATCTGGAGTGGTTTGGTAGTGTATGCTGGAAGGCCTTGCAGGAGTGAATTACAGTAATCTAATTTAGTGAGAATGATGGCCTGGAGTACTGTGCGGAAGTCCCTATAGAGTAGAAGGGGCTTTAGTTTCTTCAGCACTTGTAATTTAAAGAAGCATTCTTTTGTGGTGTTATTTATGAATTTGTTGAGGCTGAGTCTGTTGTCTAGTAGTACTCCCAGATCTCTGACTTGAGGTGCTGTGGAGTATCCTGAGGCGTTTGGAGGGTTGCTGGATGTTGGCGGGGCAGATTTATCTGGTGCTATTATGAGGATTTCCGTTTTTTTGGTGTTTAGAACGAGGTTGAGGCTGGTTAGAAGATCGTTGATGGATGAGAGGCATTTTTTCCAATGATCCATGGTTTTGTGTATGGTCTCTGTGATAGGTATGAGAATTTGTATGTCATCCGCGTATAGGAAATGGGTGAGTTTGAGGTTAGTAAGCAGATGACAGAGTGGGAGAAGGTAAATGTTGAAGAGGGTGGGGGAGAGTGATGATCCTTGTGGTACCCCCATCTTGGCTTGGATGGGGTGAGATTCCTTATTGTTTATCTTAACTTTGTATGATCTGTTCTCTAAGAAGGATTTAAACCAGTTAAAAGCTGCTCCAGTGATGCCGATATTTGTCAGTTGTTGTAGTAGGTTAGGGTGGTTCACGGTGTCGAAAGCTGAGGAAAGATCCAGGAGCGCGAGGAGACAAGGTTGGCCTTTTTCGAGATTGAAGATGATGGTGTCCGCTAGTGTGGCTAATAAGGATTCGGTGCTTTTTTTCTTTCGGAATCCATATTGATTATTGGTGAGGATATTGTTCTCTTCAAGGAATTCAGCAAGTTGTCTGTTGACAACTTTCTCCATAATTTTAGCTAGCATGGGGAGGTTAGCTATAGGTCTGTAGTTGGCCGGATCTGTGGTGGGAAGGTTGGGTTTTTTGAGGAGAGGTTTGAGCAGTGCTGACTTGAGTTGGTCCGGAACTTGGCCTTGGGCGAGGGAGCAGTTATAAATAAAAATATATGACAAGAACTGAACTAGAAATGCAACTCTAAGATGCAGTACAATAATGGAAAACAGAAACATCACAATTTTTCATAAAATAACTAATAAATCAAGAAATATAAAACATCAATTGTAATAGTTAAACCATATTAATAAATAGAGTAAATAATTCGAAACATCTGATGAACAGAACCTCTAATATTTGAAAGCTCATTTAAACTTAAAAACTTTATAAAATTTCCCAACCACCAATACAATATTTAAAAACAGCAAACTAATTTAAAACCCCCCAACTCTCTAGACCTGGGAACTTTTGATTTTCAATCATTCTGAGATTGTTATGGATTACTGGGGAGTGGAGAGAGGCGAGGGGGATGCACAAGCTTTCTTCTCTCATATACTCACACGATTATTCTTTCATACACAAACTCCCTCTCTCTCAATGGATGCACTGACACACAGGCTTGCTCTATCACAGTTGGTCACCCTAGCCCTCACCGGCTCCCTCTGTCCTTCTCTCAAACACACCCTTACACACGCTCCCTCTCTCTTGCTCACACACACATGCACCCTCAGATAGGCTCCATCTCTTTCTGGCAAACACACACTCCCACAGGCTCCTTCTCTCTTTTGCACACTTATACACCTCTGCACATAGGCTCTCTCTCTCACTCATACTCACCCCTTCACATGGGTTCCCTCTTGCACACAAACACACTCACAAAATCCCTCACTCACACACCCTCCTGTCACTGTGCCTGTCATTCAGCACTCACACACACTCACAGGCCGTGTCAAGGTCATTAGCTGCTTACTGCTCCTTGGCTGCGGCCCACCGACACCTTCCTCATCTTCAGCCGTAAACGGGATGGGCTCCGCTCATGGCCCACTGGGACCTCCTTCCACTTTGCGGCATTCTGCTCACAGAGCACCCGGGGCCTCCTTCATCTTCAGTCGCGAACAAGATGAGCTCTGTTCGCAGCCCACTGGGGCCTCCTCCGTCTTCAGCCGCAAATGGGATGGGCTCCATTCGTGGCCCACAGGGGCCTTCTCCGTCTTCAGCCGTGAACGTCTTCACCCGTAGCTCAACTGGGTTTTATAGTGTCTGGTTACAACAGGCTGCAAAACCGGGCTGTCCAGTCTAAAACTGCGCAGTTGGTCACCCTAATTGGGATCCAACATAGGAAACCCACTTGAATGTAGTTTGGGGTCCCAGTTGTGACCAACTGCCCGGTTTTCGACTGGACAGCCCGGTTTTGCAGCCTTTTGTACAGTATCCGGTTGCCCTTACAAGGGTAACTGGACGCTGTAAAACCTGATCAGGCAAGGCCAGGGGCCAATCAGTGGTGGCAGCTTGGCAGTGCTCCAATCACCTGCCTGTTTTTGGGGCTCCATTTGACTCTCCTCCTCCTCTGCCTCTCCCACAGTTGTGCCACACCTTTTACTGCTTCATGCTGTCCTTCTAGAGTCACAGAGGAAGAGAGTCAAATCCCAGCCCCAAAGACAGGCAGGCAGAATCTGCCTAGGAAAAAATCAACACTCGATTTGTAAGGAAAAAATGGGAGGGTGGCTGTGGCCGGCCAGCCTCCTGCTCCCTCACCCCCCACCTCCCAAGTGTCCGGTCCTGCTCCACAAAAAAGTTGGCACCCCTAACACACCCTCTATGGATTTCAGGTGGTTACACCTGATGGTGTGGATCTCAGAGAACGGCCTGGCCCATTAGTGCTTCTAACCAGGAGAGAGCTGAGCTCAGGTAAAAGAAAGGATCCCCTTTCCCTGCCAGATCATTTCTCCCCCTCAACGCTAACACCCTTCCTCCTTTCCTCCTTTCCCCCCAACACACACACACACCTCCGGTAAGTCAGTGGAGAGTAGAGGCGAACAGTGTTTTGGTGGTGTAGGTCAGCATTTAGGGCAGCGTTTGCTCCTAGGAACCACCTCACATGTCCTGTTGTTTGGCAGTGTGGTAAGCACCTAGGCAGCTGCAAAACGCACGTAGGCTGTGGTGTGAGGTTTTTACCCATGCGCAAGTACATGCAATGGGGCCATAGCCTGTTGTCGGCACGCATGTATGCATGTGTATATGCGCACAAGCCTGTGGCCTAGAATTGAGCATGTAATTACTCCAGTAAATCCACGAGCACGCTGGGGTGCATGCAGGAGACCACGTGAACAGGAAATTGACCTATTGGTGAAGGATAATGTCGCTGGGGACTAAAAAGTCTAAGTGTCTTTCTATTTGTGCAGCTTGCCATGTAAGGGCTATCCAGCCATTGCTCTGGCTTCGCTTATGTAAGTGCTGTCTGGAGGCTTAAGGTGATTTGCCTGCCAAGGATTTTGCTGCAGTTGGGGCATCCTCCCTAACGATGGAGGACTCAGTGGAGAGGGGCACAGGAGACAATATGATGGACAGTTCCCCTCCCCCTTGCTTCCAATGGGAGGGACATCCCCGGGGAGGGCTTAGAGTGCGCCATGTTTGGACCTGGAATGGATTTAGCCTTCTTCTCCTAGGTGGAGTTCTTCCAGGGGCTACAGGCCTTTCTGAAAGGGCATCCAGCGGAGGCTAAGCAGCACCATAAGGAGGCGATTCATCATAGGTCTTTCCACTTGGCGCCCAAATCGGATAAGCTCCGTAAAGAGGCTGTCCTTGATGAGGTAAAGAAGGATGAAGATCGTGAACCATCGGATGATTCCAGGGGTGACTTGGATTCCACATCTCTGGAAGAGGGGGAAATTCCACCTGATTTGGAGCCACATAGGACTCTACTATGTTTTTTTCACAAGGATGAGTTGCCAAGTCTGTTGACTCAGACACTGAAAATGCTCGAAGTAGACTGAGGAGTACAGAAGAAAGATCCCATTTTGGTCACCTTGTGGTTAGCTGTCCTGTTTTTTTTTTTCACTCATGGAACCAGTGCAGGTGTTGATTGACCTTGAGTGGAATGCTCCAGAAGCAGGTTTTAAAGGTGGATGTACCTTGGCAATAGAGCAGTTACAATTCCCAAAAGTTGATGCCTTGGAGTGTGCTGTCACCATGCGAACTACCATCCCATTTGAAGGGAGAGCAGCTCTGAAGGATGTCCAGGATAGAAGGATTGAGGCTATCCTCAAGCAGGCATTTGAAGCAATATCTGTGAATTTGCAAATAGCTTCTTGCTGCTGCTTGGTGGCCCAAGCAAATTTGTGTCTTTCTCAGGAGGCTCAAGGAGTGGGAGCTGATAGCGGGCCAGCGAAGGAGCCAGGAGCCGTATTTTTAGTGGATGCGATCTGTGTCTTGGTGCATACGGCAGCTAGAGGTGTAGCTTTCGTGATAGTGGCAAGTCGCCTCCTGTGGCTGCGAAACTGATTAGTGAGTACAATTCCTAAGTTGAATTTGACAAAGTTACCCTTTAATGAGTCGATTTTAAAAGCATTGCTTGCGCAAAAACAGCCATATACGCGCGTATTTATTTATTTTTAATTTTTATATACCGACATTCTTACATGCAAATCATACCGGTTTACATAAAACAGAAAAAGCAGGAAATATATTTCCATAGTCAAATACAATGAACATTTATAAAAAATTGTTAACAAGCCATAAGGTAAGAACTTGGAAAAAAAAAGTTAATTAACAGAAAAAATAAATGAAAGAATTTTAAATGAAACACAAAGGGTTGCACGAAGGGGTGCACAAAGGGGAGAACCCCTTTGTCGCGCGGCGCCTGGTGGTGAGGCGCTTTTCAACTGCCGACGGAGCTCTCAGTGACGTCGGGGGAGGGGGCGTGGTCACACATCTCAGTCACACATCTCACCATTTCCCCTCACCTCCTGATGTTAGTTTCCTTTTTTTTTTTTTCATGTTGCTGTTAACTTCTTGCGGGGGCCCAAGGATGGAGGGTGGCCTCTCCGCTCGCCGGCGCCTGGTGGTGAGGCGCTTTTCAACTGCCGACGGAGCTCTCAGTGACGTCGGGGGAGGGGGCGTGGTCACACATCTCAGTCACACATCTCACCATTTCCCCTCACCTCCTGATGTTAGTTTCCTTTTTTTTTTTTCATGTTGCTGTTAACTTCTTGCGGGGGCCCAAGGATGGAGGGTGGCCTCTCCGCTCGCCGGCGCCTGGTGGTGAGGCGCTTTTCAACTGCCGACGGAGCTCTCAGTGACGTGGGGGGGGGGGGGGGGCGTATGCAAGACTCATGCGAGCCATGTGTATTTTAAGAAGTCACAAAGTACGGGTATACATATCCATGCACATGTCAAGAAGGAGGTGGAGGGGGGGTGCAGGCAAGCACCAAGGAAGATAGCTGCCTAGTTCTTCAGCTCCTCAAATCTCCTTATTAAAACTCAAGAAATTGATCTCTCTCTCAGAGGTCAATGATGCACTAGAGAGATTAGTTGCATTTCCCTGAGGTTCCCACTCTCATTGCTGACATTTTTACTTTTT
Organism: Rhinatrema bivittatum; assembly: GCF_901001135.1. NCBI lineage: Eukaryota > Metazoa > Chordata > Amphibia > Gymnophiona > Rhinatrematidae > Rhinatrema > Rhinatrema bivittatum. The sequence goes on along the minus strand of NC_042619.1, from coordinate 125,883,423 downwards.
CTTGATTTAAATCAGTTAGTCTCAGCTGTCCTAATGCCTAAACCTCCAGAGAAATGATTGCTTCCAGAGCTTTGGGTGGATCACACAAATAAAATGAAAAATAGTGATCAGGATCCCTCACCAGCACACCTGATACAAGCCCGGCAGACAAGCTCTCATCCGAAGGAGAGGACTGGTTTGAAACAGAGGCAACGGCAGCCATGAAGGAGACGCTTAAACAGATCCTTGGCCATTTTACATAGAAGCCGACTAAAAGTATTGACACAAAATTGGGGATCGTGGTAGATATAGTTGCCCAGTTGGTCTCCTCAGTTTGCAAACAGGAGAGGATTGAAGGTATTGAGACCTGGTGAGTGAACTAGAAGACTGACTGTCTATGGCGGAAAAATCAATCGTCTGGAATGCCATTATAAATTGTTAGACTCCCATCAGGAAGACCTAGAAAACTAAAATCGAAGAAATACCCTTCAGATTTTGGGCTTACCTGAGAACCCAGAAGGACAAAATGGCTGCCATAATTACTGGGGCTTGAGATAAAGGGAGGCCACTTAAAGCTGGATCGAGCACATAGATTGGCCCTTGTCTCAGACCCAAATGCTCGACCTTGTGTGATTATATTAAATTATATCACTTTGGAGATAAATGCCGGGTTATGGAGTGGCTCATCGTAAGGGAGATCTACAATTTGGCATGCACAAAAATTTCATTTTTCAAGATTTTTCCCTGGCCTTACAGAAAAAGCGACAAAGTTTTGTAGACACTAAACGCTAACTTCAAGCTAAAGGCTTCCATTACACTATGCTTTATCCAGCTCGACTGAAGATTCTGAATGCTGGGGAACCGCTCTTGTTCGATAGCCCTGAGGCGGCTAGCAAGTTTGCGTTGGAACATACTCCTAAATCCTCTACATCTCACATGGAGGATCAGGAAAATTGCAGGTGAGACATTTTCTAATGGCTGATCGATTTGCAGGTGAGGCATTTTCTAATGGCTGATCGACTAAAGATAAGTAGGGAAAAGAACAGTCCCTTATTGGCAATTGTATGATATTCTTAGTTTTGTTTCCTACCATTTTTTTTTTACATTTATCAAGCCTGGGAGTTTTGGAGCCATGTTTTAATTATTTGCCTACATGATGTTTTCCTTGTACACACTCTTGCTTTTTTGCAATGGAAAAATCCTTTTTGTCTGGACTTTGTGATCCTGGACATATTTGCTGCAAATTTACTACCATTTCTTTTATGTCCCGGATTTTTGAGACTCTTTGAGAAATATTATATTTGGGATCAGCTATCCGGTCTTCTTCAAAATGTTTAGTTTTTTTATTTTCCTTTTGCCAAATTTTCTAAATTATTTTTGCTTGGGAATTATCACTCATTCATTGTTGTTAACAACTTATATGGTGTTCCCTGTAATTTTTTATTTTATTTTTCCTTTTCCTTTATATTGACTGAAGATGGTGGGCATTATTTCTTGCCTGAGGCATTGGATAGTGATGGGGGATGGAAGTGGCTGAAATTGGGGATGGTAAGGTGTATGCGAAGAGGTATTCCACCTTGATACAGCCTATTCCATCTTATTCGTTATTTGCTGGGTGTGGGAATGTTTGAGTTCAGACTGGGGAATGTCCAGTTGTTTTGCTTTTCCAGAGTGGAGTTAGAGGAAGGGATAGATGAGGTGTGGATGGTTTTCTTTGGGGTTTGGAGAGGTTCTATGTTCCTCATTTTTTCTTGGGGAAAGTGTTTACAGAGAAAGTTAGTTTGCTTAGTTTGAAAACTGCAAGGTTCAGGACATGGATGAAACATGTAACTCTGATTTTTCTTGATGGGTATTTGCCACCACCCATTTATGTATTGAGTTGGCTGTTTAGCTCTCTAGCATTGACACAGCTCCCTAGCTTACTATATTCTTATCTGACATCTTAACATGGCTAATTCCTTCTTACAGATTAACTCAATGAATGTCAGGGGAATATCTACTCCTGTAAAGTGTACTAGAGTTTTGCAGTATTGTAAAAAACAGCATGCACAAATTGTTCTATTACAAGAGACACATTTCTCCCGAGCTGAGAATGTTAAATTGACCAAGGGGTGGGTAGGATTCTGTGTCATATAATACAAAGAGTAGAGGAGTTTGTATTCTTCTGCATAAAAATTTACCCTTTGCTGTCACTAAGACCTCTTTAGAACCTGAAGGATGATTCATAATATTGGAAGGGACCTTATATGGGAAGGCCATAACTTTGGCTAAAGTGTATGATCCCAATGACCACCAAAATGAGTTCTACAAATATTTTTTTGCCCAAATGTTTCATTTTAATACTCATTGCCTAATTATAGGGGGGGGGGGGGGGGGAGTTGGAATATCTGTCTCAATAATGCTTCCGATAGGTCTGGCCCAGGGGTTTATGATATTACTACTACTGAGTTGAGTGCTGGAATCCAAACCTGGCGAGAGCATAATCCTACTAGTAGAGACTACACCTATTACTCTCCACACCACAAAACATAGAGTAGGATAGATTATTTTCTTTGAAATGATATAGCTGTGGCTAGGGAGAGGGATAGTGATATCCTACCCATTTGTCTATCTGATCATCACCCAATCAGCTTGTCCTTGATGCTGACAGATTGGATCCAGTCTGGTGGCTGTTGGAGATTTAACTTATTTCATCTTAAAACTTCTCAGTTTGAAGACATGATTAAACAAATTATACAGGAGTTTAATGATATTCACTCTCAGTAGGATTATGATCCAGTTCTCCGCTGGGAGACGCTAAAAGCCATAGTGAGGGGTAAGATCATCGCTTATACCAGTTATTTTAATAAGCAGAGGCAACAGAAACAGGATGACTTGTCATCTATTAAATGTCTGGAAAATCTTCACAAAACCACTTGCAGTGATCAAATTTATAGAGAATTGCGATATGCTAGGGAAGAACTACAGCAACTGTTAACTGTTCAGTTTGAAAAACATATTCGTTACAGAAGGTAGACATACTATGAACATGTCAATGAAGTTGGACCTTTATTGCTTAGGATGGCCAAGGAAACTTCTGCTACAGGATTTATTAGCGGTATTAGAAACGCCAAAGGTTCTGTATATCACCATCCTGCCAAGATTAATAAAGAGTTTGCCTCTTACTATGCACAGCTTTATAAATCTTATGATGTGGTATCTGAGGAACAAATATTTCGCTATCCTGATGGGATAGATTTACCTAAACTTCCTCCAGAGGGTTCAGTGCTGTTGAGTACACCTATCACTGAATTTGAAATTGACAGAGCACTGTCTACACTTGCATGTCATAAGAGTCCGGGACCTGATGGTTTTCAGCTAGAATATTATAAGCACTTCCGCATTGAATATCTACCCATGTTTACAGAACTATTTAATCATTTACGTGAGATGGAGGTCTCTTCAGGTAATTTATTGCAAGCGATGATCTTGGTCTTCCCCAAAAAAGACAGAGATCTAAAGGATTGTTCCTCATACTGGCCAATCTCACTTATGAATACTGATGTCAATTTACTGGCCAAACTGCTTCAATTGTGAGTGAAGAAAGTTCACTGTTATGTACTGGATGTACTAACAGTTCACTGTTAGTACATCCAGATCAGACTGGTTTTGTTAAAGGATTATTTTTCACTAATAATACGTGACACTTATTAAATTTATTATATGTTGTAAAGCAGAAGAAGATCCCCAGGTTGGTTATCTCTTTAGATGCAGAAAAAGCATTTGACCGTTTATCTTGGTCCTTTTTGATAACTATGCTAACAAAATACAGTTTTCCTATGCAATTTTTCATGCGGTTGAAATTCTTTTATGGCACATCTATGACTAAGGTTTGTTCGGGTTGAATTATATCCGCACCCTTTAAAGTTTGTAGGGGAATTAATTTGGTGCTAGAGCCCCTTGCTATTAAAATTAGGAATATGGATGAGGTCAGGGGTTTCAATTTCAGGACTCTACTCACAAATTAGCTATGTATACAGATGATGTGCTGCTGTTTCTTATTGACATGGTAAAATTTGGTCCGGTACTGCTCCAGCTTTTGGCCCAATATAGTTTAATATCTGGCTATAAAGTCAATTACACAAAATCAAATATTTTGTGCATTGGCCCAATCGGAAGAGTACCTAGATGCTTAGAATGTTTCTCAGTTCCTGCATCTGGTATTAAATATATAGGGATTTATGTACCGCATAATATTAAAGAACTTTATCAGGTGAATTATCCTCGGATTTAAACAAAAATTAAAGCTGTCTTAATTAGATGGACCCCATTACCTATATCTTTATTAGGGAGAGTCAATTTGATTAAAATAGTAATTTTACATAAGCTTTTATATCTCTTTCAACATCTTCCCTGTACAATACCACATAAGGTATTCTCAAAGAACAGATTTCTTCTTTTCTTTGGCAGAATAGAGTACCATGTATTAAATATGCCACCTTACAATTATCTAAGGATAGTGGTGGCCTTGAATTGCCTAATCTCTATTACTATTACATTGCAGCACACCTTACCTGTATGCGGAGGTGGCTAGGGGTGGATACTACAGCCAGATGGTATGATATGGAAATGGATCAGGCAGGTGGATATAACTTAGGTACACTCTTACAATATGATCCACAATGTCCTATTGTGGTGAGATTGGGCAGGAAAACTCCTATTTTGGCACATACATTAAAGGTTGGCATGAGTATCGTAAAATACGTAGAATAGCAGATGAGAGATATTCTCCAATTTCATCACTGACAGCTATTGTACATCTCTCTCAAGTTACATTCTCAGTAGACATGCTGTTATGAGGGAAAGTCAGATTATGATATCTAGGACAGATTTGGGAGGGGGAAAGGTTCAAAAGTTTTCATGCCTTATGGGAGGAGTTTGGTGTTTCATATCATACCAAATATGTTTATCTTCAGCTGAGGAGGGATATTTTTAGACATTCCTCAGGACCCACCCTACTGAGGCTTAAGACAAGAGTGGAATATATGTTAACATTAACACAATCATCTGCTGTCCCCAAGCTCATTAAACAACTATATCAATCATTATTTTATAGTGTAGATGATTTGGTTATTAATGAGGGTTTGATTAATAAATAGAACACAGATTCAGATACTGCTCTTGATGATACTGATCAGATATTGATTTGGCACTCCATATCTAAATTGTCCATTTGTAATAAAAATTGAGAATTGATGTATTGGTTGTTTCATCGTATATACCATTATCCTACCTTGTTTTCTAGTTTCAGTAATTCCAGTCCTTTAATTGTGTTGTGGGCAGGGAACTTATATTCATATGTGGTGGGGTTGTGATGTTGTACAAGTTTTCTGGGAAGAAATTCATGGTTTGATTACTAATATATTGCAAGCCAACCTAGTACTTTTCCCTCAGCTATGTCTTCTGAACTGCTGGGACACTGTCACTTTGACCAAATCAGATAAACGATTGACTTCCCATCTGCTTCAGGCCACTTGTCTTACAATTGCACATTTCTGGAAAACTTTGCCGCAAGTTTCTGTGTGGTGTAATAAAGTGGTCGAATTGCCTATTCTGGAACGAATCACCTTCATGTTGAAGAGCAAGCTGGAACTCTACCAAGCTACTTGGAAATGGCATGCTGAAAATTAGGATGTTGACTGGTTTATTTTCACATAGACCTATTTATGGGGGCTATTTGGTTAACGCTGTTCTTAGTGCTGGGTCTCTGCTGTACTCCTTATGTCTGACTTTTCCTTTCTATATTGTGACATATTGATGGTGCTGGTTGTATGCTTTTACACAAAATGTGGCATGTTTGTTTTATGTCCTGTTTCTTCCAAAAATAAAAAGTTATTAAAAAAAAAACCCTCAGCATATTGTTACTGTTTTCACTCCACTGCACCCCTGCAACATTTGGACAGTGTCACCCAATGTCCATGTCGAAATCTGGAAAGATTGAGGCAGCATTTGCCTTGGCATTGGGGATAAAAAGAACAAAGCATGATCCCCCTTCACCGGAGAAATCACTTGTGGTAAAAGTGCCATCGGCCTTGGACCCGATTCTTACTGAGCTGCATCAGTTAAAAGAAATGCTGCACCACAACACTGAAACTACCTATGCTATTAAGCTGGAATTATCAGATCTGTCTGCCAGTGTTGCTGCGCTTCCCCCTCGATTGAACTCCTTGGCACGTAGGATGGACACCTGTGAAGCGGCTGTTGCTGGGCTTCAGGCCACAACGGTGAGACTGGCTTCCTTCCAGCGGGATTTCAAAGACTTGTCTAACCACAACAGGCACAACAATATTCACATTCTCGTTGTGCCAGAGGGTAAGGAAGGTTTTGTTATCCTACCCTTTCTCAGACAACTGATTCCAGTGAGTTTGAGGCCCTGATATCCTACCTTTTCTTAGACAACTGATTCTGGTGAGTTTGGGCCACCAATTTGAATTGCCTTTGGAGATTGAACATGCACATCACATTCTGTCTAGGCCGACGCCCCAAGCCAAGGACCCGTGATCGATAATGCTAAAGGTCCTGTGTTACCAACAGGTCTTGGCGATTTTGGTGACTGCAAAAGCAAAGTTGTTAGTTACTTATGACTCCATGCGACTCATCTTCTTAACTGGAAAAAGTCTACTAATCTAAATGTTACTTTTTGGTGGCATACTGTGTGCTTATACTATAATTATGAGAAAAAAGCAGCTAGAAGATACCAGCAACTGTGTAGTTGGGTGGCTATGTGGTGGTCAGTTGACCACTTCTTGTCACTGGAAAATGTTGAGTATTAACTCACTTTTAAAGATGCTTATCCCCACATATGGGACTTCAAGGATATCACACAGAATTTAGTAGGCACAAATATAAATTTATTATTGCATATCCTTGGGAGATACAGGCAGCCAGACCTCTTCTCAGGTAAAGCACTAACTCCTGTCTCTCGTAGTATGTCAGTGAGTGCTGCGTTTTATAGGTTTAAACATACAGTGATGCCTATGAGCCTATGATCGATTATCACGGAGGTTGGCATATTAAAATAAGATGAACTAAGCCTACATTAACCTGATACCTTCTCCACCCAAGTTAAGGCCCCCCTGACCCCCTTTACTTAAGCCAAATGTTTGCAGCAATCCTCTGATAGTCCTTTGTCCTGTCAATCTTTTCCATTCTCAGAGGAAATTAGAAAACTCTGATTTCAGTTGGGCCCCTCAAGTGGAGACGGTAGCCTGAGAATGTGACCTCAGCCATTTGCCCTTTGTAATCTCATGACCTTCCATCATAAGTTTTGAGCAGCTCCAAATGCAGTCCAGATGTCTCCCAGAGTCTTCATTCTAGGGTCAGTTAAAGTGTTTTTATGGCCAGAGTTTGCAAATAGGCCAGAGAGAGCAAAGGGTATAAATATGTTAATGTATTAAAATATTAATGTATTAATAGCTGGTTGATTCGAGCCAAGAGTACAGAAGACAGTTAATTGGCTTCTCACAGTGATCTGCATCCTTCAGGAGCTAGGCTGGATGGTGAACTTAGCTAAAAGCAGTTTACAGCTGACACAAATCCTGGAATACCTCGGAGTGCAATTTGATACAGAGTAGGGCAGAGTGTTTCTGCCAAAGAAACGCTTCTGGAAGTTGGCGACACAAGTTCAATCCTTGAGGATGGCCATTCATCCAATGGTGTGGACTTATCTGCAGGTTTTGGGGTCGATGACGGCTATGGGTAAGGGCACATATGGGGCCACTTCAGTGTGCAGTGCTCTCACAGTGGGACCTACAATCACAGGAGTGCACAGTAAGGCTCCACTTGCCAATGGAAGTGAGCGAGCAGTTGTAGTGGTGGTTGCAAAGGGACCACCTCAGGAAAGGAGTGCCCTTGGAGACACCGGACTGTTGGTGTTCACAACAGATATGAGCTTTCTGGGTTGGGGGGCTCATTGTCAAAAGTTGATGGCACAAGGTCGATGGACTGCTGAGAAACGACAGTGGACCACCAATTGTTTGGAAGCCCATGGGAATCACTTGGCATGTCTTCAGTTTGCTGAGTGATAGTGTCAAGCAGTGATAGTGTCAAGCAGTGATAGTGATGTCAGATGCATTAGTACGGAACTAGAAGTCATAAGGTGACAGTGGAGATAGAAGCTGTCACGGCATGGGCAGAGCACATCTTCAGATGTTATCCACCTCTCTCATTGCCAGGAAGGATTTTCTCAACAGGCAGGCCTTAGACTCAGAAGAGAGGGAGTTGGCAGACAACATCTTTCAACTCATAGTTTCTCAATGGGGGCAGCCATATTTCAATTTAATGGCAAGCTACAGCAATGCAAAAGTGCCACAGTTCTACAGTCACAGAAAGGATCTAGAGTTTTGGGAATTTCATCCAACAGTGGCCACAGAATTGGGTGTTATGTTTTTCCTCCCTGGCCAATGATTGGCAGGGTAATTCGCAAGATTGACAGTCATACTGAGACTCCTTTTGGTGGCTCTGGATTGGCCACAAAGACTATGGTTCACTGACCTCTGACTCCTAGTGGGCAATCCAATGAGATTGCCGGTCAGGGAGGATCTTCTGCATCAGGGGCCAATCGTTCATGAAAATCCAGGTTGGTTCTGTCTTACGGTTTGGCCCTTGAGAGGGCTTGTCTGCTGCGGTCTGGTTATTCTCCGGCAGTGATATCCATATTGCTTCGCACTAAAAAGTTTTCTACATCACCTACTTTGATTAGGCCTGAGAGGAAAAGGAACAACACTGCGATACAGACCAGTCAGAATTTCTTCCACTCTAGCCAATGTTGCTGCAGCATTTTTGTCACCTGCTTGCCTGCCTGACCTGTGAAAGACCTATACCTGGAAACTGAACCAGGATCGGGATTTCCATTGCTTCAGTGTTGCAATTTCTTCCTCCCCAGCTAGTATGCTAGAATTCTGGCAACGTGCATGCTCTTGACAAAATCCCTGGATCTTCTCCTTCCTGTCTTGGCACTGACATCAAAGAGAAGACTCCAGATCCCTTCACGTTGCACTGGCAAGTCACTCATCAATTGAAGCACTGCAGTGGGTAAAGGAGGTGAACTGTGAACTTCTGTGCTAAGGAAATATTGGTATCATCTGATGCCATTACAGATTCATTGGGCTCCCTCCCACAACTACCCAAGCTCTATCCTCTGCAGTTGTCACTAGCCAGGAGCCTAAGGTCACCTCTATCTGTTGTAGTGATGACCCATGATTTGGCCATCCACTTCTTCCCCATTGAATGGTAATAATAATAGCAAGAAAATAAGAAGCCAAACATAAGAATCCCAATGCTAGCACGAATGCGTCTGCTCAGTGTTCCACCATCTTGGATTCTTCCCTGCATTTTCTTGAACTTAAGGTAGCATGACTAGTAGTAGTACTTTGTTCCAAATCTTTAATGCATAACAACTGAAAACACGGAGACTCATACAGGCAATCTGGAGGCTGTCAGAGGAGGAAAAGGCAACATATCTGACTTGTACCTGCTACTCGCTTCAACATGGCATTATAGTCTCCTTCACTGTCTCCAAAGTATGTGAAGCATTGCAGCACAGAGGGTATTTTACATTTTTATCTCTGTTGGATCCAGAATTTCCTGAAAACTGTAAATGCAGACCTTCATTGATAATGTGTTACTATATTGGATTATTAGACTCATGAGTTATCAGTGTATTAACACACATTTTACATTTTATATTCATAACTATGGTTTTCAGGCAGATGCAGCAAGGGTCTCAGTGAGATCTCCATGTCATCATTCATGCTCTGCTAACTCTCTGCTTCTGGCGCTAGGCATTTCTGGAATTTTCACACGTGCCACATAAACCACATGGGATCCACATATCTCACATGCAAAGCTCCAAAATCCAGAATTGTATTCCTGTTGCTTATCTGTACCTCAGTTAGATGAGCTGATGACATTTATTTCTTTTAAAACTATCCTATCAATTCCTGTCTGACTGGAACTCTCCATTCTGCTCATATCTATCAGACATGCCAGTAAAAGAAGAAGTCACATGATATCCCCATTTTAATAATATTTTTTTGTTTCCCTTTCCAAATGATGCTCAATGTGGCTTACAGCATTATTAGAACATAAGAACATAAGAACATAAGAACATGCCATACTGGGTCAGACCAAGGGTCCATCAAGCCCAGCATCCTGTTTCCAACAGTGGCCAATCCAGGCCATAAGAACCTGGCAAGTACCCAAAAACTAACTCTATTCCATGTTACTGTTGCTAGTAATAGCAGTGGCTGTCAACTTAATTAATAGCAGGTAATGGACTTATCCAAGAACTTATCCAATCCTTTTTTAAACTCAGCTATACTAACTGCACTAACTACATCCTCTGGCAACAAATTCCAGAGTTTAATTGTGCGTTGACTGAAAAAGAACTTTCTCTAATTAGTTTTAAATGTGCCACATGCTAACTTCATGGAGTGCCCCCTAGTCTTTCTATTATCTGAAAGAGTAAATAACCGGTTCACATCTACCCATTCTAGACCTCTCATGATTTTAAACACCTCTATCATATCCCCCCTCAGCCGTCTCTTCTGCAAGCTGAAAAGTCCCTTCCCTAAAGAGCTTACAATTTAACTGGCTAATTTTAAAGGAACCAGCAAAAATCTAAACCACCATCAGCGATATATATATACTGAACATCAAAAAAACAGAATGTCTTCTGTTTAATCGCTGTATCTAAACCAATGTTATGAAAATTCCTTCTGTGTGAAATTTTTAAGTTTTCTCAAATATCTCAAATGAAATTCAATTATTTTAAATGCCTACATGCTATGTAGGTTAATGATTATTTCCAAAAATATATGTTGTATGAAAATATTGTGATAAGAGAGAGGAAGGTTTCATATAAACCGTGTAGGCGTCCCCGTACCTCTGTTAGATGATATAATCATAAACCTCCACCACCTCCTATGTGTGAACTATTTTTGTTGTTGTTTATCTGCATCATTCCAGCCTCGATAGTTCAGCGTTCTGTACTCTGAACCAATACTATAAAACAAGACTCCTTTAAACCAACCTCCCAATGTTACTATGGGCCAATCCTGATACTGCAATGACTGAAAGCCTATAAAAAGCCTCATTATAAAGCCGCTCTGAATGAGCTGGTCCAATCCCAATTCTTTGTGTATACTTCCACCTTATTTCAACTCTTCTTACCATTGGAAGTCCCGATGTTGTTCAAGAATGGACCAGGATGGCACACTGTCTCTTGTTTTAAAAATGAATCGGACCTGATAGAAAACAGGATTTATAGGAACTCAGTATAAATGGACTAAACCATGCGGACCTGATGGAAAACAGACTTTTTATCTCCAGTGTGGGCCTGAAACGCTGATATTGAAAGTGACTATCCTCCCTTCACAATATGGTCATAAGATTTAATTCTTCATTCATCCCCTTAGGATGTGATGACTGGCGTGTATAAATCCAGAACATTTCACGATAATTAAGTTTCTTAATTAAGTCTCCACCGCAGGTTGAAATCTGTACTTGTTCTACAATTGTCCATTTTTAATCCACCGATGGTGTGGCCTGCCTCCTTCAAATGCTGTACCATCGGCACTGTTAATTTATCTGTGGTATATCGGGATTTATGTTCTCCTAATCTGATCCTTACTGGTCGTTTTGTGCGACCAACATAAAGTTTCGGACATGGGCAATTGGTATTGGATTTCCTCCATATCTTATAATTTATGACCGGGTCTACCCATGCTTTCCCCACTATTGATTGACCACACCACCCACAATGACCACAAGTATAGTGACCCACAATTTCTTCTGGAGTCTTATCATGGTCCACTTGTGCGTGTACCAACATGTCCCTGATATTATGGCCTCTGGAGGTGGCGAACATGGGAGTGTTCAAAGCAGGCCGGTCGCCTGAATACTTCAAGAACTTCCCATGCACTCTGGCCATCGGCTGCCAGTATTCAAAATGGTGCCGATAGCCTTTGCCCTCACTATGTCACAGGGGTGGTGCCATTGAATGAATATTAAGGTATAAGTGAATTAAATGGCAGAAAAGTATATAGGTTGTTAGGTATGTTTGTGTATTTAATAACTTTTGTGTTTGGTGCCTGTCCGCACCAAATTTTCAGGATTCGTCAGAGGGTCTAAAAATATTTTTTTTGTAGCCACATATATGTGTTGCGCCGGAGGTGGACCCTTGGGCCGAGGTGGGGTTGACGCTACCCGCAGGACAAGCCCTACGAGTTCCCACCATCGGTAGGCGGAACTGGCTGATTGACGGAGGCCGGCTGGAGCTTCGCCAGTACCAGCCCTCGTTCCCTGCAGGTTGAGCCCTTGGGTACTGGGGCTGGCTGGTCTTAGGTGGGCCTCTGTCCGAGGTCTTCCCGGGAGCAATGTGTGAATCAGCCAGGGGCCAGCAGTGGTGACTGAGATCGGAGAACAAGTCCAGATGAGGCTGAGTCCAGGAGACCCGGGCGTCAAAGGGAACTCGGAGCAGACAGAGGGCACCCAAGTAAGAAAAGACCAGAGCCTGAAAGGCCAAGTCCAGAGTAGATTCAGCAGAGGCGTGGTAGAGCAGACTGGGATCAGGGCAGGCGGGTCAAACCAGAGTCAAGCAGAGGATGGCCAGGCAAGGCAAAGGTCAATCCAGTAGTCAAGAAGGAACATAGTCAGACAAAGCAGAGGTCAAGCCAGGTATCAAACAGAAGCGCAGTCAGACAAAGCAGGGGTCAAGCCAGGTATCAGTCAGAAGCATAGTCAGATGAAGCAGGGGTCAAGCCAGGTCTCAATCAGAAGCGTAGTCAGACGAAGCAGGGGTCAAGCCAGGTATCAGTCAGAAGGTAGACAAACAAGGTAGATGCGGAACTGAGGAGCAGGAACAGATACCGGGAGCAAGGCAGGATCAAGAATCAGGAACACAGATGAAGCAGGAACAAATCGAGAATCAGGAACATGGAGGAACGCAGGAACAGCAACTAAGCACACGACAAGCATGGATATCTGTTGCCAAGGCCTTATATACCAGGATTCAGTGACGTCATCATCCGGGGTCACGGCCCCTTTAAAGGTAGCCTGGTTGCATGCGCGCACCTAGGGAGAGGCGTGGCAAGAGACGGCGGTGTCTCCCCATGGACCACGCGGGGAGGCCCGCCGCAGAGCTGGGACATCTGTGGAGGAGCTGGGAGCAGCCTGAGCATGGAGACGGCTACCCATGGCTGCAGGAGAAGTGAAACCAGGCGCTGGAGCAGGCAAACGGGAGTAAGTGGGCCTGACCGTGGGCCTGCCGCAGCCGGCACATGCAACAATATGTGCATGCCCCCATCTTGGAAAGTGGACAACATTAGTTCTGCATGGAACTTTTTGATTCATGGTTTTACTCCTGAAACATCAATAAATAATAGGAAAAAAATTAATATGTATTTAAGTTCAAGACACTTTCATGAGAAAGAAATGTTTATTTTCATTCTATAAATTGTAAAAATTATGGAATTCAGTATAAAACTTTATACTTATTGAAAATTATCTTTTGCCAGAGGTGCTTAGTATTATATATGGGCAGTATCTATGGTTTTTTTTTATCATAACATAACATTTTAACAAAATATAGTAATGCATAATTTTCAAAATAGGCACAAGGCCTGTGCTCTAGAATAATTGTATCCAAGTAATGATAGGTACCCCAATTACATGAAACACAGATTCTGTAACTACAAATATTATCAGTTCTACAGTATATTATCAACTTAAATCCTCTTATTATGTTGCATATGAAATAAGATTAAAATGCTTGGTGCCCCAAAGGCAGAAGAACAAATGGAAGGAACACTTTTCACTTAAGTTGCTGTAAATCTTGTAGAGGTTATGAAGAGGTGTTTTGATAGTCTTGGTTGAGAGAGAGATGCATTCGCTTTGCTTGTCATGATGTGAGAAAGGGCATTTGAGTATATTTTAAGATGGGGGAAGATGGCTCATGCAAACAAAGTACAGATATGAGATAGTTCATTGCTACTTCAGGGGCTAATTTTGTAACAACATGCATACAGTTGTGTGCAAAGGTTTAGGCAGCCCTGGTCAGATTGAGTTTCAATAAATCTCTAAATGAACAGAAGCAGACCCAACCTCTACATGGTACAAAGTTACAAATTATAGCTTTTGGCAGTTTTTAATGAAAAATTACAATGTGTTTGCTGGTTTTAATAGATTAAAATAATATAAAAGAGAATATGGCTTGTGCAAAAGTTTCAACACCCAGTTGATTCATTACTCCTTTATTGTTAATAAGGCCCAAAAAGTTGATTCATTCATTAGGCCTTCAGTTATTCAGGTGAAGACAAAACCACAATTGAACTAATACTCTGACCCTCCTAACTTCTCAGGTTGTTCTGGACTACTTTCAACCATTTGCTCCTCAAAGCAGCTGTCTGAGCATTTGCAAATTAAGATAATATACTCTTGCAAAGCAGGGGAAAGCTATAAAAATAATCTCCAAATGCTTCCAGCCAGAGATTTCAACTGTCAGAAACATTATTAAGAAATGAAAGTTACATGAACTGTTGAAGTCAAGGTAAAATCTGGAAGACCAAGCATAATCTCTGATAGAACTGCCCAAATGGAACCCACAGATCATTGCAAACAACCTGCTGAAATGTTTAGCTGATAATGGAATAATTGTCCACAAGTCCACTGTCAGCATTGCTTACACAATAATGACTTGCATGAGAGAGTTTTTAGAAGGAAAACTTTTCTATGACTCCATCACAACATTGTTTAAAGTACGCAAACTAAAACTTTGATAAGCTGGAAACATTTTGGAATATATCCCAGAAGCTAATGCCCCACAGTCAGTGAAGAAATCGAATTAGAAGAGAAATTGGATATTTCATCAAGACAACGATCCAAAACATTCCTCAAAATCAACCATGAAATACATACAGGAAAATAAGATGAAGGTTTGGGATGGCCTTCAACGTCCCCAGACTTGAATATTATTGAAAATCTGTGGGGAGCGCATGCAAAGAGATCTAAGAGTAGGGATGTGAATCGTTTTAGGACGATTAAAATTATCGTCCGATAATTTTAATATCGTCTTAAACCGTTATGGAACACAATACAATACAGATTCTAACGATTTATCGTTATAAATCGTTAGAATCGTGAGCCGGCACACTAAAACCCCCTAAAACCCACCCCCGACCCTTTAAATTAAATCCCCCACCCTCCCGAACCCCCCCCCAATAACTTAAATAACCTGCGGGTCCAGCGGCGGTCCGGAACGGCAGCGGTCCGGAACGGGCTCCTGCTCCTGAATCTTGTCGTCTTCAGCCGGCGCCATTTTCCAAAATGGCGCCGAAAAATGGCGGCGGCCATAGACGAAAAAGATTGGATGGCAGGAGGTCCTTCCGGACCCCCGCTGGACTTTTGGCAAGTCTCGTGGGGGTCAGGAGGCCCCCCACAAGCTGGCCAAAAGTTCCTGGAGGTCCAGCGGGGGTCAGGGAGCGATTTCCCGCCGCGAATCGTTTTCGTACGGAAAATGGCGCCGGCAGGAGATCGACTGCAGGAGGTCGTTCAGCGAGGGTTCCGGCGCCTCGCTGAACGACCTCCTGCAGTCGATCTCCTGCCGGCGCCATTTTCCGTACGAAAACGATTCGCGGCGGGAAATCGCTCCCTGACCCCCGCTGGACCTCCAGGAACTTTTGGCCAGCTTGTGGGGGGCCTCCTGACCCCCACGAGACTTGCCAAAAGTCCAGCGGGGGTCCGGAAGGACCTCCTGCCGTCCAATCTTTTTCGTCTATGGCCGCCGCCATTTTTCGGCGCCATTTTGGAAAATGGCGCCGGCTGAAGACGACAAGATTCAGGAGCAGGAGCCCGTTCCGGACAGCCGCTGGACCCGCAGGTTATTTAAGTTATTTGGGGGGGGGGTTCGGGAGGGTGGGGGATTTAATTTAAAGGGTCGGGGGTGGGTTTTAGGGGGTTTTAATGTGCCGGTTTTTCGATTTTTCGATTTTTAACGATTTTTAACGATTTTTCACGATATTTTACCACCCCAAACGGCAACAATACGATTCCCTCCCCCTCCCAGCCGAAATCGATCGTTAAGACGATCGAGGACACGATTCACATCCCTATCTAAGAGTATGTCTGAACTAGAAGAGTTCTGCAAGGAAGAATAGGAAAAAATTCCAAAAGCAAGCTGGCTACAGAAAACATTTCAAAACTGATATTTTTGCCAATCAAGGTGTTAACGAAGTACTGACTGAAAGGGTGTCCAAACTTTTACACATGCCATGTTCATTTTTTTAAATTTTCAATCTGTTAAAATCAGCAAATAGTAATTTGGCATTCAAAATTGCAGAAAGATGTCATATTTAATTTATACCATGTAGAGGTTCAGCTTCTGTCCACGTCAAGAATCATTGGCACATTTAGTACGACTGGGATGCCTAAACTTTTGCATAGAACTGTAAGTTAACTGGCAAATTTGTACATTACACTAGTTTTCAAAGTAGTCCTACATATATGTCTGCTTTAAAAATTAGCAGTGAAACTACATGCACACAATTACACTTGCTACTTGGTGTGCATAATTTTGCCGAAAGAATTATCAATAGGGAGCCCAATTTTATAACAACCCACATAGGGCTGAAGTCCACATGTACTTTCAACTCTAATTTTCAGTGCAAACTTGTGTGCAAAGAACTGCTTTGAATATTAGCAGCACAGCGCATACTTCAGCGCGGCAAAGGCTTACACATTTGCATCTGCTGGAGAGCAGGTGTAAATGTCCATATGGACATTTATGCACATATTTTCAAAAATTGAAAGGAAGTGCGTAAATTATTTCCCTGCCCAACTCCACCCCTGGGAGCACCTCTTTGCAGTACGTGTAAAAGAACATGTGAAATCACTTCCACATGTACTTTTACACATACAGCTCCCAGGATAGTTTAAACAAAAAACATTTATGCACGTAAATGCTTTGGAAAATTACTCCCATAGTTTTTAAACTCAAAAAATAGGCACGTAAGTCCCCAACCTTGCCCAGGCTCCACCTCCTAGAATGCCTCTCTCCTCTGTGTGTAAAGGAACATGCATATATCAGATAGGCACATAATTTTACATGCACATTGATCGTGCAATTTTCTAAAGGGCCATTTCTGTAGGTAAAGTACTACTTTACCGCAGAAGTCCTTTTGAAAATAGCTTCCTATGTCCAACATCATAAGGATAATTGGATAGTTCTTTTACCTCCTTCCTAGGAAAGGTCAGCTGAACACTATACTTTAAATTTTATAATAATTATAAATGTTAAAATGTAAATGCTAACATTAACAAAGCCCCAAACAACATGGCATAGTGCATTTCTCAGCTTTACATGTTTTTAATAACATGTGAGGCAATTATTTTGATGCCAGTGATTGCTTCCGAGCAGGTTGGTTTAATTAAATTTTGAGGAAGTAAGAATCCATAAGTGCCTCTGTCCCGGAGTTCTATGGTGAAAGAGTATTTGATACCCAAGTCATAAGCCCAGTCATCTGATCCTCCAGGAGCTAAATCTATAAGAACAAGAATAAACCAATTATTACATGATATAGAAGCGTTCATGATTTGCCTAACAAATCAGGTTTTTTTTCTTTTTTAATTGGATATTTTAAATGCCTATAATGGGGCATGACTACTTAATTGTACAGCGATGTGATACTTAATTTTGAACATCGGTATAAAAAAACCAATAAATAAAATAAATAACACCATAATGGCTACAGAATGTAAAATACTGAAACAAATTAAATAAATGTGTAGAGAACCTAAAGGATTCTCTATTAGAAGGACAGTGCTCATTCAGTGATGGATGAATGCATATATGAGTGTGGTTCCATGCAGTTTGGTGGGGTGGATATTCTTTGGAAAATGTTGAAGTGACACATAGCACTTGTTCTGTTTATTTTCAAAGCATTCTCTTTTGATATCTTTGTTTCTGCTGGGTTTTATACTTGCATTGCTGTACATTGTTTTGGTTCTTGCTGTTTTGCTTCAATAAACATTACAATTAAAAAAAAATATTTTGAGAGAGGAACAGAATGTGTAGTTAGCAGTATTTGTGGCTCCCCCATGTGGGAGATTGAGATGGTGTGCCCTAACATTTTATAAAACCCTGCCACCAGCTGAAGGCATAGATTCTTAGTTTGATTTTCTTGGTTCACCCTTTTATGGGCAGCATGTCTTTTACTATTCCCAGATTGTCTTATTTTTCTGGAAAAAGGAATCTGGGGTCTCTTGGACTGAAATAAGGATAAAAGAATGGAGACAGAGTGCTACCCTATATTTTTTGTCCATGGTTTTAGAAACTTTTTTATTATTTGAAGAGGAAGTTTTTCCAAACTTCCTGCCTCTTGTTTAGGTTCCCCTCTGAGTAAGATTTTCTCCTTTATGTTTTACTGAGTCTGCTAGGGCCCAGGGTCTCAGCTTTTATCATTTGGAGGAAGTGGTATCACTATCTTATAGATGCTCTTCAGGTTCATTCTAGGTGACACCACTTCCTCTAGAAGATGATAAAGACTGAGTCCCTGGGAAGCCTGGACAGACCATTTTGGTCTTTATCGGCTGCCATTTACTGTGTTGATATGTGGATCAGTAGTGTTCCAAAGGCTGAGGTTGAAACCCTATTGCTAATGCCATAACTATTGTTGATGCAATATAAAATGAGGAAAAGGGGCCCCAGGGATAGAAGCTAGAAGCATAAGCATCAGAATTGGGTGGGCCACAGGGGACATGCCCAACCAAAATCTGATCTTTCTTGCAGAATTGCTGCAGGAGATACCTGGCCATGTTGGGTAGGCAGCAGCAATTTGGTGGCAGGAGGAGGAGAGCAGTGATGCATTGATTGTGTCCTCCATCTCTGCCGCTCTGGGCCTGACTGCTACCTTGCACTGGACTTTGTACAGCTGCACAATTCAAAGAAATGGTTGGGCCAAGCATCCAGGGAGGAAGACTATGCGGCCAGAGGCACCACCACTCTTCTCCTGCTGCTTATCAGTATGGGAGGGGGAAGGAGATCAGAGAGGGGAGAAAGGAAGAAGGAACAGGGCAAGGGACGAGAGGGGGATGGTAGGAGAGGTTGGTGTTTGACAGGGAAAAAGAGAGAGAGGGAAAGAGAGAGGGAGGTAGTAGGGACAGGGAAGATAGAGATTGGCATGGGGAGAGAGAGGGGATGTGGGGGATGGGGAGAAAGAGATCAGGGGGGGGGGGGGCAGGCAGGGGGACAAAGAGCAGAGATGGGAGGGGGTGAGCTTGGTTGGCTTGGCATCCCCATCCAGAGAGTTATTCTGCTGCCCCAGGCTAGAAGCTCATCCTAGAAGAAACATCCCTGACCAGTCCTGAAAAGGCCAGGACCTAAGGGAGGAGGACCCACTACCATCTCAGACTGATGGACCTCAATACCCCAGGGAGACAAGTTGTCTGCTCATCTAGGAGAAGATAAACTTATAGCATGCCCAAATAGGGGTGGGAAGAAGAAAACATTTTGTTTCATTTTTGGGGGTGGGTTTTCTCATGAATTTAATTTTTTTTAGTGTTTATTTTATGTATTTCATTTTTAAAAAATTAAACATTAAAATAAAAAAAAAACCTGAAAAAAAAGAATGGGACCTCCCATCTCCATCACTCATCACTCCCACCTGAAAAAATGCCTGGGCCAGGATCCTTCCTTGCCCCCACTTACTCAGTCCAGGGGGGATCCGACGACAAGGTCTAGGCTCAAGGCAGAAGCCTCAGCATTGCATAGGTCTAGGCCGCGGTAAGTTGCCACAACCTCAGCCTAGGCCCTAAGCAAGGCCCAGGCTTTGAGTTCTGGTCCTGATGACCGGGCCTCAGCCTAGATCCAGGCATGACACCGGGACCCAGTCCAGATACTAGGGTCCCGATACCTCGGCCTCTTCTTGACCCCAAGCCCAATGCCGGGGCCCAGTTCGGAGGCTGGGTCCCAATGCTTGGGCCTTGGCCTTGACCAGAGCCCTGGACACAGGCCCTATGCTGGGGCCCAACCCAGAGGCTGGGTCCCGATGCCTGGGCCTCCACCCAAACCCAAGCCCGACACTAAGGCCCAACTCGGAGGTTGAGTCCTGATGCTTGGGCAGTTCAATTAGCTGCCATAAATCAAAATGGCTCTCTTTGCATGGAGGATGCGCCAGAGTTAATTAACTCTCACACCTCCTGAGCGGACAGCATCATTTCAACGGCAAGGACTGAAGAAAGAAGACTTCCAAGGCATGGCTGGCATGCCTGGGCCTGACCCTGAGCTGAAGCCCAGGCGCCAGGACCCAGCATCAGGCCTGTGTCCAGGCTGAGGCCCCAGCATCTGGCCTCAGCCTCTGGCCTGAGCCCCAGTGTCAGGCTTGGAACCGGGCTGTGATGCTTGATCCACGACAGGGACCAGAGCAGGTAAGTTTGGACAATTTTTGGGTCTCAGGCCTAGACCATGGCCTTTATCTAATTGAGACCCTGGCTTCAGGCCTAGGGCCAGGCCTTGGCCCTGGCGTCACACTCAGGCATAGGCCGAGGCCCAACGGATCACTTTTTTGTTTTCAAAACAGAATGTGAAAACCAATGAAATTTCATTGGATTTTCAGTCATTTCACTTTGAGAGTGAAACAAAATGAAACAAAATAGGAAATGTCATCTCATTTTCTGTTTTGTTTCTCCTGAATGCCTATCCCTATGCCCAGATACATAAGATTAGGGCTTGGAGCAGGGAGGAGCACTGTGAGTATGTCCCTTGTAATGGCTAGTTAAAAGAGGGAGATTCTCAGTCATAATCATACCATGCTTACAGCAGACACAGAAATCGCTTTCTGTCTAATGAGCTGTTCCTTATACCTTATTTTTTGTTGCCACTGTTTACGTAAACCATTATTTACCCTGTAGTCCAGATCATGTAACCCCTGTTTCATCATTCTCCCAAATGGTGTGTGATTTCTTCAGTACCCGCCATGATACACACACTGCCACATTTCTGAAGCACTGTCCAGTGACAAAATGACCCGGGGCTGGGGAGGCCAATACAGCAATTTTCAAACTAACACTATTTCAACTTTTAAAATGTTCTTCATATATTATCCTGAATTTAGAACAATGCAAAAAAGATATTTTTATATCTGAAATCTAGCAGAATATCACAAGGATATCTTTTTTTTTATGAGGGCAGGAGACTATTTCTTATGCAGTAGCCTCGGTATGAACCTTCAGAGAGAGCTTATTTTGCATATAAACGTATACATATATTGAAACTTGTTTCTTTTTATGATTACAAATATTCTGTTCTTTGTATTTTATAAATATGTGCTTAATCTGAATATGGATATTTGTTTTCTACATTGTATTACTACTTACAAATAGTTTCTGCCCCAGAACCATACATATATTTGTTGTGGGAGGTGGCCTTAATAGCATCACTGACTTTATTTGCCACTTGTAGCTGAAAGATAAAAAGAACAAAACACAAAAACTTTAAATCTCAATGAAATGTGAAGAACATAAGAACATAAGAAAATGCCATACTGGGTCAGACCAAGGGTCCATCAAGCCCAGCATCCTGTTTCCAACAGTGGCCAATCCAGGCCATAAGAACCTGGCAAGTACCCAAAAACTAAGTCTATTCCATGTTACCATTGCTAATGGCAGTGGCTATTCTGTAAGTGAACTTAATAGCAGGTAATAGACTTCTCCTCCAAGAACTTATCCAATCCTTTTTTAAAACACAGCTATACTAACTGCACTAACCACATCCTCTGGCAACAAATTCCAGAGTTTAATTGTGCGCTGAGTAAAAAAGAACTTTCTCCGATTAGTTTTAAATGTGCCACATGCTAACTTCATGGAGTGCCCCCTAGTCTTTCTACTATCCGAAAGAGTAAATAACCGATTCTCATCTACCTGTTCTAGACCTCTCATAATTTTAAACATCTCTATCATATCCCCCCTCAGCCGTCTCTTCTCCAAGCTGAAAAGTCCTAACCTTTTTAGTCTTTCCTCATAGGGGAGCTGTTCCATTCCCCTTACCATTTTGGTAGCCCTTCTCTGTACCTTCTCCATCACAATTATATCTTTTTTGAGATGCGGCGACCAGAATTGTACACAGTATTAAAGGTTTGGTCTCACCATGGAGCGATATAGAGGCATTATGACATTTTCTGTTTTATTCACCATTCCCTTTCTAATAATTTCCACACTTGCACACTTGTTAGTTGTTCAACTGTTTCCTCAAATTTGCCAACTTTTCCCTGAATTCCCAGACCTTTTCAAGCTACAACAGTATTCAAATCTGCTTCTTGTTTTGTTTAATAAAAAAAAAAAAAAGAACAATAACATTTACCATTCCTTCTTACATTTACTGTTTGTTATGGAGTAGAGGTAAGCGTAATGGATCATTACTGCATACTTTATTGCCTCAGGCATATAAACACCATGATCCCTAATGTTCGCTTTTACTTTTGAAGCTGAGACAGTGAAAGGGAGCTGCAGATTACATGGATAATTGAACATTTGCATAATATGAAACAGTCTTCTAAACTAGAAGTACAGGCCATTTTCTGCGGTTATATAATGAGGTTTCCCTGAACAATGTGGCTGTGAACAACTTAGAAAACATTTTGCTTTGTAACAAAAGGACTTCAAACTGGAAATAAAGATAAAACCACTTATTACCAAAATGTACTGCTTTCAGTTTTACAAGACATGGGTAAAAAAATCTCAGTTTGCCCCACTGCCATCATCTTGTTCAAGTGAGAGCATGGAATATTCTGGCTGTAAGGGTTTCTCTATATTTGTGTCCATGTGAAATGTGCAGGGCAGGCACGCCCCAATAGGCGAGCTAAACAGTAGCCTAGGGCACCAATCATTAGGGGGCAGCAAAGAGCAGCCATGTGGGGCTGTGAGCAGAGCCCATCCCTCTCACCACACATACACACTCAGAGGTGCCACTCATAGTCCGCCTTGTGTGAGTGAGAGGGCTTGCGTGTGAATGAGAGAGCAATGGTGTCTGAGAGAGGGAGGGAGCCTGTGTAAGGGTGCAAGTGTGAATGAGACAAGGAACCTAAGGGGCAGATTTTATAAACAGCGTGCGCGGGGTACATTTGTGCGCGCTACCCGGTGCAAACAAATGTACACCTGATTTTATAACATGCGCGTGCTGCCGCGCGCATGTTATTAAATCCGGGGTCAGCACGCAAGTGGGTGCACACTTGTGCACCTTGTGCGCGCCGAGCCCTAGGGAAGCCCCAATGGCTTTCCCCGTTCCCTCCGCTCCCCCCCAGCTTCCTCTCCCTTCCCCTATCTAACCCACACCCCCAGCCCTATCTAAATCCCCCCCACCTTGTTTTTAATAGTTACACGTGCCGGCCGGCTGCCAGCGCGCCATCCCCCGGCACAGTCACTGGGCCGGAAGCCTCAGTCCCACCCCCGGACCGCCCCCAGACCAGTGCCCCACCCACAACCCCACCCCTTTTTCAAAGCCCCGGGACATACGTGTGCCTCGGGGCTTGTGTGCGTCGCCGAGCCTATGCAAAATAGGTTCGGCGCGTGCAGGAGCAGGTTTTCGGGGTTACACGCTTAAGTTACAAATGTAACCCTTTGAAAATCTGCCCCTAAGTGTGTGAAAGAGAGGGGACCTGTCTGAGTGAATGAGGTTGGGGCTAGAGCTGAGGGGGATGGGGGCAGGCAAAAGGCAGAAGGTTTGCCTAGGGTCCCTATACCCTTGCACTGGCCCTGTAAATGTGTCCATTTCCTCTTGAGATAGATCACAAAGGGACTGAAGCATCTTATGCCAGGGGTTTCACCCATGTCTTCAGCAAGCCAGGAGTGGTGTATTCCATTTTGTCGTTTGCAGTAAAAAATTTGCATTAATTCCCAGCTCAATGGCCTTTCCTGGGCTGGGAATTAATACCTAAACAGGCCTTTCCTGAGCTGGGAATTAATGCAAAAAACAGCTTCCTACCTCATTCCATACGTGCACCTATTCCAGAGGATTGCTGGGTTTTTTTTATATTTACTGGTAGCTCTTCTCTGGAAGACAGAAATTCTATCACATTTTTGTACCCCATATATCAAATCTTTTCCTTTTAAAATCATGTTCTACTAGAAGTGTCATTTCAGAAAATTCCAGGAGTGGGTTTTTAGCATGCAAAGTTTATCTCATGCATATTCACTGTGGATATCCTGAAAGATGACTGACTGGGAGTACTCCAGGACAGGTTTGGGACCTCTGCTTTGCAGTTTAAACTTTCAAAAGCAGACACATAGCTACCTGTGGAGTAGTTGACCTGGCAATATGTTTTTGATAGGAGATTCTTTTTAGGGAAGAGCAATGTTATTATTAATCTATAATTGTACACAATGCACAGAGGGGATCCATTTTCAGCCACTGGGTGGCTGGCAAAGGTAGCCAGATAAACTTATCCAACTAACTTGGCTGAGATATTCAGCAGCGTGGGTGCACCACTGAATATACCCAGCTATCTAAAAGTTAGAACGCCCCGAGAAGCAGCAGTGGGAGCCTGGGGAAGTCCCATTTTAATATTTTTCTTTTGTTTTAATGTTTTGGTTTGGCAAATGAACCAAACTAAAATAAAAATTAAAATGAAATAATTAAAAAAAAAAAAGCCCTCCACTCCCAAATCAAAAAACAAACAGAAACAAACATGTTTGGGCTGCACATCCATGTTATTCATTTCATCTATGCTAATATCTGTTCCTATTACATTCCCAATATCAAACCATAAAATCTTAACTGGGATTAGTTTTACTCATGCGACATGTTTGATCCTAACTAACTTGATTTTATTGCTTTTTCTCCTGACGAGTGGCCTATAGGTTTCTAGGCATAGACAAATGCAATCCTTTCATTTGTGCTATGTTTAGTTATTACTGCATTCTGCATGGAATTCTGCATTCTAGTGATTTAGCTTTTATATTTATCTGAGTACTTTACTATGTTATAGAACTTAAAACATTTTTCCACAGACACAATCAGCCTTATTCAATAACAGTTTTTTCCTTAGCCACAGAATGGGAAAAACTCATTTCTGAATGATAATAATTGAATTAGGATTTTCTAATAGCACTGCACTAGTGATACCTGTGAGGCAGTGCCCCTAGTGTTTTCCTTTGTACCTGTGCCTGGTCCCCCTTAAATTCCTTAGGGAGAGTAATAAAGATAAGTGTTTTAAGAAAGGCTGGAAACAATCTAGTTTGCCTCACTCTGCCTAGCCATATAGGTGCAAGCTCCAAGGTATTTTGCAAGGTAGCTGGGGGATTGGAAGACTTCAGGCCTGTTTGGGGATTTTTTTGGCTATTTAATAGGGGGAGGGGGTTCAATTTGAAAAATGAAACCAATCCAAAGAAAGAAAAAAAAAATCAACAACCCCAAAATGTTAAAACTGAACCAAAATGCAAATTTTAGACATGCATATTCCTACCATGTTCTATCTTAAATTTTTGTTTTCTGCGTGCTTTACCTATTTTCAGGGCTTAATTTGCAGACAGAAAGGAAGTGGAACTATGGAGGGAGGCGGGGCGAGTCCAGGGCCAGCTGTGATTTTCCTCTCTCACATACACAAATCAAAGCCATGTGGCTGCCCTTGTCTCAGGGTAAGCAGCTCCAATACTCTCTGCACTTCTCTGCTTCCTCCAAGGGCTGCGGACCAGAAATGATCCATGCAACTAGTGTATCTGTTCTCTTTCCTCAGGGGAGCCAGACTGCTGGTTCTGTTCCGCTTTCATGGGTCTCAGAAAAAAAGGTGGCAAAATGTTGTTTTGGGTGGCTCTGCCAGAGATTAAGCCTTTGATAATGGACACAAAAAGGAGTTGAATTAGCATAAGTTTGAAAGTAGTGAGCAGTAGTGTCATTTATCAAGACCAGGATTAAAGCCTTGACAATTGGCATTACTGCTCACTACTTTCAAACTTGTGCTAATTCAAACCTTTTTTTTTTTGTGTCTGTTCTTTGCTCTGCAGTGTCTGCTTCAGCATCACCCCATCCCCTTCTGTTCCCTGCAGTGCCAGGAGGAGAAGGGGGGGGGGGGGGGGAGGAACAAGAGAAGAGGGGCTGGATTAGAGAGTAGAGTATCTATTCTCTTCTCTGTGTGCTTCAGGCTCAGGCCTCTTCTTCTGTTCCCTGCAGGCTGCCTGGAGAGGAAGGGCTGGAGCAAAACACCCCTGCTGGTTTGTTTTCGGAGCGGCCTGAGAGGGAACTTCCCTTCCCCCTAGCCGGACTTTCCCACCCCTTCCCCTAACCTTTTCCCCTCCCCCAGCCCTACTCTAATCCCCCCCAATCTTTATTTTGCAACTTGTGCCTGCCTGGAGGCAGGTGCAAGTTGTACGCGCCGGCCGATTGCCGGCACACGATCTCTGACACAGCGGCAAATGGCCACTGTGCCAGGAACCGCTGACCCCGCCCTGCCCCCGGACCGCCCACGCCCCACCCCTTTTTTCAAGCCCCGGGGCTTACACGTGTTCTGGGGCTTTCTTCGCACCACCGGGCCTTTTGAAAATAGGCCCGGCGCGCGTAACCCCCCTACCCACATAAATCCTCCTGGATTTACGTGCATAGGTCTTTGAAAATCTGCCCCTAAGAGTTAAATCTTGACTTTGACTGGCTTTATCAGTCAAGCACAGCAGAAGATGTTTTAACTGAAAACATCTGGCATATACTCAGATTAGTTTTTGGTAAAATTAATCTATTAAGAAGTAGACAGTTTATACAGGTCCTTTATATAGTGATTTAACAATAGTGATTATTGTTACCTGAAATATGTCATTAGTGATATATATGCTGATTTTTGGTTAGGTTTAGAGAAAGTGAAGCCCTAGTGGTCACACACGTGTGAGAGAGAATGTCTGTACAAGATTGCGATTCAGAGTTGTCCAGAGAACATATGCAGTAGTTTTTACTTATCAATTATTTTGGCAAAACTTCAGGAGTTAGAACAAAGAAAATTGTTCTGAGCATGCACAAGCTAAGTACGTAATATACAGTTTCAAGGTGGGACAGGAGAGAATGCTGACCAGAATTGAACCGAGAGAAAAGATTCAGAGTCTCCGGTATTGTATTATAATCTGTTTTTCTTGTTATTTGTTCCCAAGCATTCTCATAAGCCTTTGGTTTTGTGCATATAATATATTATATTAATTTATTTATTTATTTAAAAGTTTTTATGTACCACACTATGGGATAGTAGTCTATCCATTATACAGAAAATATAGCTTTTCATAGTTATTCATATGCAGTAGTCTGCGTTATTATTTTGTTATTTGTTTTGTGTGATTCAGACTACAAGGCAAAAACCTCATCCCACAATCCATTACACTTTGCTATCTGGACTGTGTCTGAATATGGACCTCTATGAGTTAAGCTGTTCCTAGAATGCTGTTCAGCTGTTCCAAAACTAGCCAAAGGGACTGTGATTTGTTTGTGAGTTAAAAATTAATGTATTCTACTTTTGTATATCCTGCAGCAGAGAACTATCTGTGGAAGTATAGACTGTGTTCTGGTCTACTGCAATTTTCATATCGGCCTGAGGAAAGACTGGATATGTATGCTCATTTTGAAAATATTTGTGAAATTTTGGCTGAGTATGCACACACATTCATTCGCATAAAGTTACTTCTCTTCTTTGGAGGTTGTACCTTATGCTCATAAACTTACATAAATACTTTTAAAAATCAAAAGTATCAGTGTATGGGCTGGCTCTACCCCAACTTTGCCCCCCAAAACGCCTCTCAGTGTGCATAAATGTTGCAGGTGTGGACCCTTGGTGGAATTGACACTACCTGCAGGGAGGAGCTCTGCAAGTCCCCATCATAAGCTGATGGAGCTGGTTATGACAGAGGCCCAACTGAAGCTTCACCTATACTAGCCCTCCTTCTCCTTAGGTTGAGCCTTCGGGTGCCGGGGCCAGTAGGACTCTGGTGATGAGGTGAAGATTAGTAGTTGAGTCACAGGCCAGGTTCAGGTGCAAGCTAAATACAGGTGGAGTCTGAGTCAGGCATTGATCAGTGGCAGGCAGAGTTCAATCATAGACGAGAAGCAGGCAGTGGTGAGGGGCCAATGGTAGGCAGAGTTGAATTGTAGCTGAGAAGCAGGCAGTGGTCAATGGCAAGCAGAGTTCAAACACAGTCGACGTCGGTAAGCCAAGGTCAGAGCCAGAGAGCCGTCCGAGGGCAGGCAGGGAGGCTAGGAACAACACTGGCAGAGGAGAAGAACACTGAAGAACTGAAGACTGATAATGAAGACAAGACGAAGGAACTCGGGAACACAGGAACGAAGACCAAAAAAGACAGAAATGAAGAATAGGAACACATTGAGGCAACTAGCTGCTACTAAGGTAGTTGACCTATTGCCATTGCTCTAGATAGGTGTCTGCAGGGTCCTTTTATATGGGTGAAGAGTGATGTCATCAGAGGGCGCCTCTTGATGTTTCCCGCCTCTTGCCCTTTAAATTAGCTGAGGTCAGCGCACACGCACCCTAAGAGGAGCAGGCCCCAGCAGAGTCAGAGTGGAGTCCTGCTGAAGCTCCCCACCATATTTGAGAAAGGCGGCCTGGTGTCAGAAAGGGCTGTGGGGGTCCGGCCATCCTGGTAAGCATGGCAGCTCATGGGAGGAGCCTGCGAGTCGCCGAAAGCAACAATAAAATACATGTGAAACTGGGCTATGTGCATATTTTTAAGCACACTGAGTTCGGATCAATTTTAGAACCGCCTGAAAATTACCCCTTTATTTTTTAACCTTTGGCTTTGAAAACCTTCATTTGTTTCTGCTGTATTCATACTTTAATGCATCATTGTGATGTCTGTATGGGGTTCTGATGAGGGCTAGAACTGCAAGGCTTCAGTTTGTTTAGATATGTATAGTAGAAGTGGCTATACAAGAGGAGACTTCATTAACTTTAAACATTAAGATCTCCACAAGAATAAAATCTATATACATCAGAATGAATGAGATGAGTTTGCAAGTGAAAGACTATTAGGTTTCATAGAATTTTCTCTGCAGAATTCTATTATAAATGAATATTTGATGGACCCTTTGGTTATGCCACCATTAAGCCTGGGCTATTCCTATGTTCAGAAAGCAGTCTAGTGTTAAGTTAGGAAAAGGGGAGGTTCCATTCAAATGTAGCCCCTCCCTCTGAGGGTGCTGGGATGGTCCATCCTCTGAGAGTTAACAAAAGCAGCTTGTAAAAGTGAGCTCTGGGGGCAGTGCAATTTCGAATTGGAGTTAGGAGGTAGTATGGAGTCTTTCTGAGTTGGATTTTTTCAGGCCAGTCAGAGGAACCAGGCAAACCCTGCCTGGGGAGACTGTCCAGGGTGGGAAGAGTATTCCTTTTCATAGAAACATAGAACATTGAAACATAGAAATGACGGCAGAAGAAGACCGAATGGCCCATCCAGTCTGCCCAGCAAGCCTCACACATTTTTTCTCTCATTCTTATCTGTTTCTCTTAGCTCCTTGTTCTATTCCCCTTCCACCCCCACCATTAATGTAGAGAGCAGTGATGGAGCTGCATCCAAGTGAAATATCTAGCTTGATTAGTTAGGGGTAGTAGGGGCAGTAACCGCCGCGATAAGCAAGCTACACCCATGCTTATTTGTTTTACCTAGACTATGTTGTACAGCCCTTGTTGGTTTTTTTTTTCTTCTCCCCTGCCGTTGAAGCAGAGAGCCATGCTGGATATGCATTGAAAGTGAAGTATCAGGCACATTTGGTTTGGGGTAGTAACCGCCGTAACAAGCCAGATACTCCTCGCTTTGTGATTGCGAATCCTTTATTTCTTCACCCCTGTCGTTGAAGCTATGCAGGATATGCGTGAAGCATCAGTTTTTTGTTTTTGTTTTTTTTTTTTTCCCCTGCCGTTGAAGCAGAGAGCTATGCTGGAAATGCGTGATGTATCAGTCTTTCTCCCATGCCAATGAAGCAGAGAACCATGCTGGATATGCATGGAAAGTGAAGTATCAGGCACATTTGGTTTGGGGTAGTAACCGCCGTAACAAGCCAGCTACTCCCCGCTTTTTGAGTGCGAACCCTTTTTCTTCTCCCTTGCCGTTGTAGCAGAGAGCTCTGCTGGATGTGTGAAGTATCAGTTATTCTTCTCCCCTGTCATTGAAGCAGAGAGCTATGCTGTATATGCATTGAAAGTGAAGTATCAGGCATATTTGGTTTGGGGGTAGTAACCGCCGTAACAAGCCAGCTACTCCCCTCTTTGTGAGTGCAAATCCTTTTTCCATTACCTCTTGCTGTTGAAGCTTAGAGCGATGTAGGAGTCACAGTAAGCATGTGTATGTTTATTTAATAAGGGTATTGTGTCAATAGCCATCATTCTGGCGAGTCACCCACTCTTCATTGGCGGCCTCTTGACTTTATGGATCCGCAGTGTTTATCCCACGCCCCTTTGAAGTCTTCCACAGTTCTGGTCTTCACCACTTCCTCCGGAAGGGCATTCCAGGCATCCACCATCCACCACCTCTCACTGGCTGGATAGGAATTCCCCTCTGGGATGTTTTTGGGTTTACACTTTTTCATAGTAGAATCCTTGTGAGAACTTGTGCACCACTTGGGCTCAGGACTCGGGGAACCCTGTGTCTGGGGTTATTCAGGTTAAAGAAGACCTGCCCTTCCCAACCCTCAACAAGGATGGAGGAGGTGGTGACCCGCTGCAAGGAACAACTCCGGTGTTAATATCAGTTTTTGGGATAAAGAAAACTTTTGTTAGAAAATCTGGGGGGAAGATTTTGGCTGTCCCTTCTTCCTACCCTGATAAAGGAACATCAAGAGCTACGAGTTCCAGGTTCCCTTCCCTTCAAGTGGGCGTAGTCAGCTGCCACAGTGTCCAAGGATCCACCCAAACATCAATAACCGTAACAGTTTCCAATCCAGACTATCCTCCCCAACTGAAGTCCAAGGATCCATATTACAGCAGTAACACTTACCAGCTCTTTGTGGTCTTTGCTTTTTTCTGTAGTGTACGAATATGGAAACAGCACCATCTGAGAGTATGAGTGCATAGTTATATATCCCTTAATATGGTCTATATTTTCTCTGATAAAATTAGTTACAGCCTTCACTTCCGGTTCAGACTCTGGGAAAGGTCCACAGTATGTGTCATGACAAGAATTGCTGGATGCTCCAGGGCCTATAACAAGACATAACATATGGCTGCATCATTATCACTCATGGAGGTATAACATAAAATATGATGTTAGAGATGCTCTGTAGATTTGAGTGTGTTCACTAGAATACTCTAGAAAAATTTGAAAGAAGCTACTTTCCCATACTATATACCTAATTAGGGGTGTGCATTTGTTTTCGCTGTATTGGCGATCCGCAACGTATATTGCACTATTCGTAGTATTCGTGGGGAAGCGAAATGTATCGCGATTCCCCACGAATACACAAATCTTCGCCGAATTATACGGCCACCTAAATAAAAATTTAAACAAACCCCCCACCCTCCTGAACCCCTCAAGACTTACCAAAACTCCCTGGTGGTCCAGCGGGTGGTCCGGGAGCCATCCCCTGCACTCATACCCTCGGTGCCGGATTCATCATGGCGCCGATAGCCTTTGTCACAGGGGCTACTGGTGCCATTGGTCAGCCCCTGTCACATGGCCATCAGTGCCATCTTGTGCTCCTACCATGTGACAGGGGCTGACCAATGGCACCGGTAACCCCTGTGACATAATATGGGCAAAGGCTATCGGCGCCATTTTGAGTACTGGCATCGGATGGCCGGAGTGCAGGAGGTCGCTCTGGGACCCCCGTTGGACCCCCAGGGACTTTTGGCCAGCTTGGGGGGGGCCTCCTGACCCCCACAAGACTCGCCAAAAGTCCAGCGGGGGTCCAAATTGGCCAAGAACATAAGAACATAAGAAAATGCCATACTGGGTCAGACCAAGGGTCCATCAAGCCCAGCATCCTGTTTCCAACAGTGGCCAATCCAGGCCATAAGAACCTGGCAAGTACCCAAAAACTAAGTCTATTCCATGTAACCATTGCTAATGGCAGTGGCTATTCTCTAAGTGAACTTAATAGCAGGTAATGGACTTCTCCTCCAAGAACTTATCCAATCCTTTTTTAAACACAGCTATACTAACTGCACGAAACACATTCTCTGGCAACAAATTCCAGAGTTTAATTGTGCGTTGAGTAAAAAAGAACTTTCTCTGATTAGTTTTAAATGTGCCCCATGCTAACTTCATGGAGTGTCCCCTAGTCCCCTAGTCTTTCTACTATCCGAAAGAGTGATGTAATAACTAATATTCAAAACAACTACACCCCTGCCTTTGTCAGCAGGCTTAATAGCTATGTCTTGATTATCAGCTAAAGAATCAAGGCTAATTTTTCTGTTGATGTCATATTAAGAACATAAGAATTGCCATACTGGGTCCAACCAAGGGTCCATCAAGCCCAGTATCCTGTTTTCAACTGTGGCCAATCCAAGTCACAAGTACCTGGCATTAAATAAATCTCAAGCTACGATTGCTTAATAATTAATTAGTAGCAGTTTATGGATTTTTCCTCTAGGAACTTATCCAAACCTTTTTTAAACCCAGTTACACTAAATGCTGCAACCACATCCTCTGGCAATGAATTCCAGAGCTTAACTATGCGCCGAGTAAAAAAAAAATTCCTTCTATTTGTTTTAAATGAGCTACTTGCTAACTTCATGGAGTTCCCCCTGGTCTTCTATTATCTGAGAGAGTAAAAAAAAAGTCTTAGTTGATTTTTGTTCAAGAGTGTGTAAACCTGACAGTACCAGTTTTTTTAAATGCCAATAAATATGGATCAATAGGTCCGGTGGGGGGAGGGGAACCCAACAAGAACAAGGTTTCAACAGTGACATATCAGTGTGTCCCTAGGGAGTCTGGGGGAAAAAAAAAATCTGCAAGTTACAAAAAAACCTGTGAAACAGTATCCTGTATTCAAATGTGTCATGATTTCTTGTCTTTTGAAACATGTTTCAGACCAAGGTTTTCTTACCAACAAGGAGAAGTTGTTTCTTCAAGTTAAATATCCCCGTGTACCAGTTTTCTATGGGATACCTAAGGTGCATAAGATGCTCTTGAATCCACCATGTCACCCTAATGTGTCTGCAAATGGTTCCCTATTGGAACCTTTAGCTACATTTCTAGATTTATTTCTCCAACCTTTTGTCCAGACTATGCCTTCTAGGGATGTGAATCGTTTTAGGACGATTAAAATTATCGTCCGATAATTTTAATATCGTCTTAAACCGTTATGGAACACAATACAATACAGATTCTAACGATTTATCGTTATAAATCGTTAGAATCGTGAGCCGGCACACTAAAACCCCCTAAAACCCACCCCCGACCCTTTAAATTAAATCCCCCACCCTCCCGAACCCCCCCCAAATAACTTAAATAACCTGCGGGTCCAGCGGCGGTCCGGAACGGCAGCGGTCCGGAACGGGCTCCTGCTCTGAATCTTGTCGTCTTCAGCCGGCGCCATTTTCCAAAATGGCGCCGAAAAATGGCGGCGGCCATAGACGAAAAAGATTGGACGGCAGGAGGTCCTTCCGGACCCCCGCTGGACTTTTGGCAAGTCTCGTGGGGGTCAGGAGGCCCCCCACAAGCTGGCCAAAAGTTCCTGGAGGTCCAGCGGGGGTCAGGGAGCGATTTCCCGCCGCGAATCGTTTTCGTACGGAAAATGGCGCCGGCAGGAGATCGACTGCAGGAGGTCGTTCAGCGAGGCGCCGGAACCCTCGCTGAACGACCTCCTGCAGTCGATCTCCTGCCGGCGCCATTTTCCGTACGAAAACGATTCGCGGCGGGAAATCGCTCCCTGACCCCCGCTGGTCCTCCAGGAACTTTTGGCCAGCTTGTGGGGGGCCTCCTGACCCCCACGAGACTTGCCAAAAGTCCAGCGGGGGTCCGGAAGGACCTCCTGCCGTCCAATCTTTTTCGTCTATGGCCGCCGCCATTTTTTGGCGCCATTTTGGAAAATGGCGCCGGCTGAAGACGACAAGATTCAGAGCAGGAGCCCGTTCCGGACCGCTGCCGTTCCGGACCGCCGCTGGACCCGCAGGTTATTTAAGTTATTTGGGGGGGGGTTCGGGAGGGTGGGGGATTTAATTTAAAGGGTCGGGGGTGGGTTTTAGGGGGTTTTAATGTGCCGGTTTTTCGATTTTTCGATTTTTAACGATTTTTAACGATTTTTCACGATATTTTACCCCCCCAAATGGCAACAATACGATTCCCTCCCCCTCCCAGCCGAAATCGATCGTTAAGACGATCGAGGACACGATTCACATCCCTAATGCCTTCATATATTCAGGATTAGTCTCATATGCTGAGAAACTTCTGTGATTTTGTGGATGTTCCTGTTTTTTCGTTTCATTAGATATTGAGTCTCTATATACAAACATACCTCAGTCTGCAGAACTGAGCATAATGAGAACAATCCTTGATCAAAGATCATCTCTGCAACATATACTTTTTTCTTCATTTATAACTTGGGTGAATTAATGTTGTGTGAGAATTATTTTATTTACAAACTCATGGTATAGCAATGGGTTCGCCGTCATGCCTGATATGGCCAATTTGTATTTTGCCAGAATTCAGGATGATGTAATATATCCAGCTCCTTTTTTGAGTATATTAATTGTGGAGCAGATATATTGATGATATAGTTTTTGGTTTTGTTTGGTTGGGAATTGAAGAACAACTTATTGTTTTTTTATTCTTGGCTAAATGCACAGGACAATAATTTGCAATAATTTGCATTTCACTTTAAACAACTACGTTGTTACAACATTGTTTTGTAGATGAATTAAGTTGCACTTTGAGATTTTCTAACTAGGTGGCAGCACTGATCAAGAAACAATGGAGAGTGCTTTCTATGCACCCAATCTTTGCAACATCGCTTCATATCTCCTATATAAGAGGCAACAATATAAGAGATCATGTTGTTTATGCTGTGTAATTTTTCTCCTTTAATAGCCCGTTTGAATAACTGGGACATTTTTCATGTAGTCATTGTGATTTATGTGCCACAACTATGTTGGGGGCCCAATGGTGTCATTCTAAAACTGGATACAAGATCAATCATAGGTATCAGACTGATTGTACTTCTAAATGTGCAGTTTATGTGCTCTAATCCACAGGTCTGCTTACTTATGTGGTGTGCACTCAGCAGTTTGTTTACAACTCATAGAGCATTGCAACTGTCTCAATGCTTTGAAGATTCAGGCACCCATTGTGCAACATTGTGCAACATTGTACAACATTGTCTGTCCAAGAATCATACTTATACTCAACTTAAATGAACTATTATTGATCAGGTATAGCCCTCATTGAGAGGATATGATATTACAGCAATCCTGAACAACAATCAGCAGAACAGGATTTATACTCTAAACTGATGCAGATTTTGGGATTTAAAAACACTGTGCCAGTGTCAGGCTGTTGTTCTACTCTTGGGAGACTTTTTTCAGATAAGTACTTTGGGAAATTTTTATCTGCAATTAAAAATTTCTAACTAATATATGAAGAGTATACATTAGACATCTGTGACCAATGACTGTGGGCAGTCAGCATCTATTGTATGATGGTTACATTTTTCAAATATATATGGTTTTCTCAGCTCTTTAATTGTCTGGGATTTGTATTTTCGCATTAGAACATAAAGAAAATCAGGCAATGAGATTAGAACACAAGGTGTAAGAAATGCATGCTTCATATTTAGGAAAATATGACTATTTTATTCAGCACATTTATGGCTAAGGGAACAGGATTCTTTATAAAGTACATACTTAATAGATAAAAAAAATTATAAACTAAATGGGGGTTTTGGAAAATTGTGTATAACTTTATCTATTAGTGACAGTAGACAAATAAGTGTGAAAGTAACTTACCAAAATTAAAAGTAATAGTAGATATTTTAGAGATCATAGATAAACAGATTAAGATCACAGAGAAAGTATTGTTTTCTGCTAGGAAGGGGAAGGATAGCAAATGATTTAGGTCATTTTCTGTAATCTGCCAATAGATACCATTAAGTAAATTTCTTATGAACTTGATTGGTAACATCATATTCGATTTTTGTGGTAATAATTTCTAGTTGCTTTGGTTGACATTTATACCCTAAGCAACAATAGTCTAAAAAGGGAGAAAGGCATCTCATAGATTTATTCATATATTTTGTAGTCTGAAAGAATAAAATAAGACATTTCATATTCCAAGCAAGCAAACAAGATTGCAAGCGGGGATCCTGAGTGTGGAGGTAGAAGTTAGATTCAACAGATTAGCACATTTTGCAGTGAATTATCAAAGTGCATGCAATTATCGCATGCAAAAAATGCCTTTAACGCATGCGAAAGCAACATAACGTTTGGTGTGATGCAAATGAGAAAAAGGGGAGGATATTTTGGCCAAGTGGGCTGGGCTCATAACTACACCTTTTTCATTTGTGTAAAGCCTTTTTGCACATGCTGTTTTGAGTGCTTTTAAGCTCCTGGAGAGCCAGCCAAGCTGACAGAGAGAGAGAGAGAGATAGAGAGAGAGTGAGAGAGAGAGAGAGAGAGACTAGCCATAATGCTTGTGATTTAACTACTCTGAATAATTTTGTATCATCTGCAAATTTGATAACCTCACTCATCAATTCCCTTTCCAGGTCATTTATAAATATATTGAAAAGCACCAGTTGAAGTACAGATCCATGAGGCACTCCACTGTTTAATTCTCTCCACTGAGAAAATTGACCATTTAATCCTACTCTGTTTCCTATCTTTTAACCAGTTTGCAATCTATAAAAGGACATCGCCTCCTATCCCATGACTTTTTAATTTTCTTAGAAGCCTCTCATGGATGACTTTGTCAAATGCCTTCTTACAATTCAAATACACTACATCTACTGGCTCACCTTTATCCACATGTTTATTAACCCCTTTAAAAAAATGTAGCAGATTTGAGAGGCAAGACTGCCTTTGAGTAAACTCATGCTGGCTATATCCTCTAACTCAGGTCTATCTGTATGTTCTGTGATTTAGTTCTTTAGAATAACTTACATGATTTTTCCCAGCACTGAAGTCAGGCTCACTGGTCTATAGTTTCCCAGATCACTCCTGGAGCACTTTTTAAATATTGGGGTTACATTGGCCATCTTTCAGTCTCCAGGTGCAATGGACAATTTTAATAATAGGTTACAAATTACAAGCAATAGATCTGAAATTTCATTTTTTAGTTCTTTTAGAACCCTGGGGTGTATATCATCTGGTTCAGGCAATTTGCTACTCTTCTGTTTGTCAATCTGGCCTACTATACCTTCCAGGTTTCACTGTGATTTTGTTCAGTTCATCTGAATCATCACCCTTGAAACCCATCTCTGAAATGGGTATCTCCCCAACATCTTCATTTGTAGACACAAAAGCAAAGAATTCATTTAGTCTTTCTGCAATGGCCTTATCTATCCTAAGTGCCCCTTTAACTCCTAGATCATCCATTGACACCTTCACAGGCTTCCTGCTTTGGATATATTTAAAAATGTTTTTATTATGAGTTTTTTCCTCTATGGCTAGCTTCTTTTCAAATTCTTTTTTTTATCCTGCATTAACAATGTTTTACATTTAATGTGCCAATGCTTATGTTTTTTCCTTTTTTCTTCAGATGGATCCTTCTTCCAATTTTTGAAGGAAGATTTATGGCTAAATTAGCCTCTGGTAGGTTTTTCTCATTTTTTTCAACAGGTATCAGAAGCTCCTAACAGCTGAAGGATGGCCAGGAAACATTGTATCACCAAAGCTGTTACAATTGTTACCACTTCTACTGCTGTCCAGATAAATGGCCTGGTCCACAGTGTGTGTCTACCTCAGGAAACAGGTGGCAGAACTCAGAGAAGAGGTAGCGAGACAGAAGCATCCGGGAGAATGAGGACTACATTGATTAAATGCTTATCGAGGCATCAAAGATGGAAAATTCATGCAGAGGGGAAGGTATAACTGACAAGATGACAGCTGGACCCAGAATACTGCGGCCACTAAGTCTAGCACCCTAACTCCGATTTCCCTTCAACTGAAGAAACCGGTATTCAACCCTGGAAAGGTAAGAGGAGAAACTATCCTGGATGAGGAAGAATTATAACATGCAAATCCCAAAGCTACGGGCTCAACAACCATTTCACCAAGGAGGCAGAGGGTAGTGGTAGCTGGTGACTCCCTTCTGAGGGGCACAGAGGTAACCATCTGCTGACCAGACATGTTGTCCCGGAAAGTGTGCTGACTGCTAGGTGCCCAAGGGGCGGATTTTAAAAGGCGCGCGAATAGCCTACTTTTGTTTGCGCTCCAGGCGCAAACAAAAGTAGGCTGGATTTTAGTAGATACGCGGGGATGCACTAAAATCCTGGATCGGCGCGCGCAAGGCTATGAATTTTGTATAGCCGGCGCGCGCCGAGCCGCGCAGCCTACCCCCGTTCCCTCCAAGGCCGCTCCGAAATCGGAGCGGCCTCGGAGGGAACTTTCCTTTGCCCTCCCCTCCCCTTCCCCTCCCTTCCCCTACCTAACCCACCCACCCGGCCCTGTCTAAACCCCCCCCCCTTACCTTTGTCGGGGGATTTACGCCTCCCGGAGGGAGGCGTAAATCCCCGCGCGCCAGCGGGCCTCCTGCGCGCCGGGCCACGACCTGGGGGCGGGTACGGAGGGCGCGGCCACGCCCCCGGGCCGTAGCCACGCCCCCGTACCCGCCCCCAAAACGCTGCCGACACGCCCCCCGAAACGCCGCGACGACCGGGCCCGCCCGCCCCCCCGACACGCCCCCCTCCGAGAACCCCAGGACTTACGCGAGTCCCGGGGCTCTGCGCGCGCCGGGAGGCCTATGTAAAATAGGCTTCCCGGCGCGCAGGGCCCTGCTCGCGTAAATCCGCCCGGTTTTGGGCGGATTTACGCGAGCAGGGCTCTGAAAATCTGCCCCAAAATCCAAGATATTACGAAGATTGATGAAACTATTCAAGCCTACTGACCTCTGTCCAATGCTGCTCATCCATGTTGGCACAAATGATATTGCTAGATACTACACAGAATATATAAAAATGACTTTATGGCTCTTTTAGGGACAGTAAAGCTGCTAGGTGCGCAAGTGGTATTCTCCCCTATCTTCTTAGTCAAGTATAAAGGCCCAGGCAGTAAAGCTTATATTCTGGAGATGAATAAATGGCTGCATAGATAGTGTTGATGAAAGCATTTTGGCTTCTTGGACCAATGGATGCAGTTTTGAGGACTGCTAAGCAGAGATGGGCCCACCTGTCAAAGAAGGGGTGCAGTGTCTTCCAATACAGACTGGAAAACCTGCTGAGGAGGGATGATGAACAAAATGCTAAGGTAAGTTAAATATTTGGGTAGAAATGGATAAAAGAGCAACATCTGGAATGCTATGCATACTAGGAACTTACTGGGAAAAAAATTGTTTTGTTTTTTAATTTCATAATTGAAGTTTTTTTTCATTAATTTCATTTTGTTTAATGTTTATTTCATTTTTGTTAGTGGTCTAGCGGGGTCCTGGGAGCGATCTCTCCCTCTCTGGCCGTCGGCTGCCACTAATCAAAATGGTGCCGGTGGCGCTTTGCCCTTACCATGTGACAGGGGCTACCGATGCCTTTGGTCGGCCCCTGTCACATGGCAGGAGCAATGGACGGCCGGCACCATCTTTGAAAATGGCGTGGGCCATCCATTGCTCCTTCCATATGATGGGGCTGACCAATGGCACCAGTAGCCCCTGCCACATGGTAAGGGCAAAGCGCCACCGGCACCATTTTGATTAGTGGCAGCCGACGGCCAGAGAGGGAGAGATCGCTTCCGGGACCCCGGTGGACCACCAGGACTTTTAATAAGTCTTGGGGGAGGATCGGGATGGTGGGGGGAGGGTTGTAATTAAGTAAATTTGAAGGGTTGGGGTGGGTTTTTT
This sequence comes from Rhinatrema bivittatum, assembly GCF_901001135.1. Lineage (NCBI taxonomy): Eukaryota > Metazoa > Chordata > Amphibia > Gymnophiona > Rhinatrematidae > Rhinatrema > Rhinatrema bivittatum. The sequence continues at coordinate 125,843,463 of NC_042619.1, read as the reverse complement.
TTTTTTGTCTGTTTTGCAGAAAAAAAAAAGAAACATAGGAAAACGAAGTTTTCCACGAAGTGCCCGACCCGAAAACTTAAAACTAAGCATATCTTTATAAAATAGTAGTCCTGTATTAACTATTATTTAGCTACTAGGGAATTGAATCGGGCTTCGGACGATTGAAAATATCATACGATATTTTCAAAATCGTCAGAAATTGGGGGCTCCCCCAAAACGATTAGAAAACCCCATGATATTGTTCATGGGGGTTCTCTTATCATTTTGGGGGAGGGCGGGAAAAATGGCACACAAAAATAACCCCTAAACCCACCCCAACCCTTTAAAACTAATCCCTTAGCTTCCCCACCCTCCCGACCCCCCAAAAAACTTTTTACAGGTACCTGGTGGTCCAGTGGGGGTCCCGGGAGCGATCTCCCGCTCCCGGGCCGTCGGCTGCCACTAATCAAAATGGCGCCGATGACCCTTTGCCCTTACCATGTGACAGGGTATCCGTGCCATTGGCCGGCCCCTGTCACATGGTAGGAGCACTGGATGGCCCACGCCATATTTAAAGATGGCGCTGGCCATCCAGTGCCCCCTCCATGTGACAGGGGCCAGCCAATGGCACGGATACCCTGTCACATGGTAAGGGCAAAGGTCATCGGCGCCATTTTTATTAGTGGCAGCCGATGGCCCAAGAGTGGGAGATCGCTCCCGGGACCCCCACTGGACCACCAGGTACCTGTAAAATGTTTTTTTTTGGGGGGGGGTCGGGAGGGTGGGGGAAGCTAAGGGATTAGTTTTAAAGGGTCGGGGTGGGTTTTTTGTTTATCGGCTCGGGCGCAGCCGATAAACAAAACCGCGATCGGGCTGGACGAAAAAAAAACCCCACGATGTGAATCGGAACCGGAATCTGAACCGATTCCGGTTCCGATTCACATCTCTATTAGCTACCATTACATACAGTATCTAGATGTTTAGGAACTCTACTTACTCTTTGCTCTGGAAAAAAAATGCATATACAGTACATCTGAAATATAAATTAAATACATGTGAATATGAACTTGTAAGATGCACAAATTGATGGTATGATAGGAGAATTATAGTTCCCTGATAAAGAATTACAGCTCTCAGCTACATTTTACAGAAGTAAAGTAAGGCCATACCGCACCATCCAGCATCAAAATTTCTATTCAGATCCGTTCCGATGCACATGTTGTCACTATGCTTGGAACGATTCTTTCGCCACATGCGATTCTGCATGAATAAAGAAACATCTTACAAAATAATTGCATAAAAAAATGAAAGGTAGTTTTTATTGTTTCTTCCCAAAATAGGGATTTTTCCTGTGGTAGGCTCCGGTATGGGTGCACTGCTTCTTCTCCCACATAGTCTTGATTATGCACACACATCAAAACAGTTCACACAAACTTCTGTTATCGCAGCTGTGTACCTGCTTATCCAATAATTATCTCTGGGGTTCCACCTTGCTGTCCCTTTCTCTGTGTCCACCCTCTACCCTGCTCTTACAATGTTGTGCTCTAGAATCATCTCTCACTTGTTTTCTTCTACTCTGTGGGACCAAAGCGGTGATCCCTAGGCCTGGAGGCACAAAGTTAATCTGACTCCAGTCTTTTCAAAAACACATTGAACTTTATTTGCAGTTTCAACAACCAAACGTTGGTAGACTGTCTTAACCTTAGAACAGTGTAATCCCATTACTCGCAGTGTTATACCATTTCCCTCAGTACTTGTAGCTTCTTTACAGCTTCAGTGTTTGGACAGCAATATTCCACAGCAGCTGCCTTCCTCCTGGAGACCTGGGCCTGGTCTGCCTATCCCCACCTGGATCCTAGTTCTTACTCCTCCACTGCTGGGCTCCACCCACAAAGCTCTCTCTCTCTTAATGGGAATTAAGGTGGACCATGTTAGGGGCACTCCATCACACACACCTTCTAATCTTTCCTTGGATTTATGTCAAAATACTCATTGAGGTCCATATTCAGTCACTGTCTGGATAACAAAATTAGCTGGATAAACTTATAATAAGTTATCCAGCTAGATTCATTGGTTGTATTATTCCCAGACAGCCTGTTTCAGTATCCTGCAGGCATGTGGGGGGGGGGGGGGGGGGGGAGAGAGAGAGAGAGAGAGAGAGAGAGAGAGAGAGAGAGAGAGAGAGAGAGAGAGAGAGAGAGAGAGAGAGAACCTTCCTATAATGCCTATGCCCTAGACAGGTATTTGTATCCCTATGGGAGGGCCACCTAGTAACTCGAGGTGGGGATTAGGTATGAGCATAGGGGGTTGTGGGCCACTTTCACATTCAACATGAGACCTACGGAAAGAACAGTGGTCTCTAGTGAAGATTTGCTGGCCGTCGGAGTGAGGAAACTCACTCCAAGAAGAGATTTGGGCAACGTTCTCTCCACCTAGCTTGTTGTTGCCCAGGTAGAGTGTCCATCAAGCTAGGTGGAGAGAACATTGTCCAATCTCATCTTGGAGTGAGCTTCCTCACTCCGAAGGCCTTCAAATCTTCACAAGAGACCACTGTTCTGTTCGTACGTCTCACGTGGAATGTGAAAGTGGCCCCAACCCCCTACATTCTTACCTAATCCCCAACTCGAGTTACTAGGTGGGCCTCTCATAGGGATACAAATACCTGTCTAGGGCATAGACATTATAGCAAGGCTCTCTCTCTCTCTCTCTCTTCTCTTTCTCTCTCTCTCTGATCACACGCAGTAACTCCTTGGAAAATGAGGCCCTAAGTGGATAAGTGTCCAAATTTTCATTTAGCCGGATAACTTCTGAGTTATCCGGCTAAATGCTTTTGAATATGGACCTCAATGTGTATTTGCTTTCCTTTTTTGTAGAGGATGAACCAACATAAGAAGTATCTTAGTAATGCTGCTGCTGCTGCTGCTACTACTACTACTATTAAACATTTATATAGTGCTGCAAGGTATATAGAGTCAGTGATAATCCTCTAAATAGAAAAGGTACCAGGTCAGGTCCAGTGGCAGCCTCCATCTTCTACTTTTTCTCAATGAGGAAAAGGAAAGAAGTTCAAAATAGTTCTGGGTTGATGACCCGGCATGGCTTGGCAGAATTATCACCACTATTATTTAGTAGAGATGTGAATCGTGTCCTCGATCGTCTTAACGATCGATTTCGGCTGGGAGGGGGAGGGAATCGTATTGTTGCCGTTTGGGTGTGTAAACTATCGTGAAAAATCGTTAAAATCGTGAGCCGGCACACTAAACCCCCCTAAAACCCACCCCGACCCTTTAAATTAAATCCCCCACCCTCCCGAACCCCCCCCCAAATGCTTTAAATTACCTGGGGATCCGGCGGTGGTCCAGAACAGCGGCGGTCCGGAACGGCCCCCTCAATAGAATCGTGTTGTCTTCAGCAGGCGCCATTTTTCAAAATGGCCGCCGCAAAATGGCGGCGGCCATAGACAAAAACAATTCGACGGAGGAAGTCATTCCGGACCCCCGCTGGACTTTTGGCAAGTCTTGTGGGGGTCAGGAGGCCCCCCCAAGCTGGCCAAAAGTTTCCTGGGAGTCCAGCGGGGTTCCGGGAGCGATTTCTCGCCGCGAATCGTTTTCGTACAGGAAAATGGCGCCGGCAGGAGATCGAGTGCAGGAGGTCGTTCAGCGGCGGTCCGGAACCCCCGCTGAACGACCTCCTGCAGTCGATCTCCTGCCGGCGCCATTTTCCGTACGAAAACGATTCGCGGCGAGAAATCGCTCCCGGAACCCCGCTGGACTCCCAGGAAACTTTTGGCCAGCTTGGGGGGGCCTCCTGACCCCCACAAGACTTGCCAAAAGTCCAGCGGGGGTCCGGAACGACCTCCTCCGTCGAATCATTTTTGTCTATGGCCGCCGCCATTTTGCGGCGGCCATTTTGAAAAATGGCGCCGGCTGAAGACAACACGATTCTATTGAGGGGGCCGTTCCGGACCGCCGCCGTTCTGGACCACCGCTGGATCCCCAGGTAATTTAAAGCATTGGGGGGGGGGGGTTCGGGAGGGTGGGGGATTTAATTTAAAGGGTCGGGGGTGGGTTTTAGGGGGTTTTAGTGTGCCGGTTTTCCTGCCCTCCCCCTTCCCCCGATTTACAATTTTTTAACGATAAATCGGGGGAATTGGTATTGTATCGTGGCCCTAACGATCTTTTGACGATTTAAAATATATCGGACGATATTTTAAATCGTCAAAAAACGATTCACATCCCTATTATTTAGTGCTGTACTGACACATAGAAGAGAGAATCCCTGCTTTGTGGAGTTTGCAGTATAGTCAAGACAGACAGGATGTTAAGGACAGGGGCTACTTTGATGGAGCAGCAGACTCTCCACCATTCAAGCCTTATAAAAGAAGAAATAGCATATGGGGTGGGTGGATTCCTAAGCGAGACAACACTTTCAAAATAAGTGGTAATCTGAACCAAATTTTGCATTTTTTCAATTTGGCTTGTTTTACCACAAAACAAATGCATAATCTTGCCAAAAATCCCCAAAATGTTTAAGATTATATTTGTTTCAGAAAATAGCATGCATTATTTACAAATAGTGCATACTATTTTCTGAAACAAATTAAAATGAATGTCCAAAATGAACAAAATGAACCAAAATAAAAATAATTTCCTTGCACACCCCTATTATACAATTAGCCTTGGCTCCCAAAGCTCCAGTCAACTACCATGAATACCTGAATACCCTGAAAGGCACTGTTGCATTTCAAAAGAGCCTAGCACAGACAGACTACTACTATTATGCCACCACATAAAATACTCATCCAAGATTGGTAAGTAGGATACGTTAGCCTAAATATGGTGCTCAGTTGTTATTGTTAATGTTTGTTCTTTTTTTTAGGGAGTGAGAGGATTTTTAAATTACTTTCTCTGTGCTGCAATTGAACAATAACTGAGGCTCCATGCCCTTAGGAATTGTGAATGCTGTCCACGCATTTTAGAATAGATGATTATTGCACATGCTCATATTTCATAGTAGTAACATAAATTGTGTTTTGGTGTGTCACCCATGATATGTGCAATAGTGTGATAGATTTCAGTCATTTTGCATCTATTTATTGTAGGCCATTCTCAGAGGCGGAGGTTGTGTCAATCTGCTGTTTGATTTTCTACAAAGAATTACTATCTTTCCCTTTTTTCTACACAGATAGATGCCATGGGATATAAAGTTGTAAGTTTGACAAATGTTAGGATTTCTGCTATGTTTCCATTATATTTACTTTATTATAGTTTTCTGCTTCATCCACTCCCATCATCTATCTGCTTTCTTTCCTTCTCTATTGTCAAAGGGTTTAAGAAGAACAATACCAGGCGTGTGTTATTCACACGCCTGGTATTATATGGAATGCAACTTGGATAAAAGACTAATGATTGTAGTGCACTTATTAATAATCATATACCTGTAAATCTCTAAGAGGTCTATATTCATTTAGCCAGATTACTAAGAAGTTATCCAGCTAATGAAAACATTACCACCTATCCAGCTAAATTCCAGCCGGCTAACTATTTGTCCTGCTAGAATTTGGCCGGATAAGTGAGGGGTGTTCCAGGGGTGGTCCAGAGGTGTTTCGGGGAGGAGCTGAATTAGCCAGATAACTTATCTGGCTAACTCTGGTCGTGCTACAGACCTGACATAAAGTTAGCTGGATAAACTTATCCGGCTAACTTTAAAGTAACCAGGTACATTCATTCATTGGCATGGATGTGCCGCTGAATATACAACACGGTTAGCTGGATACGTTTATCCAGTAGAGCCATACACACTAACTGAATATGGACCTCCTTTATGTCTAAATGTTTAACTTATCAATCATTGAATAATGTATTCTTTGTGTTTTTTCTTATTGCATTGAAAACAAAATCTCCTGCCTGTAGGAGCTCAAAACAAAACATACTGTATATGTCCAAGGCATACTTAAATTGATGTCAAATGGCCTCTCCAATAACTCCGATAAAGCATCTTGATTATCAGAAAGGCTATTTGACATCAACATAAGTTAAGTATCTCTTGGACATATATGGCATATTTTGCTTTGAGCTACTATGGGTCAGAGATTTTGGTTTAAATGCAGTAAGAAAAAATATAAAAAGGATATATATCATGTTCCCTCATAGCCATCTCATTTCCAAGCTGAAGAGACCTAACCTGCATAGCCTTTCATCATAGGGAAGCCATGCCATTCCCTTCATCATTTTTGTTTGTTTGGTTGTTTATTTATTTATTTATTTAACATATTTCTATACCGGTCTTCATGAAGGTTTTTAATAAAATTTTTTTAACTTTTCTCATTTTCTGCACCTTGTTGCCCTCATCTGCACCTTTTCTAATTCCACTATGTCTTTCTTGAGATGAGGTGACCACAACACAGGTCTGATTTTAAAAAGATTTACACACTTACATTTGAGTTTTACACATGTAAATGCACTTTACCTGTGTAAGGGGGCTTTGGAAAATTATTACAATATATGCCATTAAATTGTCCATAGGATATTCATGTGTAAGTGCATTAAATGTGTGTAAAAGGCTTTTAAACATTTCTACAATAGGATGTTATATTTACATGTGTAACTCCTTTTAAAATTACCTCCTAAGTGGGTATCATGTATGTTCTTCTATTCAAGATGGTGGAGAATAAAGGAAGAAGACAAAAAAAGACTGTCCTGGATAAGGAGAAATCTTGCAGGTGATCACACTCTGTGGCTGACAGCTGGGATATATCCTTAGCAGTGTGTAAAGATAACTAGGCAGACTGGATAGAGTACATGGTTCTTTTCTACCATCATCTACTATGCCATTGTGCTAGCTAGAGCTAGGAATAGTAATTGTGAGTGTTTCATGCAGGTTAGGATAGTTGTGGTGCATGTAAGTATATACAGTATATACAACACTGGAGATAATAATCCTATTGAATTATGTTGTACATTTGTGTAGATAAGAGCTGATCTCTTATTATGGGGTTACATTCATGTTGAAAGCATGTCAAATGCAGGAGTAACTGAATAATTGTGACAGGAATGGAAGTAAAATTGTGAATGATAGGAAAAATAGGATTGAAATAGGAGAAGATACTGTGTATGTTCTAGAGGAGGTTTTTGTCAATAGGGAATAAAAAGCATGCTTTAATAGGTGAGCATGTTTAAACTGTCTTGCAAAAATTTTCCTTTAAAAGAATATTTACATGGGCAGCTCTAGGAAGTTAAAAAGTATAGGAAGTCTGCTAACAGTTTTTTTGAAGACAATTTTTCAATAGTGTTAAAGATGAAAATTTTATAGCTCAAGATTTCCTATTTTTCCCAAAGCACTGACTTTGAGATGGTGGCAGTGGTCCAGCCCTGAAATACTCCTGCCTGAGACTGAAGTAAATATTAGGGATGTGAATCGTGTCCTCGATCGTCTTAACGATCGATTTCGGCTGGGAGGGGGAGGGAATCGTATTGTTGCCGTTTGGGGGGGTAAAATATCGTGAAAAATCGTTAAAAAATCGAAAAATCGAAAAATCGAAAAACCGGCACATTAAAACCCCCTAAAACCCACCCCCGACCCTTTAAATTAAATCCCCCACCCTCCCGAACCCCCCCACAAATAACTTAAATAACCTGCGGGTCCAGCGGCGGTCCGGAACGGCAGCGGTCCGGAACGGGCTCCTGCTCCTGCATCTTGTCGTCTTCGGCCGGCGCCATTTTCCAAAATGGCGCCGAAAAATGGCGGCGGCCATAGACGAAAAAGATTGGACGGCAGGAGGTCCTTCCGGACCCCCGCTGGACTTTTGGCAAGTCTCGTGGGGGTCAGGAGGCCCCCCACAAGCTGGCCAAAAGTTCCTGGAGGTCCAGCGGGGGTCAGGGAGCGATTTCCCGCCGCGAATCGTTTTCGTACGGAAAATGGCGCCGGCCATAGGCGTATGGCCGGCGCCATTTTCCGTACGGAAAATGGCGCCGGCAGGAGATCGACTGCAGGAGGTCGTTCAGCGAGGCGCCGGAACCCTCGCTGAACGACCTCCTGCAGTCGATCTCCTGCCGGCGCCATTTTCCGTACGAAAACGATTCGCGGCGGGAAATCGCTCCCTGACCCCCGCTGGACCTCCAGGAACTTTTGGCCAGCTTGTGGGGGGCCTCCTGACCCCCACGAGACTTGCCAAAAGTCCAGCGGGGGTCCGGAAGGACCTCCTGCCGTCCAATCTTTTTCGTCTATGGCCGCCGCCATTTTTCGGCGCCATTTTGGAAAATGGCGCCGGCCGAAGACGACAAGATGCAGGAGCAGGAGCCCGTTCCGGACCGCTGCCGTTCCGGACCGCCGCTGGACCCGCAGGTTATTTAAGTTATTTGGGGGGGGTTCGGGAGGGTGGGGGATTTAATTTAAAGGGTCGGGGGTGGGTTTTAGGGGGTTTTAGTGTGCCGGCTCACGATTCTAACGATTTATAACGATAAATCGTTAGAATCTGTATTGTATTGTGTTCCATAACGGTTTAAGACGATATTAAAATTATCGGACGATAATTTTAATCGTCCTAAAACGATTCACATCCCTAGTAAATATATTTGGGCCTGAGGAAACCAGGTAGTTGAATAAAAAGTATGAATGTATATAAGTAATTCAGTCGTTGTTTGCAGGTTGGCGGGCAAAATGGTAGACATTAGTGGAACATTTATGGTGGCTGCTTCTATGTAGCTCAACTATTTTTTAGGGTCATCTATCAAAATGCTATAAGGTGTTTTCGCATGCGAAAAGCACTGTTAATGCATGCGATAGCACCATAACGTATGGTGCAATGTTCTCTCAACCTAGCTTGATGGACTCTCTACCTGGGTAACATCAAGCTAGGTTGAGAGAACATTGCACAAATCTCATCTTTGGGTGAGTTTCCTCACTCCAAGGGTCATCAAATCTTCACAAGAGAGCACTGTTCTGTTCGTACGTCTCACTTTGAATGTCAAAGTGGCTCCTAAACCCTACACTGATATCTAAACCTCACCTCGAGTTACTAGGTGGGCCTCCCAGAGATATAAATACCTATCTAGTGTTGGAGGTATTACGGCTAATATCTCTCTCTCCAGGGTTGTATGATAAAACTGCTTATTACCATAAAACACACCCCTTTTTCTATCAGATGCAGTATTTAGTGCATTTTGATAAATCCAGGCCTTTATTCTTTATGTATCCTTTGTACATAAATATCTGATTTTATGGCTGCCAAAAATTATTTGGGTGATGCAAGTCCCAAGAGTTGAGTGCTGCTTACAAGTAGTCTTACTGAAATATTGCAAAGCACTTTAGGACTAGTATACCTACAGTTGTCCATGTATATTCATATCCATCTACATTCATCACAGGCAATACATAGAAGTCAAGATATTTTAGAATTTTCATAATTTGCTTATCCTTTTCATAGAATTCTGTTGCCTAAAAAACAAAACAAAAATACAAGAAATGACAATTTTTTTGGTCACCCAAAAATGTTCTGCAATGAAACAGCTCTATTAAAATGCCTTCCAAAAGAAGAGCTTTCTGGATATATAATTATTTGTAAAATAACATTTCAATATGGCCAGTCTGATAATCATGTGTGTTACATTGCTTTTCATAAAAGTATAACATCATTAACTATAACCTCTTGGAAATAATATTTATTTATTTATTTATTTATTTATTTATTTAGAGTTTTTATATACCGACATTCTTGAAAATAATATGAAATCATATCGGTTTCCATTGAAACAGAACAATCGCGGTTATGGCGTTACATTAAAACAAGTCATCAAATAACAAATATAGATAACAAGTATAAATAGAACAGCAAATATAAATAACAAATATAAATAACAATATAAAACAAATATAAATAACAAGTATAAATAGAACAGCAAACAGTGGTAATAGGTAGCAAGTCGACAAATATCTAATATAAATAGAACCGCAAAATAGTGGTGATAGGCATTACATGAAAAAAGGCGTCAAAAAGGGTATCACTATGAACCTGAGAATTAAATAGGGCGTAAGCGGGGGCCCTAAAGGATAGTGGGTAGCAGTGAAGAGAGAGGGATAAGAGGAGAGGGCTGAAGAACAGAGGGAGGGAGGAGGAAGAAGAGGGAAGGAAAGGGTGGCATTAAGTCATGCTAAGGGGAACATGCTGAGAAGGTAGGGGACAATCATGAGTCCCCCTAATGTTCTGTTATGACCTTTGACCATACATTTATACATAATATTTATATTTAATATTTAATATTTATACATAATATTTACATAATATTTATTTATACACAAAATTTGACCATACATTTATACATTTATACATAATATAACCATAACCTCTTGGAAGTAATATAAATTAATAATATAACTACTTAGCCAGATAACCAGAAGTTATTCAGCACACAGGATTTTTAAATCCCACCGTTTGTCTGGCTAAATCCAGACAAATGCACTGAATATTGACCTCAGATTTCTTTGCCTACATTGTTTTGAGGTCACTTCTAGCTATTGTACTCCTAGCTATCCAATTAGCATGTGGTTAATGCAAAATGGACCTTTTGGTCTTATGGCAGTACCCAAGTATTTATTAAGAGGAGTGGAATAGGAGTGAGAAACTTTAACAAGAGAAGATGACATACGGTATATGACCATTCATTTAATTTATTTATTTATTTATTTATTTATTTAGCATTTTTTATATACCGAGGTAGAGCAGAGTAGCCTTCACTCCGGTTTACAATTATAACAACCTGATACATAAAACTATTGAAGACACTGAAGAAACAACAGCATTTAACGATCTGAGAACTGTCATTAACTTTGAATACAGCACAAAATATTTAGTAATACACTTACATGCCCAATGAACCATTGGCAGAATGCAGGTGCAATCCATTCCCTGGCATGGATACCACAATCAATCCATATAGCTCCGATTGCTCTTTTTTCTTTACCAGATAACTGAGAAAGAACCAATGTGCTTCAAAAGCATGTCAAACTGGAACAAATGTATAGATCTCAGAAAGACAAGAAATATTTCAAGCATACTTTCTCCTACACCTCTATCTTGAAAGGGTTCTCCAAGGAGATGTGTACGCAACTAGTTTAAACTAAGTAACAAATGCAAGGAGAGGTTTATTGGAGGTTTATGATTGCAGGATAATAAAACAATTTTCTCTCTCTTTCTCTCTAAATATATATATATATATATATATATAAAATGTTAAATAGTCTGGACAAAATCGCTAATCTCAGAAACCACTGAACCGATTGCTTTCAAATTTGGACACAACATTCATTTCGCATACAGGAAGGTTATTCTGTACTTACATTACAGATATGTCACACCTGTAACAGGTAAAATAGGTTTAAAATTTTTTTTGAGAAAACAGCGACATCTGCTGGACATAAGCGCCATCTGTTACACCTTACACTAACACACGCTACACTAATCATTTTGCCAGTCCAGGTCCACGTTTCACTTCCATTTTAACACATTCGCGCACTTTTTTCGCCAGAAGATAACTATTTCCTTTACAGATAAAATACACCCACCACCCTCCTCACGCCCTCCACACACATGCCAAATTTAATTACTTCCCAGGCCCTCACAACACACACAAAACCTGACAGAAGTCCGGGAGGCTCCTTTCCCTTACCACAGCCTCCCAACACACACAAAACCACCCTCCTCACATCCCCCACACACATGCCAAATTTAATTACTTCCCAGGCCCTCACAACACACACAAAACCTGACAGAAGTCCGGGAGGCTCCAGCAGGGGGCCAGGACCAGTCTGGGACACATCTCCTGCACTACGGCCGTCGGCTGCCAGCACTCAACATGGCGCCGACGGCCCTTTCCCTTACTATGCCACTCGGGGACACCAATGGCGGCAGTAGCCCATGTGACATAGAAAGGGCGAGGGCCCCTCGGCGCCATTTTCAGGACTGGCAGCCAGCGGACCTTTGCCCTTACTATGTCAGAGGACCTACTGCTGCCATTGCTCCACCCCACTGACATAGTAAGGGCAAAGGGCCGTCGGAACCCATTTCAGTGCTCACAGCCGATGGACCAACGCCAATACATCGCTCCCGGACTGCTCCTGAACGCCCGCTCCACCGACAGACATTTTTATCAGGTCTCGGGGGGTCTGGAGGGTGGGGGGTGGTAATGAATTTATTGCGAACATCTTGGGGAGGGGTCACGGGGGGGCAGGTTTCATTCATTCAGCAACTCGAGAGGGGGGCAGGGTGGTGGGCTACTGTTTTTTGCAGGGCTGGGGGAGGGGGGCAGGCGAGTGTGGGGTGGTTAGTTTAAGAGAACTTTTCTCATACGGTTGTTTTTTGGGGGAAGGGGGAGGTTCACACACAAATACATACACTAAACTTGCACGATCTCGGGAACGCACCAAAACAGCCCTCCCCAGACCACAAAACAAATTTGGAAGTGCAAATTTGGTTAGGCACTCCCCTATTTGGCTACATAACGCGCACAGATGCCCAGGGACAGACCACATGTAGCACCAACAATTTTAATTTCCCAGGTCTTGGGAGGGGGCAGGAGGGTGGGGGGTTATTATTTGATTTAAAGGGTTGGGATTGGGGGTTTTTTTGGGGGTGGGGGGGTTCCCACAGAAATAGAAAGACAAAGGTTTTCTGATCTGAAGGGTAGGCAGTAGGCGGGGGAGGTGACAGTGAGGGGAGGGAGAATGAGGGGGGAGGTGAGTATCAGGGGATAGAAAATGAGGGGAGAGGTGAGTGTGATGAGAGAGAGTTGGAGTGGGGACAGGGGAGGGAAGGGGGGGTGAGTGACCAAGGGGGAGGAGGATGAGTGACTGAGGTAAATGAGCAACGGGAAGGGGGAGGGAGGGTAAAGAACCTGACTCTGCCACTGCAATGCGTGGCCGGGTACCGCTAGTATATATATATATATATATATATATATATATATATAGGATTATACTTGGAGGCAAGGGGATAAACTGTTTCTTTTTTTGTCATTTCCCATTTAAAACACAAAAAACAACCAAATGTTTCAATATTCCTTCATTTTAGCACTCACTAAATGGTTTCAATGCATGTTAAATAATTTTGGTGAATGCTAAAATACATAAATGAAAAAAAGCTGGAAAAAAATAAATAATGAAAAAACAAATCAAATGATAGTTTTTTCATGCATATCCCTACGAGGTGACTTTTTGAAGACCCCCCCTCCAATCCTATTTTTTCATGATTCCATGAATCTACCTCACAAGCAAAGCAAACACCTTTAGTGCAAACCTCTGCAATTTTTATGTCAAAATATACTTTTTAATAAATAAAAATATAAAAGATGTGACTTTTCCCATGTAAAACCCTTTGAAGAACTCAGGTTGAACAATCAGCTTCCCCTCTTTCCATCTGCCATTGTCCATTACAATGGCTATCTTTGAGGCTCATGTACTGAAGTGTACCATTTTGTGTACACTAGAGTTTTTTTTTTTACTTGTAATTTTTCTACTATGCAAATGAGTTCAGTAGAAAAATAGCATGGAAAGTTTTGCTACACGAAATTCTGCAAAAATATAACTATACCTAATTGAAGTATAGTTATTCATTTATTTTTATGAAATCCATTCCTTGAAGCAAATTTTACGCATGGTTTTGCTATGCAGTTTTGCATCACAGAAGCTCATTAACTATTACTCTGAATAACATCACATGTAGGAAGCTACACACAAATTTTACTCACTGCAAATGTGAAATTTTGTGCAGTCTTCTTTGCACATTAAAATGCCAAATAGTGTGTGCTATTGTAAATAACATGTACGATTTCCCATTTTGCAAGTGAAGCAGCATTTGCAAACATTTTTACACATTAGTACAATGATCTTTTTCTTGGAAAGTCAGGCTCACTTTTTTATATTATTTTAACATTTTTTAGGTATTATTTACAAGCAATCACTTGTACCGAAAGAGAAAACAGCCAAATTAATTATTAAACATTCCAAAACATAGAAATCATTTCAATTGGCTGAATCTACAAGTTCACCATTATGAAGAAGTCCAAGACACAATTAAAGGAAAATTTAAACAAGAAATAAGGAAACAAAAGCTACATCACTATAATTCTAACAATCCAGTCCTCTACCCCAACTAAGAGGAACTTGGATGGAGGCCCCCAATTGGTTCACTTTTATTTGACTAATAAATTGACCATTTCTCTATTTTCTCCAGTCAGAAAGCTCTATTCCAATAATTTCATTGGAAATATTAAAATTTTTCCTCCAGTTTTGACCTAGATATCGCTCTAATGAGCATTGAAATATTGATAGGTTTGCACATACTCAAACACGTCAGAGCTCCCAGTCTGCTATATCCAAATGCAAAGGATTCTGTGCTGTTTTCAGACAAATGAAATTTCAGGTTCATTAAAGAGAAACATATATGTGCATATTTTGGACACATGGTAACACGTTTGAAACTTGTGGAAGCCTTGATAATTGATGCTACTGCTAACATCTATCAACTTGAATTGCTAATTCAACCCCTGTTTTGTGTCAGTTTAATTTAATTTAATTTAATAATCTTGCTATGTATGAGAGTAATGCCTTTATAGCTTATACAGGAAAATAATATGGAGAGAAGACAACTGACAAAAGATGTGGAGGTGACACTCAAAAAAGTGAGTGAGGTGGAACTTGAAATCTGTGAGAAGCATTTGTGTGTTGCAGTATGTCATTTTCTAAAACAGATGATTGATTTATTCATTTGTAAGTATTTGATATTCTATCTTTTCCTAAAAGTAGTCCCAAGGCAGATTACAAATAAATAACTGTAACCTCATGAAATCTCATAATTCTACAGTTACAAATAACAGAAGAAACATTGACAGTACCTTCAAAACATGAAGTGGACGTTTCTCAGCAGAAGACCCAATGAATATTTGTTGAAGGAGATTGGGATGTCTTGCAGTCATTTGCTCCATCCAGGAGTAAATCTAAAGATTTGCACCAAATTACTATACAAATTACTATACAGTGTCGTTTCAGAATGTTTGATTATACACAGAAACATTTTCTTAAGAAAATCTTCTGTGCATGCAGCAAATAATGTGCTATGAAGAATTTGCAAAATAGTACTTAGCAGTAAAATTTACTGATTGTGCTTTTGAAATATTGCCCAATATAAAGCAAGTACAATTTCCTTTTAAATGGGCAATTTTTTATGCAAGGCTGCTGACTTGTAACTTCTCAAAGCCCACCAGTGCCTTGCACAGTAGCTTGAGGTTATAACAGCTAATGCTACAAAGGCAGGCAGGCACCAGCAACGACAGACGGTGGCATACAGAAACATCTCTAGTATGTGTTTTTCAACTGTTTCTTCTGATAGTCCCATAAGATGCTTAGCACTGGGGGCAGGCCTATACACACACACATACACACACACAAAATATGATCCCTCTCTCTCATACACACACATACATACTTTGTGAGAGACAGAGGGAGCATGTGTGGGTGTGAGAGACACACACACATACTTTCTCTGTACCTCTCTCTCACACACGCTTCCTCAGTGTCTCTCTCACATGATAACACACACACACACATACACTTCCTCTCTCTCTCTTTCTCTCTCTCTCACACATGCACACATGCAAACAAAAACTGAACTGGAAACCACAAGCCAGATTCTGTATACAGTGCAACAATGGAAAAGCAGATAGCAGAAAATCACTATTCCTCGAAACAATACAATCAAGAAATATAAATCAATTAGAATAGTAAAACCAATCTAAAAAATATAAATTTCAAAACAGCTGATGAATAGAATATTCAATAATTAGAAGCTCTTGTAAAAATTTCCTAAACATCGATAAAATATTTAAAAACAGCAAACATCAAATAAAACCCAGTAAGTAAAACTAATAAGGAGTCTAAAAATCCCTCACTCTCCATACCTGTCACCCTGAGTATGAGGGAGCTTGACTATGTGTGTGTGTGTGTGTGTGTGTGTGTGTGTGTGAGAGAGAAAGAGACAGACACATATTTCCTCCATCCTTTTCTCACACATACACACACACACACACACACACACACACACACTTCCTCTGTATCTCTCACACACGATTCCTGTCTCAGCCAGGCACACATACACACATGCTTCCTCTCACCCCCAACCCTACCCCTACACATAGGCCCCCTCTCACACATACGCACCCATAGGCCCCCTCTCATATATATATTCACAGGCACACACACACTAACTCTTCTATACACTCATTGTCTCATACACACACAGGAATCCTCTCATACACATACACATACACACACACACACACACACACACATACACACACACACACACACACCCTCATACATACACAGGCATCCTCTCATATTCACACCCACACACACCTACCTACCCACACACAAACCCACATACACCCTCATACACACACCCCCATCCTCAAACACACACACACACACACACACTCCCCACACACCCTTTACAGACACACCCAAATTATGCATTTATAACAAATTTTATATGAAAAAGAACATTCAAGAGTACCGTCTTCTGAGGCAAAAATATCACAACACGCATATTATATTTACATGCACTCTGCAAAAAAGACACTTGGAGCTCCTTTGGAATTAGACTTTTTGTAATGCATATTGGATGTGAGCTTGGCCCTCAGAAAGCCATGAACAAATAGAATTACCATTACAAGATAGTAAACTTCCCATTCCAAAACAACCCTATCTATTACTCATACATATACATTTTATAGGGTTCCATGGGAGGGAGGCAGATAATATGAACCAGCAGGCAACAGTACAATTAGGCAGCTCATACTTTTAAGAGAAGATAGCAAATATTTTTCTTAAGTCTCCAGCGGAGTCAGAGAGAAAAGAGGGAGGGGAGAGCTGCGGGGGACCAGAGAGTCAGGTGTGCCGAGGAGAGGTTGGGGTGATGAGACTAAGAGCAGCATCTGGTTTTGCTTGCCACCTGTTGACTTCCTCATAGCCAGAGAGAGAGAGAGAGGTGAACATGGAAGGAACACCTGTTTCACTGACTCACCGTCAAAATCTCTGGTCGGCTGCTGCCTGCAGCTCCTTCTCCAAATCGGGACTCAAGCACGGCAGCAGCAGCAGCAACAGCCTCGGAAGAGCCCAAGCCAGCAAGGAATCCAAAAGGGGCCAGGAACCACCAGCTCAGCACAGCTGAGAAGCACGCATCTGACTCAACACATGCTTTTTTTCCCCTTCTGTGGCTGCGCCGACAGGCGCTATTAACAGTGGTTGATTGGTCTTTGGCACCCCCCTCCTCCTTGTTGTCACCCAGGGCGGATCGCCCTCCTTGCCCCCTCCTTAGCATGAGTCTGCTGGGATGAGCTGGGATATAAGACCTCATGATTTATCTATGGTGTGATTGGGGCTCATTTCTCTCCCTTGTTAGGACCAAGGGTCAGAGCCAGCCACCTAATGTTCTAGAAATCCTGGCTTCTGACTCAGGAGAAGGCAGACCTGATGGCGGTGATCAATAAAACGGCATTAACTGATGTGAACAAGCTGAGGGAATCTAGTTGCCCTCACCTCAGGTACCCGGATGAGTCAACCAGATTGTGCCTGTTATGGAGTTCCCCTGCAGAACTTAATGGCAGCATCACACAAATGTTTTGATCCAACACTTTTAAGACCCCAAAGTGTAAGGATTGGCAGAAATGGTTTTTGCCGTACAAGGGATCAGGTGGGGCACCTGATCCTTAGTAGACTTCAGATCATCCTGGCAAAGCTCCAAGACAAGCAACTCCTTCAGCTGATAAAGAAGATCAGGAGCCAGGGGCTTAGATATCCTGGCACAAACATGACTGGCATCCATTCTCCCATTGGGAGCCTAGACATTTCCTGAACCGAGTTCTGAAGCATGCACGCAGGGGTGCTCCTTTACGGCCAGTCAGAGGATCCTTCTATGGATCTCTTCCATTCTCTTTTATAGCCTTGGCTGTTGAGAGAATCAAGCTACTTAGCGAGGATATTTAGTGATGGGAACTACAATTTTCAGTTGCGCAAAAAGGATCACGTAGTGAACCTGGGTTAGAGTTTGAGCCTCTGTGAGTTCATTTTACAGAGGAGGCAATATTGCTCTTGAGAGATCAATTCCTTCAGTCTTGAGCTTCTGCTAGGAGTAATTGGTATGAAAGCGCAACTCTCACAGAGGGCAGAGAGTAGAGACCAGCTGTGGCAGGCTATAAGGTACACTTCCACGGAGTCAAGCATGCAAGTCCTACATTTACAGGAAGTCTCCTCAGGACCTGAGTTTAACATTGAAGGGATCTAACCTCCCTCCCTTTTGTTCTGTCTCCAAAGTGTTTGTATGCGTTTCTTTATTGTGCTGCCAACTTATGTTATCTTTAAGATTGCTTAGCTTAGATCTTCTGTCGGGTGCGATGCCCTTTTTACTAATTGGTGGTTATTGCTAGTTGCTGTTTGAATCTTTCAGAACTTCCTATTGATTCTATTCCTGTTTGTTCTCTCTCTCTCCTCTTCTTATAGGTCCCTTGACCCAAAGCATGCTGGGACTGTTTTCCTGCCTGGCAGGATTTTCATTTGCTCTTGGCAAGCTAACAGCTCTCCTGAATTCTCTCCAGCTCCTAAGAAACATTGCTCTTTCCCCTATTTCCTATCTGCTACTATTCACTGGGAGCCTCAACTTCTACTTTAGCAGCAGTTGTCTTCGTCTAATTATTGGGCTTCCAGCTGAATCAGGCTGCTTTCTGTGCAGCTCTTCTTGATGCTTGGCACAGTGAACACTGAAATTTCATTATTTTAATAAATATATTTGGTATTCAAGAACTGAGTTTTCTGACATTTGAAGCTGGGGAAAAAAGGTTTATCTGGTGGTCTAGGGGGGTCAAGCTAAAGATTGAAGGCTGAAAGCAGTATTCCCTCTCAAGCTGCATAGGGAGGTGTCTCTTAGACTTATTGTTTAGGTCGATTTTCTTGTTGAACTTTGGTAATTTTTAAAGGAAAGGGTATCCCTGCACTCATTACTCTCCCTCTTCTGAGGGTAGTGTTTATTAGAATTAGGTTTTCTCACTTGTGGCAGTGAGGAAATCAAGCAATGTAGGCCTACTGTCCCCGAAGTGCTAACAATCCTCCTGACACTGTACGGCTCCCTACAGGCTCGTGCTGATTTCATGAGACATGCAGGTCTGCATGAGATCTTACACTGATCTTCATATCTTGCGAGATTAGCTTGAGCCTGCAGAGAGTCACGCAGTGTCAGGCCAACTGTTGGCACTTCCAGGATGGATAGACTGGACAGAAAATGTGATATGCCAGGGCCCAGGCAGCCCACGCCATTCTGATGTCGATGCTGCCTGCACCAGAAAATGTAGTAACAATAACATTTTTGCCACAAGATAATTTTTGGTTTTCTTCATAAAATGAACATGACTATAGCTTAGAAAAGTGACATGGAGCAGTGAATCATAATAATATACTTAGAAGGTGGCTTACTTCCTCAAGAGGATGATATTCTTCATAGTAAGATCCAGAGGAGCGAGGGCCCGTTGTTTCATTGAGAGTCTGTTTTTCAATGAGTGCTTGCACATCTGAAACCAAAATGCTAAATGGAAGGAAAAGCCAAAAGCACAAGGTTACACTTACTGTGAGATTTATTTATAATCAAGGTTTTCTTTACTATGAGCAAAATGTGAATCCTACTTGTATCTGATGGAAGTCTGATTGAGCATGGTTTTAACATGGGCTTCATCAGATGCATTAATATAGAAATGAACTTCTTTTCTCTTCACGATGTGCTCCGCAGTGTCAGGCTGCCAAAGGATAACCTAGAGTAGTTTCAAGAACATTGTTTTATGAGAAAAGATACAAATGCTTACATGATCTTAAACTAACACTCTGTATATTATTTCCGGGCCTTATTCATAAACAGGTAGATTATAAAAGTGTTGCTCGCGCAAAAAACGGCCCCATACATGCGTATGTGAGCCGTACGTGAACAACGCAAATTTTAAGAAGCTGGGAAGTACGCGTGTACTTGTGTAAATTTACTGCTGCACCTGATGAGGCGCAAGTCTGGAGATTTTGGGCCAGAGGGGAATCCTGAACACGGAGTGGGGGTGGGGGAGAGAAAGAGAGAATCTGAAGCTCTATATATCTCCCACTGTAAGAGGGGCACTTTCAACTCAGGGTGGGATTTGGGGGGGGGGGGGGGAGGGGTTACATTGGTCTGCCTAGGGCACAATGGTCTGTAGACCCTGTAATACTGCCCACCCAGAGAGAGCAAGATCCCCAGGATGCTGGAGGAGCAGCCTTCAAGTTGAGGACTCAAGGATGGCTGAAGTAGGAACCCAGGCATGAGGAGAGGGTGGAAGAGAGAGAGAAAGTGAGAGAGAGAGAGAGAGTGGAAACTGAGAGATGGGAAGGATAGAGAGAGTGGGAACTGAGAGATGAGTTTGGGAGATATTGCCATCTTTGGAAGGGGGAGGCGAGCAATGCCACCAACTGGGCCTAGGGGTGACAAAACCTAAATTTGTCCCTGCAGCTATCCAGGTTGGTAGAAACCAGTGAAAAAGACAACAAAAAACTAAATTGGCGAAGGCGAAATATTGTACCAGCAGTCAAAACTCTACCTCTGACAACTGGGACATATGCTTAGCAGCTTGCCAGAAGTAAATAGGGCAAACTAGATGGGTGAATCAATTAGTTCTTATCTGTTGGAATCTACTATATTATTGTGATGGAGAAGGTGCCTCACTCAGTCAGAAACAGTCCAGAGTTAGAGAGAAATTAACCAGCCAGAGACCACAAGGGAAACTGCAAAATTAAAAATGAAAGAGAGAAAAGAAGTAATGTCATGTTGAGAAAAGCTAGTGATTGTTGTCATCCAGGAGAGACAATTACCTAGAACTGGTCAGGAGGGAGAAAGTCACAGCAGAGGATTGTGATATTAATTGGGAAATGCAGGTGAGGTTAGTTAAGGATTAGTTAGAGAAAGCAAAGTCATGGAAGAGGTAGCTACCAGAGACAAGAGACTATCAAAGAGCTGCCAGAGAAGCAAAGGCCACTCAGAGGAGACTAAGGTAGGCCAAGGGCCACCACTCCAGGTGAGGAATATCTCAGTAAGAGGACTGGTTTTATTATGGGTGAAATGCATATTTTAAGAAAGTTACCGTTTTATTGCAGAGGTAAATATCCTGGTTGCATTGTCACTTGGCGGCCATTTCTGAAAAAGGTGGCATGTGGGATAAAAGTAGTCCAAAAGTCTCCGTTTCTAGTCTTATGTGTGCTAATGAACGATGTGATCTCCAGGATTCAACCACAGAGACTGCTCTTTATTTCAAGATGGGTGGGACTATGCGATGTATATGAGAGTACAGTTGATTTCACCCGTTGGCCCTTAAAGGAGGGTGGGGAAGATGTACCCACAGTCTGAAGCAGAGACTTTAGAAGCATGCTTACTTCTCTTTGAGGAAGAACACTCTTTTATTTAGCTGTAATATTTGTATTAGGTATTAGATACTTTAACCTAAAGCAGAGATTATAGTTGTTATAATCTTTATTGATATAAATTCTTTTTCTATTTCATTGAGTGGCAAGGTCTATTAACTTGGGTCCTTGCCTCCCTGAGCCATAGGGTACTGAGACTGAAATAGGGAGACCCTGGGACATCGTACCCCAGATTCCTGGCAGGGGAACAGCTAGGCACTGCTCCCCTGCCCCACCCCTACACCCACACTGCAAACCTGCAAGCAGAGAGGTGCCAGGAGAGAGATGCTTCAGATCAAAAAACACAGTAATTGACTTGCACTACTGAAGATGGTGCTGCTGACAAAAAAAACAGCAGTTACATTAATAAGAAGGACACCTGTCTTAATGAGATCCTATTGAGTTGGCCAGCAAACCAGGAAGCCCAAATAAGAAAGAAAAGGCACAATTTTCTATCTTGGCCAGGCTCTGCTGTGGAGCCTGGACTAGAGACAGAGAAGGGGAACGAGGGAAGCCAGCTTCCAGAGGAGACAGAACAAAGAGGGTTGTTCTGAAGAAAGGAGAGCCATTTGGAGAAAGAAGAGAGAAAACATTTAATCCTCTCTCTTTGGAGGACAAGAGACTGTTGGACTGCCAGGATTTTGGAGTCAGAAGAGCCGGGCCCACCAAGATTCCTTCCCCCACTGGTGCCAAGAGCTAAGTAAAGAGCCATGGAGAAGGAAGTGGTGTTATAGAGGATTGTTCAGTAGAGATGTGAATCGTGTGATCGATCATCTTAACGATCGATTTTGGCTGGGGGGGGGAGGGAATCTGATCGTCGCGGTTTTGTTTTTTTTTTTTAAATTGTTTAAATCGTAAATCGGGGGAGGGCGGGAAAACCGGCACACTAAAACAACCCTAAAACCCACCCCGACCCTTTAAAATAAATCCCCCACCCTCCCGAACCCCTCCAAAATGTTTTAAATTACCTGGGGTCCAGTGGGGGGGGGGGGTCCCGGTGTGATCTTCCACTCTCGGGCCACGGCTGCGTTAATAGAAATGGCGCCGGCACCATTTTGGTTCCTGTCCCCCGACGTCACGAGCGCAGGAGATCGCTCCTGGACCCCCGCTGGACCCCCAGGGACTTTTGGCCAGCTTGGGGGGGCCTCCTGACCCCCACAAGACTTTCCAAAAGTCCAGCGGGGGTCCGGGAGCGACCTCCTGCACTCGGGCCATATTGCCGTATTGCAAAATGGCGCCGGCCATAGGGCCGGCGCCATTTTGCAATACGGCAATATGGCCATACGGCCGGCGCCATTTTGCAATACGGCCCGAGTGCAGGAGGTCGCTCCTGGACCCCCGCTGGACCCCAGGTAATTTAAAACATTTTGGGGGGGTTCGGGAGGGTGGGGGATTTATTTTAAAGGGTCGGGGTGGGTTTTAGGGTTGTTTTAGTGTGTCGGTTTTCCCGCCCTCCCCCTTCCCCTCCCCCCCCCGATTTACGATTTTTGACGATAAATCGGGGGAATTCCTATTGTATCGCGCCTCTAACTATTTTTGACGATTTAAAATATATCAGACGATATTTTAAATTGTCAAAAAACGATTCACATCCCTATTGTTCAGTGGTTGCTGTTTAGCCAGCTTGTTAGGGAGGGTGGGATATCAGGCTTTTGCATCCCAGAAAGATCAGTAAAAAGCTGACACCACAGCTGAGAGCTATGTGGCACTGGGAGCAACGGGGTATACTGGACATGCAACAAGGAACTATAAAAAATGTGAGAGTGAAGAGAATTTCCCTAAACCTCAGATGGTCTGCTTTGCGTTCTACACATTTTAAAGGCAATTTTGAGCCCCAATGAGGATTTTGATTGTTCACTTGTTTTGTTTATTTGTGCACAAGGACAGAACTAGTATATTTAAAACCAAAAAAGAGAAAAACCATATATATATATAATTTTGAATACCCAGGCCAATATGCAAGTGTTCGCTGCAGTTTAATCAACATTTTGTTGTGTACGTTAATCCTCTGTTTACTGAACTGCATATACCCTAGTTTATGTTAATTGTGCTTTTGAGTATATTTGCTGTTTATATTGAAATTTGCTACTCAATGACTTTATAATTCCAATGCCCCCCCCCCCCCCCACCGCCTTCTTCCATTCCTCCCAGCTGTTTATTGTTATAATTCAAGTGACAAAAGTATTCATAGTGTGGTGATTTTCTTTGCTGTTCCCCTGCTATAAGAGTAGGATGGGAAAAGGGTCCCAGGAAGCAAGAGCGACCACAGAAAGGTAGAACAGATGGACACCTGGATTATCTACCCTAGTGCTAACGTATCCACAATCCCCACGGATACAGGTGGGGTTTAATTCTTCTAGTGCAGTCCCCCTCTGCCTTGGCAGCCTGTTACTGATATTTCTGGATGGGGGGTACTATAGTTGGGATTGTCATTGTTCAGTGTTTCAGTTTGTTAGTACACTTGGGAATACTAAGGTTGGGGAGACCCAGCTAGGCCCCGACCAGGCCCAGCCAAGTAGGCCCAGGCTATTTTGTCAGTCAGAGGAGTCTGGGGAGTCTCCAGCTGGGCCTTGTCTGGGCCCTGATGATTCTGCTGGAAAAGGAGGAGGGTCGTAGGGCTTCCAGGAAACCTTTGTAAAATCTCTCTGCCTACGCCACAAAATCAAAAATACCCCAAGATGTTATGTTGTTTTCATCATTTTTTAACATTGATTTCCTTTCAATTATTTTGAACCTCTTTAAAAAACTTTTAGAGACTTTTTAGAAACAATTGGGGTGATGTTGTTTTAAAGTTCAGTTTTAACATGGTTTTATTGTTTTACATTGTGTTTTTTTATTGGTTCCCTCTTACTTAACTGTTAATAATGAATTAATTTTATTTATTGATTGTTCATTCTGTGTGTTTCTTGTTAGCTGCCCAGGGCAATACATCAGAGGCCATTCATTATTGGTTCGTTTTGAATAATGGCCTCATTCATTCCATTTTTAGCATTTGTTTTGAAATGAATGCACATCCTTACTAGGCAGATCACATCAATAAATCAGTAAACAGCACGAGATAAAACAAACATGACCAACATGCACATAATAAAATGTCCATCATGAATCTTACCAAAAGCAGCTAAATATAAAACATTAAAAAGATCTATATTTCAGTAAAAAAAACTTGGGAAAAATACAAGTTTCTAACTGCTTTCTAAATAATCTGTAGTCAGCAATGTTATGAATTTCGATAAGTACTGAGTTCCACAGAACAAGAACTATAATAGAAAATCCTCCCACCGAGTACTTTGCAAACATTACTTCCTTTGGGAAGGCAGTGCAAGAACATTCACTTCAACTCTGCTTTTCTGGCTTCTTAGAGCCAAACTAGGCACCTTTTAGCTTGGTTTTATCTTTGTTTTACTCCCAAAGTTTTAGTTAATTGCCAGAAGAAAAAGAGCCTGCCGCACTTCATAACATGGTAGTATTTATCTTATCATTTTTCTGGTCCCTTGCTTCACATAGTTCTAAGCAAGGTGACACAACCAGTTTAAGTTATACAGGACGTCCTCAGACGTACTGGTTCCTGATGGTAGCGTCTTAAGTCGAAATGTATGTTGAAACCAATAGTCCCAAAAGAACAATGTTATAAAGGGGGGATTGGTTCCAGCAACAGGGCCCAATACCCCATTTTCACCAAAATAACCCAGCATTTAGTAATTTGTAGTACTATAAAAAGAATAGACATATTTTAAAACATTTTTTTTTTTGTCTGAAGAGGAAAGAGCCAAGTCACGGCTACAGGACATTGCACTGACACTATTTTGAGGAGAGGAAGTCCCTACTATATTTCCTACTGAAACCACCACGCCAGGCTTCATGATCATCAGTACACCAAGGTATGCCTGTTGGAGACCCTCGGGCATCTTAAATTCAAAACAAGTGTTGTATGTTGGATAATGTATGTCAGTTTAGAAATGCTCTGAATTGTAATTTGAAACACCTTAAATCAAAGACTTCCTGTTTTATGGGAACATCCATACACTTTTATGGGAAGATAGGAACATTTTCAGAAACTGGGGAATTTCATAAAGAATTCTATTCCCTTTGAAATTTAAGTCCCACTCTTCTCACAAACACACAGAGCGGCCTGCAAGCATAACATAACGATAATAGCATAACAGCATACAATAAAATTACAAAATTTCAAACACACAATAAAATTAAATTCAATATTTTAAGATATAACATTACAATCCACCTCAAAGAACCTCTCACACAGAATGGAGTGAAATGGCAGCAATCTAATTTACATGAGGATAGCAAATTACCTCAAACATGGTGGTTAAGTTCTTGAGTACTTCAACTTCTTCTTCAGATCGTGGGAAAACCGACAAAACCTGACCACTAGTGTGAAAATTAGATATTTAGAAAAGCAGATAGGTTTCAGAGACAATGATAATCTACTTGGGCAGATATCACAGAAAATATTGAAAGGCACATAAAACAAATATTGTAAATTCTCTGCAAGTTTTTATAACCATTACCATGTCTCAGTCTTTTCATAAGCTACTTTGCTCAACTGGAAAACAAGCATTTTTAGAAATAAACAAACTAAATAACGTACATGAAAAACTATTGTAATATTGATGGACTTTAAGCCTAAATTTTCCTGAATAATGTAAGGCTGGTCAATTTATTGCTGAAGATAGATCAGTGCCTGTCAAACCAACTGCTGGGTACAAATTTTGTTCCATTGCAGACTTTATTAAAGAGATAAACAGAACCGGTGCAAGGGTATTGGGTATCCTAGGTGAAACTTAAGTCTTATGTCTTCCATCTTATGCACCTGCCTATCGATGGCAACTCTGGTACACCATCCCCCTCTCTCATCCCGGTCAGCATCCACCATTCACTCGTCTCTCACCCTCTGCCAAGTCCTGCATCCCTCTCCCTTTGCACCCTATCCACAGAGCCCAGCATCCCTTCTCTCTATTCCCCTGTCCAGCATCTCTCCTGTCTTCTTCCTCCCACAAGCATTCCTGTCTTTCTCCTTTTCAGTCCACACTCAGCAGTCTGAGCAGAGCAGAGGCTGATTCACTTAGGATCAGCCCCAACTGGGGAAAAAGTCCACAAGGCTATGATATTAATTGTTTGTAGTAGTATTGCTGGTTGGCAGAGGGAGGGAAAGAGATGGAGGGATTTCTTATCTTTCTTTTTTTTTTTAATGATAATCTGGTGGCTGACTTGGGGGAGAGGGAAAGAGAGATGGAGGGATTTTTTTTTTCCAGTGATCAACTGGTAGCTGGTTAGGTAGGAGGTATTTTTTTTTCTTTTCTGAAGACAATAACTGAACTTTTTCTAAAAATGAAAAATTCACCGTATTAGCAAATAGCACCATTGCTAAAATGGATCTCTGGCGGGACTGGGCCTCAGCCTAGTCCCATCATTGGGACACAGCCTAATTCTGGGTCCTGTCACTAAGGCCTGGGCCCAACGTTGCAGCCTGGCCAAGGTCAGGTCCTGGCACCAAGGCCTAGGCACAGGCCCAGGCCCAGGCCTGACATTGGGCCTGGCCAAGGCCAGGTCCTGTTGCTGAGGCCTAAGCCCAGGCCCAACACCAAGGCCTGGCTAAGGCCAGATCCCATCATTGAGGACCGGGCCTAGGTCCAGGACTGGGTCCAATGCCACCATGGGGGATTTTTTCAAAACAAGCCCGAGGTATCTGTCTGACTCCCTCATTCACTTTCATGCTTCAACAGCTCTCAAAAGTAAGCCAAACTGACCCTAGAGAGGTACATCATGTGACCTGGAGCCTGGCAGAATCTAGTTAAAAAATCTCCAATATTAATTTCACATTTTTCCTAAATAACTAAGCAGTAGAGCACACTCTAGACCACAAGTGAACAAACAGCGCTGCAGTCACCTTTCCATCCATGCAATTGTTTGGGGCCCCCCCAAGTTTGCTTACATCTCCTGTTAATCAATCAGCTCTTGAACCAGTTGCCAATTAATGAGTCAATCACACTGCCAGCTAGTGTCAGAGACATTCACAGTTTCTCAGACACAAACATCCACTTTGTATCCGAGAGAGTGTGTGTGTGTCTCTCTCTCTCTGACCCAAAGACATACACACATACTCTTGCTCTCAGCATATGGATGATCTTTGTCTTTGTTTTACACAGAGAGACAGTGTGTGTGTGTGCATATGTGTCTGTGTCAGAAAAACACCCCCACACACATTCTTTATCATAGAGAAAGACACCCACATAATGTGTGTGTGTGTGTGTGTTGGGGTCTCTCTGACACACATCCACTCTCTTAGACACACACACATATTGCTGTAGGCTGCTGCTCAGTGAGTACCCCTGCTACAGCACTGCCACATCATTATATTAAGATTTTGCTTGCTGCTAGCCCTACTCCAGCCTGTAACAGTCCTCTCCTTTTCCCATTCTCACCCTATTTGACACCCTCATTCTCCAGGAGGCTCACTAGTTTCCCAGCCAGCTACTCCTCTCAAAACTCAACCCAGCCACCTCAAACAGAAGTCTCTCCAACACTGCATAGGGACTTGCTCCTGGCTCACTCCACCCCTTTCTTTTGACTGAAGCTTGCCTCCACTTTTCCGTTCTTCACCACATCCACTCCAGCGCATTCCCATTAACTGTGTTCTACATAGAGTCTCCTTACTTTTATGGTTTCCCTGACTCTGTTCTGCCAATTACTCCAGCAGAGACGGGACCTGAAGTGATCCATGCTGTTTCTCTAGGGCTTTAAAAAAGAAAAATTAAGCCCTGGCCAAGACTGAGAAGAACCACTGATCCAAAGCAGCACAATTCCAGATGGAATCCTGCTTTCCACATGGAGCCAGAGCAGCCAGGGCTGGTGCAAGGGAATGAGGTTCCCTCGGCAAACCTTATAGCCTTGCACCGCATACTCCTCCTGATCCCCCTTCCACACATAATTAAAAATTATGAAGGTCATTTTCAAAGGAGTTATGTGCGTAATGTAACATAGTATCGTAGCAATTTTCAAAAGCCATTTACTCAAGTAGGCTACAGCACGAGCGCAACTCAAACACCTACCGAGGGCCTCTTCCTCTTCCCCTTACTCATACTACCACTTGATTGCCTGAACCCTCATGACCCATAGCCAACAATACCTCCACACACCAGCCTTTCCCACAAAAATCAAAAGTCTCAACCTATTATGGCTACAATGCAGATACTCAAGATCAAAACACAATTCAAAACACAATTACATGACTACAAAAAACCCTCAACCAATAGAATTGCACACACAAAATCACTACTCCCAATTTTGATATCCCCAATGACCCAGCTTCTTGGTATCACCTTGTTCTCACTCATACTATTCAATGTCCAATCTATAGTAAAAAAAGACCCCCATCATATATGACATCTTAACAGACCGCAAGCCTGACATATGTGCCATCACAGAAACATGGCTGAAACAGACAGACTAATTAATCAACTTCCCGCTCACCTCTATGACATCATCTCTATCCCCAGGAACAACAGAAGAGGAGGAGGCCTCCTATTAGCCACAAAAACAAACTGCTTCAAACTCCAGGCCACGCACACAGCTCCACTTTTTGAAATAGGACTTTTCAAATCCAATCATCTTCAAGTCTGTTTGGTGTACACACCCCCAGGCCTCCTCAAATGCAATCCATCCCCCCTAAACAAATTCATTACCGAAAACATTGATATGGACATCCCTTCCATTGTCCTAGGAGACTTCAATCTACATGTAGACACTACTCTCCTAACCCCTAACTGTGAAGCTCTCCTCACCACACTATCGGCCATGGGCTTCAAACAAATCGTAGACTCCCCAACTCACAAAGCAGGACACTCCCTAGACCTAATCTTCATTAACTCATGCATACAAACAACAGAACCTCCCTCATGTACACCTGTCCCATGGTCCAATCACACACTGATTCAAGAAAATTTCTCCATAATCAAACCAGGCAACCTCACACCCAATCACACCACTTCAATCCAGTTCAGAAAAACATGTAAAACTGAAGACCTGATTGAAGCACTCCCAGCCGCACTAAACAACTTAGATTTAACCAGCACCGAATCCGCCCTCTCAACATGGAACACCATTACAAATAATTTAGCCTACAAATACTGCCCTCTAATAACCAAAGAACTAAACCCTGCCAAACATACCAAAAACGCATGGTACTCACCTGAACTAAAACAACTTAAATGCTCCCTCAGGAAAATCGAAAAGGAATGGCAAAGTAAACACACCCTCAGCCTACTGACCACCTATAGAACCTCACTTCACAACTACAGAACTACAATTCTTAAAACTAAACGTGATTTTTACACAAAAAAATTCACGATTTCCAATTCAACCCTAAAGCCCTCTTCTCCTACGTAGCTGACCTAAGACAGCTCCCCAACAATATTCGATAAAGATTCCAAATCAAAATGCAATGAACTTGCCCTGTTCTTCAAAGACAAAATCATCAACATAATGGCAAATTTTCTCCCTTCCTAAACACTTTCGAGAGTGCTTCCACCTCTGAAATTGAGTCGATTATAAAAACAATTAACCCCGCAATTCACCCCTCAGACACAATCCCCATAAAAATCACTGAAACCGATCCCACACATCCTAGCCAAACCCAAAGCCGACATTATTAACACTTCCCTAACCCAGGGAAATGTACCAACCATCTTAAAATGCACCATAGTCAAACCCTTGTTAAAAAAACCCACATCTAAACCCCTCTGAGCCAGCCTACTTCTGCCCCATATCCATTCTTCCTTTCCTAGCCAAACTTCTTGAAAAAAAATAGTAAACAAACAATTAACGGAACACTTAGAAAAACACAAAATTCTATACCCCTCCCAATTTGGTATCTGCAAGTCCCTCAGCACCGAAACACTATTAACTTCCCTCACCGACACAGTCCTCAGAGGGTTAGATAAAGGCCAGTCCTACATTCTAGCAATGCTGGATATCTCTACAACCTTTGACACCATTAGCCACAAGACCCTAACTGACAGACTAATCGAAATTGGCATAACAGGCAATGCTTTACTATGGCTCAAATCATATCTAGAAAACAGACATTACAAAGTTAAAATCGGCAAGAGTGAATCCGATCCTATCAACCTAACTCAAGGAGTGTCCCAAGGTTCCTCCCTATCTTCCATACTCTTCAATATATACATGCTCCCCATTTGCAAATTTCTAGCCGACAGAGGACTCAAACACTTCATATATGCCGACAACATCCAAATTCTCATCCCCATAACTGAATCCATACCCAAAACTCTACCTCTCAGACATCAATCAACTTCTCACACAAATGAACCTAGCACTAAACACCACAAAAACAGAACTCATGATAATATGTCACAAACCAAACAATAAAATGCTAATTGAGATCACACCCAATTTCTCACCATGTAAGAGACCTTGGTGTCACCCTAGACTCTGAACTCAACCTAAAAAAATTCATAAACACAACAATGAAGGATTGCTATTACAAATTCCACATTCTAAAAAAATTAAGGCCCCTCCTACATCACAGTGATTTCAGAACAGTCCTTCAAGCACTAATTTTCTCTAAAATACATTACTGCAATTCTATACTCCTAGGACTCCCAGCAACAACACTCAAACCCCTTCAAATGCTACAAAACGCCACTGCTAGAATCCTTACCAACACCCCTATCCTAAAAGACCAACATTGGCTACCCATTCACTTTAGAATATGCTTCAAGACCCTCACAACAATACACAAGACTCTATACAATCAAGACACACACTGGCTCAACCCATCCTTCCACTATCAAACCCCACGAAGGTCCACTAGATTTGCCAATAATGGAACCCTACCGATCCCCTCACCCAAACTCACACACCTCAACTCAACCTGAGAATGAGCACTATCACTAGTCAGTCCCTCTATCTGGAACGCAATGCCCCAAGACCTCAGGCTAGAACCAAACACTCAAAACTTCAAAAAAACCCCTGAAAACCTGGCTGTTTAAACAAGCCTTCCCATGACACCCATTCATGTCAAGTCAATCCCAGAACCCGTAACACCTCCCCAACAGCCATTGTATAAAATTTTCTGTTTTCCCCTTCACCCCTGCTATTTCCTTTTAACTACTCCATCCCTTGGTTAAAATCTGCTGTTACAGGTTCCTGCCTCTAAGCTCCAAACTAACTCTATAATTGATCTGTAACTCTTCTGCCCAATAACCCTGGGAATCTTTTGTTCGCTTTAAAATTGTTACAATGTAATTTCCTTTCAACCTTTCCATTGTTTCACTGTAAACCAATGTGATGTGCATACGAATGTCGGTATATAAAAACAAACAAACAAATAAATAAATAAGTAAAGTGCACTTATGTGAGTAAATCTTATGGACAATTCAATGGCATATATTGTAGCAATTTTCAAAAGCCCACTTTGTTGAGTTAAGTGCATTTACATGTGGAAAACCCAATTTTAAGCATGTAGATGCTTTTTAAAATCAGGACCTGTGAATTTATAACATTTTACATGGAAAAGGACATTTAAAGTACAGTCTTTTGAGGTAAAAATATCACAACATGCATGCTGTGGTGCCAACCAGAAAACCCTGCAAAAAAAAAAAAAAAAAAAAGACATTTGGAACTCATATGGCATTAGGCATATTATAATGCATGTTGGCTGTGGTTTGACCCTTAGAAAGCCATAAATAACTGAATTACAATTACAACTACAATATAGTAAACCTCCCATTCCAAAACAGCAGTAACTGCCAGCACTAATATACTGACAAATTACAAAATGAGAAACTGGTGTTAACTGTGGTAGAATTATATCAATTGTTAGAGAAAAAAACACATTTAACAGAAATGCCAACACACTAGAGCAAGTGACAAAACCCTCACAGGTGAACTAGAGCCTTAAACAGCAAAGCGTTATAATAAATTCACTTATACAGGTAATTTCTTTGTAAAGAGGAGCAATGCACCTTCCCCAGCAACAGCAAGCGGATGAGATGAAAGTCCGCATCAGTGAGGTCGATATTCAAAATCCATTTAGACGAATAACTCACATGCTATCCAGCTAAATGGCAAGGGTTTATCCGGATAAGTGGCTGAATATGGATTTGGATGGGAATGGTTAATAAAACGGAAAATGTCATAATTCCTCTGTTTCGCTCCATGGTGAGGCCGCACCTTGAATACTGTGTACAATTCTGGTCACTGCATCTCAAAAAAGATATAGTTGTGATGGAGAAGGTACAGAGAAGGGCAACCAAAATGATAAAGGGGATGGAACAGCTCCCCTATGAGGAAAGGCTGAAGAGGTTAGGGCTGTTCAGCTTGGAGAAGAGATGGCTGAGGGGGGTATATGATAGAGGTCTTTAAGATCATGAGAGGTCTTGAACGAGTAGATGTGAATCGGTTATTTACACTTTCGGATAATAGAAGGACTAGGGGGATTTCATGAAGTTAGCAAGTAGCACATTTAAGACGAATCGGAGAAAATTCTTTTTCACTCAACGCACAATTAAGCTCTGGAATTTGTTGCCAGAGGATGTGATTAGTGCAGTTAGTATAGCTGGGTTCAAAAAAGGTTTGGATAAGTTCTTGGAGGAGAAGTCCATTAATCAAGTTTACTTAGGGAATAGCTACTGCTATTAATTGAATCAGTAGCATGGGATCTTCTTGGTGTTTGGGTAATTGCCAGGTTCTTGTGGCCTGGTTTGGCCTCTGTTGGAAACAGAATGCTGGGCTTGATGGACCCTTGGACTGACCCAGTATGGCAATTTCTTATGTTCTTATGTGAAGTGAGACCAAGAAAATGTTGTGGTTCTGGCTGTGAGCGCCACGACCAGACCCTTACCTCCATGCTCCTGGACCTACTCCCGCTTCGGGAGGCCTGGTTTGCGCCCTGTTTGGTGGCGTCCCCACGGGGGCCGCGCCGCTGGGAAGCTTCCCATGGACGCTCTGCTTCTAGGCGCGTGTGCGCGCCACTTGGATGCTTTTCTAGGCCGTTTCCCACCAGCAGTGACTCCGCCCAGTTCCTGACGTCAGACGCCGCGGCCTTGATAAGCCGGCCGCGGACATTCAGTCTTTGCCTTGCAATGGGTTTACCTCCCGGTTCCCTGTTGCGTTGTGCCCCGGAGTGAGCTGCTTTCTATAGTACCTGCTTGGTTCCTGTTTGCCTGCTACTGCCTGGTTCCAGTACCTGAGTCCTGCTACAGTTCCTGCCTGGTTCCAGAACCCAAACCCCGTTACAATACTGATCTACTGTCCTAGTCTGGTTCCAGTTCCCAGTCCTGATCAACAACCCGCCTAAGTCCCAGTGGCCGGGCCCCTACGGGCTCCTCCCGGGGGTGCTTCGGCTTCCAAAGGTGAAGTCGCCTAAGTCCCAGCGGTTGGGCTCCTACGGGCTCCTCCCGGGGGAGTACCTGCTTCCAGGGTGAAGAGCACCTCTACGTCCTGCCTGAACATCTGCCTCCCAGCCTGCCATATACTAGAGACATTGACCACCTTTTCCAGTCTGCTGCAGGTCGGCCCAAGGGTCCACTAAACTGAGTTCCATAACAGAAAAAGCAAAAATATTGAACAAATACTTTTGTTTATTGGCCACCAAAGAAGGGTTTGAAGAAGGGATGCATATGGAAAAGAAAGAGATACCATTCAATTTACAGAAGGGATGATTCAGATGGAAGAAGGAAAGCTGAAAGTGGTAAAAAACAATGTGGCCAGACTGGATATATATCCAAGGATACCAAGGGAGCTCAGTGGTGTTCTGGCAGCTCTACTGAGGGTGCTGTTCAATCATTCTTTGGAGACAGGAGTGGTTGAAGTGAACTGGAGAGAGGCATATATTGTCCCTCTTTTTAGAAATGCAGAAATAAGGAAGCTGGTAATCTATAAGCCAGTTAGTCTGACCTTAATAGCGGGTAAGTTAGTGAAATCACTACTAAACAGAGGAGTATCTTGAATTTATTGAGCTGCAGGATCCAAGGCATCATGGCTTTATTATATCAAACAAATATGATCAATTTCTTTGATTGGGTGACTAAGGTATTAGATGGGGGTAACCAGTGGGTTTGGTATTCTCAACTTTCATCAAAGCTTTTGACAAAATCTCATAAATACACTTGGCAGATGGGGCCCATAGTGGTTAACTGCATCAGAAATGGATTGAATTATGGACAACAGAAGACAGAGGTAAATGGATTTCAAGGAAAAGAAGAATTATCAGGTATCAATCCTAGGGCTGCTTCTGTTCGATATTTTCGAACTTCAGATTGCAAAGGGATTAGTAGGCAAGGTTTCTCTTTTTGCAGACGTTACTAAGATATGTAACAAAGGGGACATTCCTAATGCAATAAAAAAATAAGGAGTGATCTGAGCAAGCTTATAGAATGTCTGAGTGCTTGGCAGCTAAGACTGAGGCATAGAATTATGCATTTGAGGTGCAGATGTCCATCAGAGCAATGCACGATAGGAGGTGAGATACTGATGTGCTCTGAAACAGAAAAGAAGTCTTGGGCTGATCATATCTGACGATCTCAAGGTTGCCAAACTTTGCATGGATGGCCTCCCAGTAGAGATGGAAGAGGCAAAAACAACAACAGAATTCTAGAAAGTATGGGATATGCACAAAGTATCTTTTGCTACGAAGAAATGAAAGGAAAGATAGAGATCAAGTAGGGACCACTATGGTATTATACTGAAAGGAAATCGGGCAGCCTTCCTGTCCTTATCTGCCATCATATCCTGTGTTATGTTTTATTACTTCACTTTGATTTTTTTAGACTTCCGTGTGTACCATAAATACAAAATAGTTCAGATATTCATCAGTCTTTAATAAACTGATTTGATTTTCATTTGCTAAACAGAAACAAAAGAGAAACAGGATATGTAATTAATTGCTATGAACACCAGTGATTTATTTTACTACCCAAACTGCAATATATCGTGATCATTTTTTTCCAGCTTTTCATATGCTCAGCTGACGAGTTGGTGCATATTATTATATAAAGTGAAAAAGCTGAACTTTAAATTCAGAATAAGAAAGGTACTCATTTACCTTTGAAGAGGAAGGCCATGATACCCCTGGATGCAAAAAAGTAGGGTAAAAAATAAAAGGTAATACTTCATCTTTCAAAAAAGTTGTGATTAGCAGCTGAGGTCCAGTTTTAGAATGATGGTGGTTTCAATCATTTACAGAAATTTTATTGACCTTTAGAAGTTATATTTACACAGTGGTTAAAATTTAAAACTCACTGCCCTCTCTGTGAGATTGCCCTTCCACATAATATAACCTGCTTTTCCTCTGAACAATTTAGTTTAAAGGAAACAAGTGACAAAGAATGTTATCCAGCTTTGTGCCATTATATAAGTTTCTGAAGTGTTTTGGCATTTTATGATGACTATATTTTTAATGGTTTGCTTGTTAGCCTAAAAAACAGAAAGCCATTTAAAAACCTGGAGGAATCCAGTGTGTGAAGAGGCTAAATAAATTGTGTCTTGAATGCAACTAAGTCTGTGAAATAAGTTTTTGTAATTAATGGCCATCAGAGAGAAGTGCACTGTAGTTAAAAATAAAAGTAACAAATGACTACAGGCAGAGAGACATTAGACATGGCATAATGTGACAGATTTCACATCATGGTTATGGTGGTGCCACTCAGAACTGTGAAATCCACTTCCTTTGGGGCTGTGTGCTTCCATACCTTCAGGACACACACTGCTCCCTTTTTTGTGTTTGGCAAGACATAGCAATCACAGGCTTTTGTGATACCCCCAAATTCCAACTCGAGGCACCCAACCCTATATATGGTGTGTCTGAAAGAAAATGCTGTTATATTCCAATATTATTCCATAATGAAAAATCATTGCAATCAGTATTTACTGAGCAATTTCTTTCTTTCAGTAGATAACATTTTAAATATGCTTTCTCTGGCTTTTCAGAACCATTTATTTTTAAGTTATGCATTTGGAAACAGAAAAGGACAGGACCATAGCACTCTGACAACAAGAGCTCCATCCAGCGAAACTGCATACTTGTAACAGCTGTTCCCTGAAGACAGCAGAACAAGCAGCCACACAAGATTGGTGATGTCATCTGCGTCCTCAACTTCAGTCAGACCGATCAAAAGAGCTTACCAAGGCACTTTATACACCCCCCCAGCAAAATCATCCCTAAGGAAAAGAGCCCTATCCACTGCAGGTCCTCCTCAATGGAACGCTCTCCCACCAGATCTCCGACAAGACCCCTGCCCAATATTGTTAAAAAAAACCCTCAAAACCTGGCTATTTAGAGCAGCGTTTCCAGAATGATAACCCAAGTCCATTCCGTCATGATAGCCAAACCATATCACGCCAGCGTGCCTACTTGTTCCCATTAAGTATTGTATTTTAGCAAGCTTTAGCTAAGTATTTATTAACCTTTCTGAGTAATGTTACATAGTTCTTCAGACAAGCTCCAAGTCATTATATCGCTTTTATCCACGTGTTTATGCTTTGTTAATCGTTGCCTCCCATTTTGTTCAATGTCATTTATTCAAAGTTTACTCATTGTTAAGTGTTCCATGTAATGCTCACAGGCGAGATTTTGTTCATTGTAAACCAGTGTAATTTGTATCCTATACAGGAATATCGGTATATAAAAGTTAAAAATAAATAAATAAATAAATGTCATCTGATGGTGCCAAATTAGTCATCACTCTCTATCCTACCTCAGAATATTTAATTGTACTTTCTGAGCATGGGGAAGATCAATGAAGAGTTGGAAAGAATCCTGAACTAGTTTGAGTCTCAAAAGCTCTGTTAAACATGGCAAAAACCGAGTGGTTGGTAGTGGGAGGGAAGAATGTGTTGGAGGATAGGGTATTTTTGAAAATTAGCAATGTTGTAATAACAAGGAAAAATAGTATGAAGAATTTGGGAGTGATAGTTGATGAGGCTTTTGATCTTCGACCTAATGTTACCTCTATCACTTGGAGAGTTGTTTTCAGGCTGAGGCAGCTAGCTTAGGAGGCTCAGATCAGTTCTTGATTTTACTGTATTTGGGGTGATTGTTCAGGACTTGATTTGTCCTTTGACTACTGTAACTCCTTATTGGTAAGCCTTTAAAAAATGGACATAAATCAGTTACAAGTAGTTCAAAATATGACTGCTCGATTGATTTATCGCTGTCCTAGGATGAGTGCTATACCACTGTTATAGCAACTGCATTGCCTGCCATTAGAAAAGTGGGTTGACTTAAGATCTTGACTTTGATGTTCAAGGCAATACATGGGGTTGGGGCTAGATATTTATAAAAATAGGTAAGGAGTTATATTCCAGGTGTTATATTCCCTGCAGGAAAGAAGTGAGAAAGATGATGTTTAGGAGGAGGATGTTCATAACCTGAGGACCAGAGTTATGGAACTCAGAGACATAGGAAATAAGATTGGAAACAAATATTTTAGCGTTTAGGAAGAAAATAAAAATCTGGTCATTTTATTTTGGAAAAGTGAAGTACTTGGATTTTTATTAGCTTGATATGATGTTTTATGACTGATTTTACCTTTTATTTTGATGCATTTTATATGTTATTGTTTTTGTAATGTGCTTTTTTCTCAGTTTTTGTACACTGCTCTTACCAGACTTGATTTGCTTTAGTGGGTTAAAATAATCAATCAATCAATCAATAAATAAATAAATGTGAGTTCCCATGCTGTCATCACCACGCGCCTGTCCCTCAGTCCATCTCATAATTGATATCAACTTCCCGGGAAGGAGGGAGGGATTGTGTGGTTGTTTGTTCTGTTGTCCATAGAGAACACCTGTTACAGGTAAGTGACTTTACATTCTCAGTAGACAAGCATAACAATGCAGCCAGACAAGATGGGGCTCCCTAGCTGAGGGATTATTTGTGTTCATCTTTGCTTTACCACAACTCACCGTTATCCAGCGGGAAGTTGAGAATTTATTTTAAAATGTTTCTAAGTACAGATTGACCAAATATACTGTGCGTGCGTGCATGATTCTTGTTCCAGACAGCAGTGTTGAGTAAAAGTGTGTATTGTTGACCACGTTGCTGCTTTGCAGATTTCTTGGACAGACGCCAAATTAAGGAGTGTCATTGTGGCAGCGACTGCTTTCACTTGATGGGCTTTTATCAAACTAGCAATGTATAACAATGGGATATATAGTGAGTTAGCCATCTAGATAAAGTATTTTTATTAACTGAATTTCCTTGTTTGATGATATATGAGATTATTGGGATTTAAGGCATCAACAGTGCATGTCATTCCCCTAGCATGGCTCAAAATGGGATATGCACAGTGGTATCCAAAAAACAGTTGGAATTAACATAGTCAACCACTTAGTCACAAAATCCCTTTGTGTGTGAGTGAGAGCCTTTGTGTGTGTATGAGTGAGTACTTTTTTGCATGTGAATGAGGTTTGTGAAAGAACCTATATGCATGTGTGAGTGTATGTGCATATATGTGACAGAGATAGGAAATATGCATGAGTGTGTGGATGTGTGTGTTAGGGAGAGAGAGCCTGTGTATGTAAGAGTGTGTGTGTGTGTGAGAGAGAGCATGGATATGTGTATGATAGAAGGAGTGTGTAAGTGTGTGTGTAAAAGAGAGAGAATAAAGTATGTGTGGCCTCCCCTTCCCCAATCCATGATATCTCAGAGTGACTGGAAATCCAAAGATCCCAGGTATGGAGAGCAGGGAATATTTTTTTATTCATATTAGATATTATTGGGATATTATTTGATGTATCTGTTAGGAATTATTGGGTATTATTTGGCGTGTCTGTTGCTTTGAAATATTTTATTGGTATTTGAAAACTTTTTAAAAAATGAGTAATTATTGAATGATGTTCTGTTCATCAGCTGTTTTGAAATATTTATTCTTTCCAGTGGTATAGTTTTACTATTATGATTGATGTGTCTTATTTCTTGATTTTATTATTGTTTTATGAGGAATGATGCTGTTTCTGTTTTTTATTGTTGCAAAGTCTGGCTTCTTGCAATTTCCAGTTCAGTTTTTTTGTCTGCACATTTCTATTTATACTTTATGGTGACTTTATTCTGTATTTGGTGAGTTTCCGTCTGTGTGCTGCATGCGAGACTGAAATGAGGTATTCTGCTGGTATTTAGTTTTTGTGTAATGATCTATAGTAACCTGGCTTGTTCTGTTTTCCTGATAGAAGGAGTATTGGTGTTTTAGGCTTTGGTGTAGTTGTTATTATTCATGATTGTTGTGGGTGGATCCTTGGGTCGGTGGCAGATGACCACGCCCATGGGGTGTGGTCATCTGCCCCGAGAGAGACCACCGGTCAGGCTCAGAATTGGGAGGCACACACACACACACACACACACAAGTTCTTTTATTAAACAGTTCTTGAGAAACACCAGAGTTGGCAGTAGTGAGCTGGAAGAGCCCAGCTGGGCTGTAGTCCCTCAGGCACTGGAACAGCGATCCCAGAAAGGCTGAGCTGTAGAGAAACTAAGATAGTGAGTAGGCAGAGTATGCAGAGTTCAGGAACAGAACCTTGATATTAACACTCACACTGTAGTCTCTTAGAATGGCCCAGGAGCTGGTATGAAGTAGGCCCTCGAGGAGCGAGCACCTGGTTCCAGGGAAAGCTCTGAGAGAGAGATGGTAACTCACTGGTGTTGTAGGCAGCGGTGACTTCCTGGCAGAAGTTGTATTCAGCAGCAGGTCCGGGAACGTGCGCCCTCGAGGAGCGAGTACCGGTTCCAGACTGTGACCTGAAAAGTAAAAGAGAGAGCGAGGCCCCCGAGGAGCGGGTACCCCTGGTAAAGTCCAAGGAGGCAGAGTAGCAAGGTATGCAGAGAGCGAATCCCATCCACAGCGATACCTGGAGGCAGCTAGGTATGAAACCCTTTGCTAACTCGATTAGTTAGCGAAATGAAAGACCTTTAAATATCCGAAGATGATGACGTCATCTCAGGGGGACGCCCCTGAGGTTCGCGCCACTGCTGGTACTTGAGTCAGGGACGCGCGCGCACCCTTAGGTCTCAGGGGAACATGGCGGAAGGCAGCATCTAGCCTGTCCGGGAACGCCGGAGGAGGTTGGCAAGATGTCGCCTCGGCAGCCAAACATCCATCAACCCCGGAGGGAGTCGCCAAAGAGGTAAGGAGGGTGGAGTGGAGACGTCGAGCAGTGACGGTCGCAACAGTAATATTTCGAATGTTGCCTTTTTATAGGTAGGATTGTTTGAGTGTTCACAGTTAGTGCTGTTTTGGTATGAGAGATTTACTATATTGTGATTCTAATTCAGCATATTCATGGCTTTCTGAGGGCCAAGCCCACAATGAATGCACTTTACAATAGGCTTAATTCCATATGGGTTCCAAGTGTCTTTTTGCACGGTTTTCTGGTTGGCACCATAGCAATGCATGTAAAAATACTATACATGTGATATTTTTACCTCAGAAGACTATGAATGTCCTTTTTCATGTAAAATCTGTTATTTTAAATGCATACATTTAATTGTGTGTGGTGAGGGCTTGGAGGGAGGGGCACAAGGCTCTAAGGTTTGCCAAGGGAATCTATTATCCTTCCATTAAGCTGTTGCCAGCCCAGACAGCCAGCGACTTGGAAACGAGTTCACTTTGCTGTATCTACCAACTCTCACTTCAGCATTGTTCCAGTTCCTGCTTCCGTGATGTGAGACTATCGGGTACCCGCTCCTCGGGGGCCCTTCCTCATCTCTTGGCTATCCGTTCCTCGGAGGGCCTTTCACCCGGATTCCTGCCTGCCTCGCTTCTCGAGGCTTTCTACGGGACTACTATTTGTCTTCAGTCACTGTGAGTAACTACACTGTGGACTCCTGTTGTGATATCTATGTGGGAATTCTCTCCGGTGTACCCCGCTCTGTGGACCATTGCCGTGATATCATTAGAGGAGCCATCACCGGGTCTACCCTGCTCTGCGGACCTGTGCCGTGATATCGCTAGAGGAACCCTCTTGTATACCATCTCTATGGACCTAGTGTAACTTCAGTGACTGTAACTATCTCCCAGCACCCCTGTTCCTCGGGAAGTGCCACAGCTATTGCCTGACTCAAGTCATCCGAGCTGAGTCTGATGTCAGCATCTGCGCTGTCGATCCGTGGCCCGCCTCCTGGGGTCACCCTCTCTTTCTCCTTCTCTACCTCTGCTGTATATCATCCCACAGCCAAGACTCCGCCTCCTGATGGTGAGGCTCAGCGGGGCTCCTCCCCTGGGTGGTACCATCCCTCACCTGGGCCAAAGGGCCCACATACTTACAAATCCTAACACATAGCTTTTGTACAAATGATTGACAATCTAGTAATGCTGGATAAGATAAAACAGGGTACTTCTTATTTATAATTCTGGTTCTAATAATGGTAGAGATGATAGATTACTTTTAGAAGTAGTTCTATCACTCCTAGCACCATTTTTGTGCTCCAAAGTTTTTTTTTGCTTTGATGCTGTGATAAGGTCTCTTCTGCACCAAGATCCTTTGGTGCTAATTTCTCTGCACTTTAGCTTTTTGACACCATAGTATTTGTACCATGTCCCAGCTCCAATGACTCTGTGCCATGATGTTTCAGCTTCAAAGTGTGCACGCCATGATGTCTTGGTGCCAAAATGTGCTCGAGATATTTTTGATGACGATGGAGATTATCAACATTTTTTATCTTGATGCTTTGTCCTTGCTCTCTCTCATGAGCTTGTAAGCTCATATTTGAGACTGAGGTCTGAGGAATGCCAGCACCTGCCATAGGGCCCACAAAGTGGCACTGTCATGATCTGGTCTGAGGCATCTTAGGCACAGGCTATGCAGATATGCTATTGCCATTTTGTGCCAGCACATTTCATAAGATTTGAAAGGGCTTAAGCCTTTTTTGTTTGAAGAGGATTTTCCTGAAGACTTTTTTTTTTGTTTTCCAAAGTCTTCAGAAT
The DNA here is from genome assembly GCF_901001135.1 of Rhinatrema bivittatum. Taxonomy (NCBI): domain Eukaryota; kingdom Metazoa; phylum Chordata; class Amphibia; order Gymnophiona; family Rhinatrematidae; genus Rhinatrema; species Rhinatrema bivittatum. The sequence continues at coordinate 125,801,020 of NC_042619.1, read as the reverse complement.
GAAGATCATTACTCTTGTCTTTTTTTTTTTTTATTAAATCAATGTCAAAATAACATAGTGATGAGAAAGAAAGAGAATTTTGACCATTCACGAAGCAGATGAAAGAAAAATGAGGAAAAGGCATGCAGCAATGATAGCATGGGATCTGCTGAGCATGCTCAGAAAGTGCAGTTAAACTTTCTGAGCTAAGGGGGGTCATTTATCAAAGTGCTATATGGTGGTTTTGCATGCGAAAAGCACCTTTAACGCATGCAAAAACGCCTTTATCGCATGCGAAAACACCAAAATGCATGGTGCGATTCAAATTAGGAAAAGGGGAGGAGTTTGGGGCGGGATTTCTGGTCAAGTGGGCCGGCTTCACAATTTGCGAAGCCATATCGCACGGCTTTCAACTACACTTTTTTTCATTTGCGTTAAGCCTTGCAATATGGCTTTATTGCACTTTGCAATGTTTTCACAAATAGTGTTTTCAGTATTTTAAGCTGCTAAGGGGGGGGGGGGGGGGGAGAGAGAGAGAGGTAGGTATTTATACCTCTATATGAGGCCCACCTAGCTACTCAAGGTGAGGTTTAGGTATTAGTGTAGGGGTTAGGGGCCACTTTGACATTTAGTGTTACGCCCGTCAGTCGCAGATGGCTGCAACCGCTGTTGCTAACCTTTTTCTTCACATCCCCGACTCCATTGGGAAGACTTGCGGCTTCAGCCAGCCATCGCCGGCCTGCCTACCGCTCCCAAGCCTCCCAGGGCAGCATGGACGCTGCCGACGGCGACTGCCATCTTACCTTTGGAATCACTTAGGCGCATGCGCGTGTGCATGGGCCAGTCTTAAGCACATCATGGTGGTAACCTCGGGGCATCCCCTCCAGATGACATCAATCCTCCTGCACATTTAAGCCAGCTCACCCTGCCTACCTACGACTTGGCAACGAGTTCCCTCTTGCTAATTCCGCTTCACTCACTGAAGGACCCTTCGTTCCAGCTTCTACTTCCGTGGAAGTACCCGCTCCTTGGGGGCCTCTCCTTCATCTCTGGCTATCTGCTCCTCGGAGGGCCTAATGCCTTGGACTTCTGCTGCCCCGTTTCCCGGGGCTTCCCTGGAACCATCGCTACTCCTGCTGTGAGTACTCCACTCTGCGGACCATTACCACATCTACTGAGGACCTCTCTGGTGTACCCTGCTCTGCAGACCATTACCATCTCTACTGAGGATCCTCTCCGGTGTATCCCACTCTGTGGACCAATACCATCTCTACAGAGGACTTCATCGGTGTACCCCGCTCTGCAGACCATTATTATCTATACTGAAGTATCCTCCTTGGGTATCCCCCATTCCATTGACCAGTGGTACCTCAGTGTCTGAGAGACTTTCTCTGGCACCCCCCGCTCTGTGGGTAGTGCTGCTCTTTCTCTTTAATAAAGACTCTAGATTTGAACTGTGTCTGATGTCAGCTGAGACCTCACCTCACGATGGTGAGGCTCATGGGGCTCCTCCCCGTAGGTGGTACAATCTCTCACCTCGGCCCAGGGTCCTCACACCCACTAATCCTAACATTCAGAGTGCGATGTATGAACAGAACAGTGCACGCATGTGAAGATTTGATGGTTTTCAGAGTGAGGAAACTCACCCAAAGATGAGACTTGTGCAATGTTCTCTCAACCTAGCTTGATGTTACCCAGGTAGAGAGTCCATCAAGTTAGGCTGAGAGAACACTGCACAAATCTCATCTCTGGGTGAATTTCCTCACTCCGAAGGTCATCAAATCTTCACAAGAGTGCACTGTTCTGTTCGTACGTCGCACTCTGAATATCAAAGTGGCTCGAGTAGTTAGGTGGGCCTCATATAGAGGTATAAATACCTACCTAGTATAAGGGCCTTATAGCTAGGCTCTCTCTCTCTCTCTCTCTCGTAGGTAGGAAATACAACAATTCTGGAACTTATCGCAAAGTGCGAAAAAGTTACCACAGTTTGCGCTAAGATAGCGCACTTTGCAATAAACAGCCTATTACCATTAAACACACCCCTTTTCTTATCGTATGCGATATTTAGTGCATTTTGATAAATCCAGGCCTAAGAGAGATGAGCAGCTTGGCACCATCAGATGAAATCACCCATCTTGCGATGCTGTTTTGCTATGCTTGTCCATGGAGAAAAGAAATAAATACAGATAAAGGAATGCTCTAGTGCTTAAGAATATTGGACTATAAGAAAGAACTTGGTTTATATATTTATAATGATCTGGAAAGGGGCACGATGAGTGAGGTGCTTAAATTTGCGGATGACACAAAATTATGTAGAGTAGTTAAATCTTAAGCAGATTGTGATAAATTGCAGGAGGACCTTATGAGACTGGAAGACTGGGTGTCCAAATGGCAGATTAAATTTAATGTGGACAAGTGCAAGGTGATGCATATAGGGAAAAATAACCCTTGCTGTAGTTACACAATGTTAGGTTCCACATTAGGAGTTACCACTCAGGAAAGAGATATAGGCGTCATAGTGGAGGATAGCAAATGTAACCCCAATATTTTAAAAGGGCTCCAGGGGCAATCTGGGAAACTACAGATCGGTTAGCTTGACTTCAGTGCCAGGAAAAATAGTGGAAAGTGTTCTAAACATCAAAATCACAGAACATATAGAAAGACATGGTTTAATGGAATAAAGTCAGCATGGCTTTACCCAAGGCAAGTCTTGCCTCACAAATCTGCTTCACTTTTTTGAAGGAGTTAATAAACATGTGGATAAAGGTGAACCGGTAGATGTAGTGTACTTGGATTTTCAGAAGGCATTTGACAACGTTCCTCATGAGAGGCTTCTAGGAAAAGTAAAAAGTCATGGGATAGGTGGCGATGTCCTTTCATGGATTGCAAACTGGCTAAAAGACAGGAAACAGAGAGTAGGATTAAATGGACAATTTTCTCAGTGGAAGGGAGTGGACAGTGGAGTGCCTCAGGGATCTGCATTGGGACCTTTACTTTTCAATATATTTATAAATGATCTGGAAAGAAATACGACGAGTGAGATAATCAAATTTGCAGATGACACAAAATTGTTCAGAGTAGTTAAATCACAAGCAGATTGTGATAAATTGCAGGAAGACCTTGTGAGACTGGAAAATTGGGCATCCAAATGGCAGATGAAATTTAATGTGGATAAGTGCAAGGTGATGCATATAGGGAAAAATAACCTATGCTATAATTACACAATGTTGGGTTCCATATTAGGTGCTACAACCCAAGAAAGAGATCTGGGCGTCATAGTGGATAACACATTGAAATTGTCGGTTCAGAGTGCTGTGGCAGTCAAAAAAGTAAACAGAATGTTGGGAATTATTAGAAAGGGAATGGTGAATAAAACGGAAAATGTCATAATGCCTCTGTATCGCTCCATGGTGAGACCACACCTTGAATACTGTGTACAATTCTGGTCACCGCATCTCAAAAAAGATATAATTGCGATGGAGAAGGTACAGAGAAGGGCTACCAAAATGATAAGGGGAATGGAACAGCTCCCCTATGAGGAAAGACTAAAGAGGTTAGGACTTTTCAGCTTGGAGAAGAGATGGCTGAGGGGGATATTATAGAGATGTTTAAAATTATGAGAGGTCTAGAACAGGCAGATGTGAATCGGTTATTTACTCTTTTGGATAATAGAAAGACTAGGGGGCACTCCATGAAATTAGCATGGGGCACATTTAAAATTAATCGAAGAAAGTTCTTTTTTACTCAATGCACAATTAAACTCTGGAATTTGTTGCCAGAGGATGTGGTTAGTGCAGTTAGTATAGCTGTGTTTAAAAAAGGATTGGATAAGTTCTTGGAGGAGAAGTCCATTACCTGCTATTAAGTTCACTCAGAGGTAGATTTTCAAAAGATACGCGAGCGCGTACTTTTGTTCGCGCAGCAGGCGCGAACAAAAGTACGCTGGATTTTATAAGATAGGCGCGTAGCCGCGCCTATCTTATAAAATCCGGGGTCGGCGCGCGCAAGGGGGTGCACATTTATGCAACCTCTGCGCGCCGAGCCCAGCGCGCGCTGCCTGTTCCCTCCGAGGCCGCTCCAATTTTGGAGCGGCCTCGGAGGGAACTTTTCTTCGCCCTCCCCCCACCTTCCCCTCCCTTCCCCTACCTAACCCACCCCCCCGGCCCTATCTAAAACCCCCCCTTACCTTTGTCGGCAAAGTTACGCCTGCTGAAAGCAGGCGTAACTTTGCGCGCGTCGCCGGCAGCCCCGCTCCGTCCTCCGGTCCCGGGGGCTGGTCCGGAGGCCTCAACCATGCCCCCGGGCCGGTGCCATGCCCCTGGGCCCGCCCCCGAAACGCCACGGCACGACCCCTCCCGCCCCTTTTCGAAAGCCCCGGGACTTATGCGCGTCCCGGGGCTTTACGCGTGCCGGCGGCCTATGCGCGCGGCCCTTTTAAAATCCGCCCTTTAGAGAATAGCCACTGCCATTAGCAATGGTAACATGGAATAGAGTTAGTTTTTGGGTACTTGCCAGGTTCTTATGGCCTGGATTGGCCACTGTTGGAAACAGGATGCTGGGCTTGATGGACCCTTAGTCTGACCCAGTATGGCATTTTCTTATGTTCTTATGTTCTTACATTAAAATTGTTGGCTCAGTGTGCTGTGATAGTCAAAAAAGCAAACAGAATGTTAGGAATTAGGAATGGAATGACAAATAAAACAGTGGATGTCATAATGCCTCTGTATCACTCCATGTGAGACCACACCTTGAATACTGTGTGCAGTTCTGGTTGCCGCATCTCAAAAAAATATAGTTGCACTGGAGAAAGTACAGAGAAGGGCGACCAAAATGATAAAGGCTTCCCTATCAGGAAAGGCTAAGAGGTTAGGGCTGTTTAGCTTGGAGAAGAGATGGCTGAGTGGGGATATTATAGAAGTCTACAAAATCATGAAAGGACTTGAACAGGTAAATGTGAATCGGTTATTTACTCTTTTGGATAATAAGAATACTCGGGGGCACTCCATGAAGTTAGCAAGTAGCTCATTTAAAACAAATCAGAGAAAATTCTTTTTCACTGAATGGATAATTTAGCTCTGGAATTCATTGCCAGAGGATGTGGTTAAGGCAGTTAGTATATCTGGGTTTAAAAAAAGGTTTGGATAAATTCCTAGAACAGAAATCCATAAACTGCTATTAATCAATAAGGATTAGTAGCATGGGATCTATTCATTTAGGGGTAGATTTTCAAAGGGGTACACACGTACGATATGCGCGTACCCCCGGAATACCTACCCCAAACCCCCCTGCGCGCACCGAGCCTATTTTGCATAGGCTCGGCGGCGCGCGCAAGCCCCAGGATGTGCGTAAGTCCCGGGGCTTGCATGGAGGGGTGTGTCGGGGGCGTGTCGGGGGGGCGTGCCACGAGTGACGTGGCGTTTTGGGGGCGGGCCACAAGTGACGTGGCGTTTTGGGGGTGGGCCCGTGGGCGTGGCGCAGGCCCGGTGGCATGGTCGAGGCCTCCGGACCAGCCCCCGGGTCGGGTGATGGCGCGCCAGCAGCCTGCTGGCGCTCGCAGATTTACGCCTGCTTTCCGCAGACGTAAATCTGCCAACAAAGGTAGGGGGGTTTTTAGATAGGGCCGGGAGGGTGGGTTAGGTAGGGGAAGGGAGGGGAAGGTGAGGGGATGTGGAAGGAAAGTTCCCTCCGAGGCCGCTCCGATTTCGGAGCGGCCTCGGAGGGAACAGGCAGCGCGTGCTGGCTCGGTGCACGCAAGTTGCACAAATGTGCACCCCCTTGCGCGCCGACCCCGGATTTTATAAGATACGCACGGCTATGCGCGTATCTTATAAAATCCAGCGTACTTTTGTTCACGCCTGGTGCACGAACAAAAGTACGCCCACGCATACATTTATAAAATCTACCCCTTAATGTTTGAGTGCTTGCCAAGTTCTTGTGACTTGGTTGGCCACTGTTGGACACAGGATACTGGGCTTGATGGACCCTTGGTCTGACCCAGTATGGCATATCTTATGTTCTTATATGAATTCAAGTCTCCCCTTTATCAATAACTTTGGACAAATCACAACTAATGATACAGTCTGAAATTTGATTGTTCCTGTAATTTTGATCATGGAATGTGCCTTAATACTGTATATATTTCTCAGTTTTTATGCAAATTTCTCAGTGGTTCACATCATATGTGACAAAGAAGTCGATGTACTAAAGTGAGCTAAATTTCACTCAGAAGTTGCAAATTTTTATGTGATAAATATGTTTTCTACCAGGAATCATATGCAAATAGGCCTGGTAGAATAAACTTATGCTTCAGTTTCCTAAGGACAGCTTTGCAAGAAAGATGAAAAGCAGCCTGCAAATGCCTTTATATGTATATTTTAGCAGTGCAAATACAGTTAATCAGCTATTTTGCAGGATTTTGCATCTCAGCAGTTCATTAACTTTGATTTTGCATAAAATTTTACAAGTCTTAACTTACAAGAGAAAGTTTACTACATGTAAAGCCCCAAAATTTGCAAAATTTGCTTCGTACATAAAAAGGGAAACTTGGACTCCTAAGTCCAACGTAGGTGCACAAATTACCATTTTTACTTGCAAATAGGATTTTGTAAAATTCAGCACACTTTAGTACATCAGCCAAAGTGGGATCTACATGCAAATTAAAACCCTATTGGGCTAGCAAGATCTGAATGGGATGTTACCTTAGTACACTAATTAACTCATAGATTACTAGGAAATGTATATAAAAATGTTTTAACAAGTCTTAATTCTTCATATGTTATTAAGAAAAAAGCAAACAATGGTAGGATTAGTAAGGCAGACAATTTAAAAAAGTATCTGTGCACAGGTTTAATTTATTATGGTTGTAGTAAATTTGGGTGGGTAAACTAAATGCACCAAAACTTATAAATAAATCATGACAACGACAGAAATAAACCTTTGCCACCTGCAGTTGTCTGGGTTTTAAATTCTGTTTTGTTTTTTTTACATTTTTACTAAACTTTCCTTAAGTCAGTGCCAAATCCTAGTACATTGCATAAACAAGCCTCTGATAAAAAGAGCCATAGATTGCAGAAGCTGCTGTTTTAACAGTCCAAAGGATGCTTGTGTTTATTAGTTTTCAGTTCAGTTCACCAATATGAGATCTAAAGACTGATGCAATATCCAAACAGCCGTTGCCAACACAAAACTCAACCAAAAGGTCTGTTGGTGCACTAGAAGGAAGTGCGCCACATGGACGATAACTTTAAAATGAGCCCGGGGTGCCCCTATGCAGAAAGTTTAAGTTGTGCCCGCGAATGCGCATATACACCTACCACCCGTGTATGTGCTTCTAATAATATTAAGAGGTACTCGAGCAAACGTAATTTGCATATCTTCCTTAGGACTTTGCCAGCTTTAACATGCGCAGGTAAGCAGGACATTCCCAGTTTTAACAATTAGTCCACTAGATTGCCCAGTCTGTCTCGAGGTCATCCAGACCCCTCTGGTTCTTCAGCCTGCACTCCCTCACCTCAGTTGACCCATGCCCCTCACCCAGCCATTTTAGGCCTAACGAGAGATTTACGCAGACTCACACCTCATCAAGAGCAGAAGTAAACACGTGCCGCTAACAGTCAGCTGGGTGCTGCAGCCACCAGATTTAAATTTCGGATTTATGTGCATAAATTTTAGTCCTACCCCGGAACCCCCTTGACACACTCCAGCTTTGCCCCCCCTCCCCCGCCCCTTTTTTATTTTATTTGTGCATGTGCACATATGCGCGTAATTTACGGTTTTTAAAATATACGTTGCTCACTCACTGTCCAGCTACTCACATAAATGCGCCTTTTAACGTGAGTAATGCTTTTAAAAGTCACCTCATAGTTTTCTACTAATATACTGTAACTACATTTCCCCATTTGTCTGCCAACGGCTGGACAAAATCCTTTCAGCTCTTCTGTTTGTTTATTCATCACTATTTACGTTGTCTCTGTGCTATTCGCCTTTCTTATCAAGTAGTTCTGGCCATATTCATAAGAACATAAGAAATGCCAATACTGGGTCAGACCAAAGATCCATTAAGCCCCACATCCTGTCTCTGGCAGTGGCCAGGCCAGATCACAAGTACCCAACAGGATCCCAAAGTATAAGTCCAGTCCTTCTTACTCATAACAAGGGATAAGTAGTAGATTTCCAAAATCTGAACGGCTAATATAGTTTATCGACCTTTCCTCCAGGAATTTGTCTAAAGCTTTGTTAAGCCCAGCTACTCTAACTGCTTTCACCACATCCTCTGGCAACAAATTTCACAGTTTGATTGCCAAGTGAAAAAATACTTTCTCTGATTTGTTTTAAATGTGCAAACTATTAATTTCATGGAGTGTCTCCTAGTTCTAGTATTATTTGAGAAAAGTTCCTTATTTACCCATTCTACCCCACTCTTGATTTTGCAGACATCTCTTCTCCTGGATAAAGGAGCCCTAACCAGTTTAGCCTTCTCGCATTGGGGAGTCGTTCCATCCCTTTGATTATTTTTTTATTATTTCTGAACCTTTTCCATTTCTGCTATATCTTTTTTGAGATGAGGAGACAGAACTGCCCACAATATTCAAGGTGCAGTGACACCATGGATCAATACAGAGGCATTATGATATCCTCTGTTTTAATTTGTATTCTTTTCTTAATACCTAATATTCTATGTACTTTTATGATTAGAGTATTGTCCACAATAACTCCAAAATCCTTTTCCTGGGGGTGATGCCTATTAATATGGAACCCAGCATCATGCACCTATAGTTTGGATTTTTCTTACCTATAAGCATCACTTTGCACTTGTCCATATTAAACTTCATCTTCCATTTAGATGCCTAACACCCCTACTCTTAAAATGCCATACCATCGACTCATGATCTAAGAACTCAAATAATTTTGTATCATCTGCTAATCTGATCACCTTATTCTTCACTTCATTATCCAAATCATTTATAAATATGTTAAAAAGCACTGATCCCAGTGCAGATCCCTGTGGTACTCCACTATTAAGGGAAATTACCGTTTAGTCCTACTCTTTCGCTTTGCTAAATCCATGTTGAGTGTGTCCAATTAGTCTGTGTCTATGCAGATGGCCAATAATTTTGTTCTTCAAAATAGCTTCTCCCATTTTGCCCAGCACCAGTATCAAGCCAAATGGCATATAGTTTCCTGGATCACTCCTAAAACTCTTTTAAAAAATTGGCATAAGAACTCATGAAAAGAATAAATATTTCAAAACAGCTAATGAAAAGATTATCCAATGATTACAAACGTATAACACTGTTTTTTTTTTAAATTTCCGAAACATCGATAAAATATTTTAGAATAGCAGACACAGCAAACAGCACCCAATAATTTCAATTAAAGGTAAAATATATCCCTTGCTTTCCATACCTGTAAACTTTAGATTCCAGTCACCTTGAGATTGTCATGCATTGGTAAGGGATGGGAGATATGCACAATTTTCTTCTCTCTCTAACACACATGTTCATTCTCAGACAAACTCCCTTATATTTTCTCTCTCACACATGCTCATTAGATCACACGCTCTCTCTCGTTCATGCTCACTGGCTCACATACTCTCTCTCACAGACATGCTCACTGTGTCACACACTCACATTCTTGTTCACACACATGCTCATTGGCTCAATTGCTCTCTCATATACATGCCCACACACATGTTCACTGACTCGTTCTTGCTCACACACATGCTCACTGGCTCAATCGCTCTCTTTAGTACTCACACACAGGCCCACTGGCTTAAATAGTCCTCACTCATTGGCTCACTTGTTCTCTCTCACTCACAAACATGCTCTGGTAACCACTAGGGATGTGAATCGTTTTTTGACGATTTAAAATATCGTCCGATATATTTTAAATCGTCAAAAATTGTTAGAGCCGCGATACAATACAATTCCCCCGATTTATCGTCAAAAAATCGTAAATCGGGGGAAGAGGGAGGGGAAGGGGGAGGGCGGGAAAACCGGCACACTAAAACAACCCTAAAACCCACCCCGACCCTTTAAAATAAATTCCTCACCCTCCCGAACCCCCCCAAAATGCCTTAAATTACCTGGGGTCCAGAGGAAGGGTCCCGGTGTTATCTTTTACTCTCGGACCTCCGTGCATTGTAGAAATGGCGCCGGCGCTACCTTTGACCTGTCATATGACAGGGCAAAGGTAGCACCGGCGCCATTTTGTTTTTTTTGTCCCCCGACGTCAGGAGCATAGGAGATCGCTCCCGGACCCCCGCTGGACCCCCAGGGACTTTTGGCCAGCTTGGGGGGGGGGTGCTCCTGACCCCCACAAGACTTGCCAAAAGTCCAGCGGGGGTCCGGAACGACCTCCTGCAGTCGAATCGTGATGCCGTACGGCCGGCGCCATTTTGCGCAAAATGGCGCCAGCCGTATATGTTCATCATCAGGAACATGGCGGATCCGCAGTTTCATGCCGGTCCGGGGATGCCGGAGGGAGAAGGCAAGAAGACACCGAGGGTGCTAACCGTCCATCAGACCCGGAGGGAGTCGCCGTAGAGGTAAAGAGGGCAGACTGAGGGTGTCGAGCAGCGACGGACACAACAATCAGTATATGCTAGAGACATAAAATTCCTTGATGAAATAAACAACTTCTTCATGAAGCAATTGGTTCAGGAACCAATGAGAGAGGGATCTATTTTAGATTAAATTCTTAGTGGAACGCAGGATTTGGTTGAAGGTAGACGAAGCCTGTAAGAAACCAGTCCTATCCGTTCGACCACGGGAAACGGACCACAAAACCTGGGAGCCAACTTGCGGGAACGGCCTGGGAAGTGAAGGTTCTTGGTGCTTAACCATACCTTGGATCCCGGCAACAATACAGGAGCTGGGCGACGATGACGATTTGTGGTTTTCTGTGCTCTCTGAGCTGCGGGAGAAAGTCGTTTCTGTAGCACTTCCCATAGTTGATGTAGCCGCATAGCCACGGTCTGAGCCGCAGGTGACTGAATCTCTACAGGAACTGGAATTGGAGGTCTGAGATGACGTCCAAAGACAGTTTGGAATGGAGACTGTCCTGTAACCGAATGTGTGTGATTATTGTAAGCGAATTCGTCCCATGGCAACAGAGAAACCCAGTTATCCTTACACTCAGAAATGAAGCTACGAAGGAATGTCTTGAGAGAGCGATTCATCCGTTCAGTCTGTCCATTGCTCTGTGGATGGAATGCAGTGGATAAATTCAATTGTACTCCGAATTTCTTACAGAGAGCGCGCCAGTAGCGGGCTGTAAATTGTGGATCGCGATCAGAGACAATACTCTGCGGAAGACCATGAGCCTGGAATATATGCTGAATGAAGAGCCCCGCCATCTCAGGAGCCGAAGGAAGCTTGGGCAGAGGAACCAAATGGACCATTTTTGAGAACCGGTCCACGGTGACCCAGATTACCGTGTTACCTTCAGACGGAGGTAAATCCACCACGAAATCCGTGGCTATGTGGGTCCAAGGCTCGGTGGGTATCGGCAAAGGACGTAGCAGTCCCCAGGGACGTCCAGGACGAGGCTTCTGTCTGGCACAAGTTGGACATGCATCAACGTATTCTTGTACATCTCGCCGTACTCGAGGCCACCAGTAATACCAGTTCAATAGAATTAACGTTCTTTCCCTACCGGCGTGACCTCCCGTGAGGGAGTCATGGGCCCACTCTAACACCTTCCTGCGGTCACGCCGGGACACCACCACTCGACCTTGCGGGGAAACAGTAGTGCTGGTGAGAAGAATCCGAGCTGGATCGATGATGCACTGAGGAGGATCATCTTTTTCCTCGAAGATGGAGTTCCGGGATAAGGCATCGGCCCGAACATTCCTTGAGGCGGGCCGGTATTTCAGAATGAAATCAAACCGACTAAAGAAAAGTGACCATCGAGCCTGCCTGGGATTAAGGCGTTGAGCATGTGTCAGGAACTCGAGATTCTTATGATCAGTATAAACGGTGACCTGATGTTGGGCCCCCTCCAACCACTGTCGCCACTCCTCGAAAGCCAACTTGATGGCTAATAGTTCCTTATCGCCTATACCGTAGTTGCTCTCGGCAGGCGTGAATTTTTTAGAAAAATAGGAGCACGGTAGCAATCTTCCGGAACTAGAATACTGAGACAGTACCGCCCCCACAGCCACACTAGAAGCGTTGACTTCCACTACGAATGGTCGCAGTGGATCCGGATGGCGTAAGCAGATTTCCAACAGAAACGCCTTCTTTAAGTTTTGGAATGCTTCACACGCTTCAGAATTCCAATGTCGAGTATCTGCCCCTTTTTTGGTTAGAGCAGTCAGTGGTGCTACTAAGCGCGAATATCCAGGAATGAAATGTCTGTAAAAATTTGCGAACCCTAGGAAGCGTTGCAACGCCTTTAGTCCCAAAGGTTGTGGCCACTTCTGGATAGCGGACACCTTTTCGGGATCCATGTTGAACCCCGTAGCAGAAATAACATATCCCAAGAAAGGCACAGAGTTCTGCTCAAATAAACACTTTTCTAGTTTCACATAAAGATGGTGATCCCGGAGGATCTGGAGTACTTGTCGTACCTGGCGTCGATGAGACTCTAAGTCCTGTGAGAATATTAGAACATCGTCAAGATATACAATGGCACAAGAGTACAATAATTCTCTGAGTATCTCATTCATGAGATGTTGGAATACCGCTGGGGCATTGCATAAGCCAAATGGCATGACTAGATACTCATAATGCCCGTCCCGGGTATTGAACGCAGTCTTCCATTCATCCCCGGGACGGATACGGACCAAGTTGTAAGCGCCCCTTAAGTCCAGTTTAGTGAATACTCGTGCCCCTTGGAGTTTGTCAAGTAGTTCTGGGATTAAGGGCAATGGGTATCGATTCTTCTTTGTAATGGTATTCAAACCCCTGTAATCAATGCATGGCCTCAGGGATCCATCTTTTTTAGACACAAAAAAGAATCCTGCCCCCGCAGGCGACTTAGACTGACGTATGAACCCTTTGGCAAGGTTCTCCTTGAAATACTCCGACATAGCTCTAGTTTCTGGTAGAGAGAGCGGATACACTCTACCCCTTGGAGGGGTTGTCCCAGGAAGCAAATCTATGGCACAGTCAAAGGGACGATGTTGAGGTAGAATCTCCGCCTTCTCTTTGGAAAAAACGTCAGCAAAGTCTGCGTAGGGTGCTGGAAGTAAAACCCCAACGTGGGCCAAGGGAATAGGAGGAACCACAGTGTTTTTAATGCAGGACTGAAAACAGTGAGAACTCCACTGAGTAATTTGAAGATCTTCCCAGCAAATCACCGGTGAATGTTGTCGCAACCAAGGCAAGCCGAGGACTACCGGGTACACTGACCTCTCTAAGACCAGGAACGAGATTGTTTCCTGATGTAACAGCCCGGTTTGAAGTATAATCGGCGTTGTGGAAACAGAAATGCTCCCAGGCAAGGGAGTACCTTGGATGGAAGTAACCCATAGTGGTGGCTCACGGGGTCGCGTGGCTAACTGAAGTTGTTGAACAACTGTCTGAGTGATAAAAATCCCTCCGGCTCCGGAGTCAATAAGAGCCCGTGTTTCGAAGGAACCCCCGGGAAACTTTAAAGTTATAGGAACTGTACATTGAGGAGTTGCGTTTAAACAGCCCAGGAGACACTCCTCCAAATCCCCTAGGCGTGAGCGTTTTCCGCCCGTTCCTTACATTGTGACAGGAAGTGACCCTTCCCACCACAATACAAGCAGAGTCCCAGAGACCGGTGACGGCGTTTCTCCTCTTCTGACAAAGCGGTTCTTCCTATCTGCATGGGCTCCTCGGAGGAAGGTTCAGCTGACGTCCCCGGGGATCGAGAACTCGGCATGAGTGGTCTCGAAAAGGCAGGCGCCAGAGGGTTCAGGTGTCGCGGAGGGCGTACCTCCTTGGCCCTCTGTTGCAGACGTTGATCAATGCGTCCGGCGAGTTCAATGAGAGTGTTAAGTTCCTCGGGAATATCTCTGGCAGCCAGGACGTCCTTGATTCGACCCGCCAGACCTTCAGAGCCAGTGTGCGGAATTCCAAGGCATATTCGGCCAAGGTACGCGCTCCTTGCCGGAGTTGCAATAACTCTGAAGTTGCCAAAGTCTGACGAGCGGGCTCATCAAAGGCTGCCCTGAAGTTGGCCACAAACAGATCCAAGTTAGCGAGGGTATCATCATTTTTCTCCCACATCGGTGACGCCCAGTTCAGGGCCTTACCATCCAGTAAGGAGAAAATGTAAGCTACTTTGACAGAGTCAGTGGGAAATTGATTTGGGAGTAAGGCAAACCGCACAAAACACTGGTTTAGAAAACCACGACACGCCTTAGAATCCCCCGCATATCGGGAAGGAGAAGGAAGCTGGGTAGGCATCTGAAGAGTGACGACCAGTGCGGCCAGAGGAACGGGAGCCGAAGCTGGAGGCTCGGCATCCATGCGGGTTGCCATACGTTCAACAGTAGCGACCAAAGAGTCCAGTACCTGCTGCTGTTGCACCAGTCGTTGGGCGAGCCCCGGAATGGCCTGGAGACCAGCGAGATCTGCTGGATCCATGGCCTTGCAAACTGTTATGACTGTCCAAATCCAGAAGTGGATCCTTAGGCCGACCGACTCGGAGGAACGGCCGGGAGGCAGAATCACACTGGGCGGATGGGCTTCACCTGAAAACCCGCGACCCCTCCAGAGGAGCTGTGGGAGACCGGATCGCCAGGACTTAGGAGTCTTCACCCTGGAAGCCCGAGGTCCCCCCAGGAGAAGCCCGTAGGAACCCGGACCGCTGGGACTTAGGCGAAGAGAAGCAAAAACCCAGTAAGGAATACAAACCGGAGTCAGGACAGGCAGCTGGCAGGCGGAAGATGGAGTCACGGACCGGAGTCAGAACAGGTGGCAAGCAGGCTGAAGATGGAGTCACGGACCGGAGTCAGGATAGGTGGCAGGCAGGCTGAAGATGGAGTCACGGACCGGAGTTAGGACAGGTAGCAATCAGACAGATGGAGAATCACAATGACAAGCAGGAACTCAAGACCCAGATATCAGGCAGGAATCAGGACCAGGCAGGCAGGCAGAAATCTGACGACAGACAGCAGGGATCAGAAACCGGACGACAAACGGCAACAAGCTATTCAATGAAAGAATCTCGTTGCAAGGCAACGTACAGTTTCCCGGAGCTTGTTTTAAACCCCTACCAGCTTCTGACATCATCAGGGGGCGTGTCCTCGCATCCGATCCTGCCTACCAGCTTCTGACGTCATCAGGGGGCGTGTCCTTCCAGGAGAAGGTAAAAGCCCGGTCACTGAGCCAGTGACCGGGATCGCACCAACATGAGCAAAAATTAAGGGGGCGGAAAAGAAATGGGGCGTGGGTCGGTGGGGCCGACTGTTATGTGCGTAACTCTGTATTTTAAAACTCACGTTTTAAGGCTCTTATACGACAGGGTAAGGGGTCCAGGTCACCTGGGGAGGCATGCAGGATGAAGATCCAGAGGGGTCTGGATGACCTCGAGATTGACTGGGCAAACTGGTGGACTAATTGGAAAAACTGGGAATGTCCCTCGCACGAGCATGTTTTAAAATCCGCTTACATGTGCGAGTTAAAGCTGGCAAAGTCCTATGGAAGATATGAAAAGTAGGTTTGCTCGAGTAACCTCTTAAAATTAGGAGCATACTTATGTGTGATAGGCATATTTTAAATCATACGCGTGCACGTTGTAAAATTCCAGGGTATCTCCACTCGCACGCCGATACGCGTGTGTATGGGTGCACACACACTTGCTTTAAAATTGGCCTGTAAGCTTTAATCAGTTTCTGACCTTGTCCATACATTTCAGGAAATGAGTAGTTGGAAATGTACCCTTTTATTGGCTTGGAATGTAAAACTGTATATCATCAACATATAAAAAGTAAAACACACCCAATGAATTAAAAACCTCCCCAAGGGCTGCATGAAAATATTAAACTGAATTAAACTTTTTCCGAAGTAGGCAAGTTTGAAATCAGCCTGCAGTTTGAAATTTGATCTGGAAGAATGTCAAGATTTTTTGCACGGGTCTGAGTGTTGCTAATTTGAGCCTCTGAGGAGCTAATCTTTCCATCAATGACTTATTTACAACCAATTTTATCATTGCATATGTGATATCTTTCATCCCTTACACATATGTAAATGGACATGGATCTAAGGAGGAATAAGGCGATTTTAATTTACATATCACTATCACAATCTCAGTAAGTGGGATGGGCTCAGAAGTGTTCCACCATTCCCCTATTGTTGCATCACTCATACTCACTAAACCACTTTTACTCCCTACTTGAGATTTAATCTGTTGCACTTTATCACTTATAGTTAGCTAATTCTTCACAACTGGACGCCCCCCCCCCCCCCCCCCCCCCCATTATTCCCTGCTTTGTTTGGGCCCCGGAGGAAAAGGCAGAAACTGCAGCTCATCTCTTTTGGCCTGCATGGGTCAATGCTGACTCTCCCAACTCTCTTCTAGTCCGTGTAAGCCAGCCCGCCACTACTCCTTTCTCATCTCCAGCTGACACTGGCACTATTCCTGCCTCCCTTTTGGTCCATACAGGCTTCCACTGCCTTTGCTGCTGCATTCTGGTCCCCATACCTAATCCCCTGTGGAAAATGCAGAATTCTGTGCAAAGCCTGCACAACCATGCAATACAAAATTTCCTCAGGTGTAACAGTTTATGGCTTCTGTATTAGGAAGCTAAGGTCTTTATTGAATCCTTTTTTTTGTCAGTTGCAAAGTGTCTGATCATTTTGACTTTAAAAAAAATCTTGTGATCCTGATTGTTTTAAATTTCCCTTTCATTATCCTTATCATAAGGTCATTGATGCAGTGGTCTGGATCTGAAACATCCCCCCATGGAGGTGTTGGCCTGGTCTTCTCTGTGGCGTTTGATATTGTAACTGTGTGAATTGACTCTTGCCTTTGATTTCTGGTCTGACTCACCAATGTAGTAGAATAATAAGGATTGTTAAGCATGTTGCTTCTCTTATCCTTCCAGCGGTGACAGATATAATCTTTCCTTTCTATTGGAAACTTTTGGATTAATGCATGTTTTAATTCTTGTGAACCGCTAAGATGGATAGACTACTACCCCTAGTGCGGTATACAAAAACTTTTAAATAAATAAATAAATAATGGTTTCACAATTCAATAGACAAAACACAGAATATTTTAATTAAATTTCAGATATGCTACTAAGAATAAAAGCTCTGAGATTTTAAAACGCACTAATTCTTCCCAGTGAAAGGATCATAAGAAACATAAGAAATTGCCATAATGTGTCGGACCAAGGGTTCATCAAGCCCAGCATCCTGTTTCCAACAGTGGCCAATCCAGGCTACAAGTACTTGGTAAGTACACAAAAATTAAGTATATCCCACGCTACTGATGCTAGTAATAGCAGTGGCTATTTTCTAAGTCAACTTGATTAATAGCAGATAATGGACTTCTCCTCCAAGAACTTTTCTAAACCTTTTTTAAACACAGCTATACTAATTGCACTAACCACATTCCCTGGCTACAAATTCCAGAGTTTTATTGTGCGTTGAGTGAAAAAGAATTTTCTCTGATTAGTTTTAAATGTGCTACATGCTAACTTCATGGAGTGCCCCCTAGTCCTTCTATTATCCGAAAGAGTAAAAAACCAATTCACATTTACCCAATCTAGATCTCTCATGATTTTAAAGACCTCTATCATATTCCCCCCTCATCCATCTCTTCTCCAAGCCGAACAGCCCTAACCTCTAGTCTTTCCTCATAGGGAAGCTGTTCCATCCCCTTTATCATTTTGGTCGCCCTTCTCTGTACCTTCTCCATCGCAACTCTATCTTTCTTGAGATGCGGTGACCAGAATTGTACCCAGTATTCAAGGTGCGGTCTCGCCATGGAGCGATACAGATGCATTATGACATTCTCCATTTTAGTCACCATTCCCTTCCTAATAATGCCTAACATTCTGTTTGCTTTTTTGACTGCCACAGTATACTGAGCTGACAATTTCAAATTATTATCCACTATGATGCCTAGATCTTCTTCCTGGAACCTAACATCATGTAACTACAGCATGGGTTATTTTTCTCTATATGCATCACCTTGCACTTATCCATATTAAATTTCATCTGCCATCTGGATCTTCTTACTCATTCTTTACCAAAAGCTCCCCCTTCTGTCAGAGAACAATTCACTGGATCCTTTGTGTCCCAAGGTTACACTTTGGAAGGGTTTTCCATTTATACTCAGAGATTCATATTTTACTCTCCTTCAGGACTGAACATGCTCTACAGTTGTAATTCAGAAGTCATCGTTATCAGTTTTATCAGGTCATATCTTAATGTATGTTATGGTAATGATATTAATATCTGTGAAAAGAAAAGGCTCTTATGCCTGGTTCTGACATCATCAGTGAAGCAATCCTTTTTTATTTTTGCATAGATAAAATACATAATTTTTCCAATGTAAAATCTATATAGAATAAGGTATGTGGTGTACATTAAAGAAAAAACCATTCATACACTTAAAGTTTCCTCCAACATTTCCTTCCATAGTTCTACTTTCAGAGATTTTTAAAACAGTGCATAAATAGTAAAAAAAAAAAAAGTAAACACACTGTATTTATGAATTGGATGTAAATCTATTCTGTAGATATTGTATGTTAAATCTGAGTTTGCAAACTCCTCAGATTGAACAGAAGACTAGTCATTATAGTACAGAAAGTCTATGAATTCTCTTGCCCACCTACTTACTCCATAATTTCATACAATAAAAGATCTGGAATGTGGCTCCCATAGGTCCAAATCACAGCTCTCTTGCTTGCTTGCCAGCTTTGCTACTGACAATTATAAAGATCCCTTAGGTCTCCACTAGATGGCCCTAGCTCCCAGCCCTTGGGTTAGCCAGCTGTAGAGGGCATACCATTCTCAACAGCCCTTCCCCAGAGGAGTGCTTAAATCGTTAGCTCCCAGTGTATGGGGAGTGAGGGATGTAGGACAAAGGAGAGTGTGGTCATTTTAATCTGGATGTTGAGAAGTGAGAATTTATTTTTTTTTTGTCTTGAGTTTGGGCTTCTGGACCTGACTTTGTGTTTTGGAGAAGGATTTCTTTCAGTGCTTCCCTGGCCTGTTAGGATCTGCCTGCTCTTCTGGTAAAGAGACTATTGTTAGAAGTTTAAAGATTTTTGGAGTTTTACTCAAGGTGAGAACCTGGTCTTCCTGGAGTTAGGACATTCCCAGATCTGGAGGCCAGGGGCAAGACAACCTGCTGTACCCCTTTCACTGCCAGGGAAGGATCATCACCTTATTTTTGTGGATTTTGATAGCATTTCCCCTTTTTTTCCTTAAGTTTGTGAGGAAGTTTTGTCACAAACCTTCCTTACCTTGAAGCTCCATTATAACAACTCTGCTGTTTCCAAAACTAGACTTTTCCCCAAGTAAAGTCCTCAGGAGGAGCTCAGAGTGCAAAGTAACAGAGAGAGGAGCCAAGATCTTTGGAGACCCATCGCTGGTATCTCCACCCTTTGGGACACAGGACACAGGTTGGGGATTTGAAGTACTGGACTCTTTCTTGGACCTTAGGTATATTTTTTGTGGGGAAAAAAGGGGATCCACCTCACACCTAGGATTTCTGTGTCCAACTGGAACACTTACCTATTCACTCCATGAGGGCTAAGCCCTATCACAGGAGCCTGAACTAAGGAAACATACACACAGAGAGAGGAGAGGAGTCTAGCGAGGAAAGGAACCCGTTAAACACAGATGTAAATTGAAACAGTTTTTCAAAGAAATTAGACTTTATTTGATTGAAGAAATTTCAGTAAACTTTGATTTTGGAGCACCCATAACTATGTCTTGTCTGTACATCCCTGCAGCACTATCACTGTTAAGGTTATAGTAACACAAAAGGGAAGGGGATTCCACTTACATGCCTAGCTCCTGAAGGACATCCTTCCCCCTTATCCGACTATCTTAGCTGGATAAATAATGATATTCAAACTGATCTGGTTAAGGTAACCGGCTAACCTTACACTTGCTATTGAGCAGGCCTATAATATAGTAAGTTTCTACACTTTTAAATCTAGTATATTATAGATGTGCTCAATAACTGGTGCTATATCTGTGAGCAGATCATGAGCTGGAAAATACATGCATGTTATTTCATAAGGATGTGTAGTCTTTTGTCATGAATGTGCATTTTTTTGTGTTAAAAAAAAGTCTATTTTCAGTTCATTCTGAATGGAATGAACCAAAAATAAACTTGGCCAAATATATTTGAAAATGTTTGGATATTTTCAGTTCATTAAGAAAAAATATTAATAGGGACCACCCCAGGCCTCTCTCTACTCCATGCCAATATCTCAGGCCCCGGTCCAGGACCTTCCCGGACTAGGCTGAGCTAAGCCCAGCTGGGGCCTTCCCGGGCCACTCTGCCTCCTTGCTTCTGCCAGGGATTCTCCAACCCTCACCTCTTTCGTGGTAGCCTTTATAGCAGAAAGGGGCAGGAGTGATCCCTAGTTGCTTCTGCCCCATGGGCTTCCCTTTTAAAATGGTGGTCTTTAGGTTGGCCTTACAACAAAATGTGACTGGCACCTTTTTGTTGACATCAGGCACTTAAACCAGTCTCTGGGCTGGCCAACTCCCTTTTTAAAGGGAAGCCAGCAGAGCTGGAGTTACTGGGGATCGCTTCTGCCCCTATCTATGATGAAGACTTCCTTGGAATGGGTAAGCTTGGGACTGGAGAGGCCCCAGCTTATTTTCAGGGGGCAGGGAGGCTTGGCTCCGTCCAGCTTCAGGAGGCACTGGGTTATTGGTAAGGATTGGGAGGGAGCAAAAGGGTCTGGAGAGGCCCCAGGTCCTGAGACTGTGGTGGGAGAACTGGGGAGGCCCCGTTTTATTCATTTTTTAGGTTTTGGGGTTTTTTTTAAATGTTTATTTCAGTTTGGCAAATAAACCAAGCCTAAATAATAAACATTAATTGAATTGAAACTAAAATGAATCCCCAGCCCAGAAACAAAAATATGAACCAAAACTAAAATTTTCCCCTGAGCCTTCCTGAGATTTGAAAATTAAATATATGTGCATAATATTTTCCCTCTCCCAACCTGACTATGTCTCCTAGGATACCCATTTTGTCATTGGCTACATATAGCTGCTTTGAGAAACTAGGTTATATTTAGCCATTCTATGGTGTGCAGTTCCCCACCTCTCCCACTTCCCTGGGGGTCTAGCTAGCTAATACCTTAGTTTGCTAGCTAGATACCTTTGAAGACCTCCCTCCAAATGCTTAATGCAACAATAAGAAGCCATTGGGGTTGGAGAGAAATGGCAGCACTGCATCCTGTTATCGGCGTGTGAAGAAAGTGAAGAGCTGCTGTCAGCAAGGCGAGTTGATGAATGTGATTTTGACGGTATGGTTGTAATCAGCCCAATGAGACTACCTGATGAAACAGGTTACTCCTCCTGAAGAAGGGCAATTTCACAGGAGTGACATAAAATGGAAGAGATGGTTTCCATGGGAAAGGGGGAAAAGTGCACAGATGGTCAAATGGCTACCTCCAGAAGCAGATGGTGCCTTCTCGTAAAAGGAGAGTTAGAAAGCAAAAATATTATTCCTGTTTAGGTTAGTAAACAGTTTTCCTCTGTGCTCTGTCTTTTATTATCCTTCTCTTTGTCTCTTCTTTGTTTCTTAGTTTATAGGTCTGCCTTGTCATATGCCTGCACCATTGTTCATGGCAAAATTTTCCAATATATTGAGGTCTGTTTTCAACAAAACATACAGTTGCACATTTTATGCTCTGGAGCCTAATAGGAGATCAGTAGCTTTTCATTTTTCTTCTCTTAGAAAAGTTATGTTGGTACCTCGACAGCACTGCTGAAATAATCCTCTTCTTAAAGTTGCCATGAGTTGATTTCGGAAGGGGCCACCAGCAACGCAGTAGAGGATCGGGTTTATGCAACTATTGGCAAAGGCAATGGAGATAGTGATGGGAACTGTAGCAGAGATAGCACCAATTGTTTTGCAGTCAGTAATAATATTGAACTGAATTAAGACTTGTAGAAAGTTAACCACCTGGAATGGGAGCCAGCAGAGCAGGAAAGCCAAAACAATGGCCACTACTGCTCTAAGGACTTTGTCATTTTTGGTCTTGATGACCTTATTTTTAGGAGAATGCAGCAAATTTTTATATATTAAGCAGTAGCAGATCCCTTGAAGCAAAAAGGGTATAATAAAACCTACTGTACTTTTCATAAGATTTACAAATGTAGCCCAGAAGTCATTGCTATTTTCTGGGTATTTCATGTCACATATTGTTTCTAGATACAACTTGGAGTAGTAGGTCTGACGGAACCAGATAGTTGGTGTGCTTGCAGCACAAGCTGAAATCCAGACAACCAGAGCTAGAATTCTTTCATTTCTAGGTGTTCTCCTGCTGAGTGATTTCAAAGGGTCAACGATCGCAAGATAGAGATCTATGCTCAAGCATGTGATAAAAAAAATGCTTGAATACATATTCATTGCTGACAAGGTGCCGCACAATTTGCACATAACAGAACCAAATGGCCACTGGTATTGTGAAAACATGCTTATGGCCCAAAAAGGGAGAGTGGCAACAAATAACAAATTGGCTATAGCCAGATTCACAATATAAATGTTTGCCACAGATCTTGATGGAAGCCAACATGTCAGTGCCACCACTATTATGATGTTGCCAATTAACCCTACAGTGAACACAATGATATAAAACGTAGGGACTAGCACATAAATAAAAGCATATTCATTACCAAAAGAGGTGCATTGCAAGCTGTTATTCAGCATCTTCTGAGATGAGTCTTTAGCATTAAAAATAGATTTAAATGAAAGATTTGAGGAATTGTATTCCAGAAAGGGCACATAAAGCATCTTCTTGCTAGATCCATAAGTTTGAGGTCAGAGATCTGGTGATGAGCTCCTGCTGATAAAGCAAAACATATATCATTAATTATCAGAAACATGAAGGGCGTCCAAATATGTATTCAGCTAAATTTGTGCTTACATTTCCACAAAATTCATTTAATCAAGATAAAGAAAAAGCAAGGAGATAAAAATACTCTCTCCAGTTTTTATTGTGCTGAGAATCATTAGTAATCGTTAACTGGTGGAAAGACTAAAAATTACATCGGCATTTAACTGATCCTTTCACCTTGGGCTGGTTACAGTAAGGAAAGCTGATCTGCTGATCAATGTGGTCATAGTAGCCTCTTACATCATCTTTAATGCAGCCATGGTAATGCTACTGCACTCTGTATCTCATTAGTACACCATGTGTTAAAGATCAGTCCTGCATGTAAGCTGGTATGGTCAAGTACAAAGCACTGGTAAGGTCCTTGCTGCCTCCTGTAAGGACTACTAGAAAGAAACAGAGACAGGGTTCAGCTACTCTCCTTCAGGCAGCCTGTAGGAAAGAGACGGGGAATGGCCAGTGAAGGAGCAGAGCAATTGTTCTCTTCTTTGCTGCGTGCACTCCAGGCTCATGCCCTCTTCACATGTTCTCCCACAGTTATAATGTCTGTCTACAGTACTGTAAAAAGCTGTTTACAGATATTCCTTGTTTGGGGGTTAAAAGTAAGCTGTAGGAATTGATCAATCACCCAACCCACCCACCCACCCATCACCTCCCCTCCCTGAAGCATCCAGCTTTCCAGGAAGCTGCCACTGATGAAGACAGTAGGACAAAGCTCTGAAAGGGGCCGTTTGCATAATTCACATTGAACTGGCAGTCACTCTAAAGACAAACTGAGCCCTTTCATGCTACTCTACATGGTTAAATTACTCTATCCAAATAGTGTTTTATTTATAATTTGCATTGTGTGGAAACTGTTGTTGCTGATTCATGTATCTCTAATACAGAGGCCGATGCAGAAAGGTGTGTTTGTGGTGCTCGTTTTCTACAGGTAAATCTTACCGAAAAGCCTATGCAAATGAGGGCATTAAGTAGTACTCCCTGATGCACAGAGCTGTACCGCCAAATGCACTCTTTCTTAGAGCTAGAAACTTAACCCTGGAGTTAAGTTTGGCCTGTGGCGAACGCACATTTTTACAATCAGTTTGCTTTTTTTAAAAAAAACTCTCAATGCATTTGCATTAGCTTATTGCATCTGGAGTTTAAAAAATATTTAACTTGGGCATTAAAAATGTGTGCTGAAATCCAGGGCACAGTTTCTTAAAGCCCAGATTACCGCATGGGCCTGATAGTGTTTCCCGCCTCTCCTCCTGGAGGCGCACCTAACCGGTCGGGTTTTCAGGGTATCCATGATGAAGATGCATGTGAGAGATTTGCATATATTGGAGACCCAGAGTATGTAAATCTAGCTCATGCATCTTCATCATGGCAATCCTGAGAGGGTTGGGAAGCACTGCCAACATTTATACTGAGTTTTGCTGTACTGCTTCAGTTAAATATACCTGTTGCACTTGCAACCCTGTGTAGTGTACAATCTTTATTATTACTGAGTATTAGAATTAATGCACGCTTAAAAACTGGGTTAGAGAATTGAACCATTGTGTATTACTGCAGAAACTGCAGCCAAATCTCATCTTAAAGAATCCTGACCCTTCTACCTGCAGCAAGGGGTTAAGTCTAAGATGGAAGGGTTATTCTTTTTTCCTGTCTTTTATTTTACTCGTTCTGAGGTCCATATTCAGAAGTACACTTGGGACCCGATAGAATACGCTTCAATAGAACACGGTATCACTTAAAACGTGGTAACTGACTGGACCCCAATTTTAGCATCCTGCGTTTTGCATTTGGTTTTACACTTTTAAGATTTTAGCTTTCAATCATTTTCACATGTGTGAAATCAAGGTTCTATATAAACCCATGCAAGTGAAAGCATACGAAAACCTTAGTTCCTGTCTGAAGACTGAATTTTAAAGCAATTTCACCAGCTCGGTCACCTGACATTAATGGAAGGTTCCCAGAAAAAGAAAAGCATGGTCAATACAGGAAAAGCTGGTTGCTCTTGATTACTCAAAACTGGAAAAAGGCAGTCAGATGTGTGTCGACAGCTGGGAATGAGTGAATCCACTTTCGGGCCGATACAGTACAGTGCGCTCCGACGGAGCGCACTGTTAACCCGCCATTGGACGCGCATTTTCCCTTACCCCTTATTCAGTAAGGGACCGAAAACGTGCGTCCAACCCACCGAATCTAATAGCGCCCTCAACATGCAAATGCATGTCGGAGCGCACTGTACTGTATCGGCCTGTAAGTTACTTAAACCAACAGCCCCAGGCTGACATAGTGTCATGCGATGGTAGTAGTGATGAAAATGATGAATCTCCCCCTCCGCCAAAAGTAACAGAGGCATTAGCTGCTATGGCAACAGCCCTTAACTGGTTAGAAACACAGTGTGTTGACAGAATCCACATTTTGTATTTAAAATCCATAATAGAAATCGCAAAGAAGAAAAAGCGAGAGGCAGGAAACCAACTGACTTTAGAAAGTTTTTTGAAGAAAAGTAATAATGAATAGGTCATGCCTCACTTGAAGTGCCCATATTACACAGCAATTTATTTTGTCACATATGCTCTCTTTTTCTTTTTTTCTGGCTGCATATGGTTTTAGTTCAATAAAAATTATATGGCATGCACTGATATGGATATTCCTATTTTTTTTAACAGGATACATGGCTATCATAATACCGTACTGCAATTAAAGTTGCCGGTTCGACTTGTCCTATAAAAATCTTTAAATTCGATGGAATGTGGACTCCCTTATAATGCGGTGTGACATTTCGGATCCCGAGCACCGCATTCTGTCGGGTCCTAGGTGTATTTAGTCCTGCCCCTTTCCTTCTGCACGGGCTCCTTGAGGAACTAAAGATCTCTGTGTGAGGGGTAGGGGTGGGGGTACTGCAGGGCCTGCAGGTAGCCGTTTACCAGCGCTGGCCCTGCACTGGATTTCTTTTCTATTACTGTTGTTGCTACAGCTGCTGAAGCCTGGAGCACCCTTAAATCACGAGGGGATAGAAACCAGTAAGGGACGAATGCTGTGGGAGGGGTAAAGAAGCCTGGAAGGGGCCATTAGGAAAGCGGGAGGACTTTGTAAAGAGGGAGAGAAAGAGAAGGGAAGGGTGATTATGTCTGGGGGAGGGGGAGAAGAAAGGGAAGGTAAAATTGCCAGGGGAGGGAGAGGAAGGTGATTATACAAGCAGAGACTGGGGGGGAGAGGGAAGGGAAAGTAATTAAGATAGGGGTGGGAGGAGAAGGAAGGTAATCAGGCCAGGGGCTGCTGAGGAGAGGGAAGGGAAGAGAAGATGATTATTCTAGGAGGGAGGGAAAGGGAGGAAAAGGAAGGTGATTTTGCTAGGGGGGGGGGGGAGGGTAGAGGGAAGGGAGGGGATGGTGATTGTGCCAGGAGCTGGTGGGAGAAGGCAGGGACGGTGATTATGCTGGAGGGAGGGGTAGGGAAGATTATTTCTTTCAGGGATGGAGAAGGGAGAGGGAAGGGATGAAAAGATGATTATACCAGGAGGGTGTGGAGGGAAGGAAAGGGAAGGAAGGGGATTATGCTAGGGTGGTGTGGGGCAGAGAGAAGAGATGGAAGGTGTGGGGGAGAAAGAAAAGAGGAGAGGGTAGGAAGGAGAAGGTGATTATGCTAGGGGGATTGGAGGGGGGGGGGGGGTGAGAAATGTGAGGGAAAGGTTATTATGCCAGGAAGATGTGGAACATAGGGAAGGGATGGGAAATTCATTATGGCAGGGAGGTGAGGAGGAGAGGAAAGGCAGGGGAACGTAATTATAGGGGAAGGTGATTATGCCAAGGGAGGTGATTGTATTGGGGGTGACTATGCCATAGAAGTGTTCAGGGAGAAGGAAGTGAAGATGATTATGCCAGTGGGATGCGGGTGGAGGGAAAGGAGCGTAGAGTGAAAGGAATGTGAAGGAGATGGAAGGGAAGGGTGAGATGTTGATTATGTTAGGAGGGTAGGGGGAGAGGGAGGAGAAGGTGATGGTGATGGTGTGCATTTACCAAATCTTCTAATTTCAAAGTCAATGCACGCGGCTGCATGGGACAAGTAAGCCAGTAGGCTCAGGAAGATGTGTTGCCAGCGTGGGAATCCCACAGCAGCTAAGCGAAAGCTGAAACGTCTTAAACTTTTCTGCACTGTGGCTGAGGCAGCTCAGTCTCCAGGCATTTAGGGCAGGGGCAGGGCGAGTGGGGCAACTGCCCTGGTGAGAAGGTTCCCATTTCTGCCTCATCCCTTCGCTTCCCTTGGTTTGCTGCAGTCAACACGTGCTGCTTTGTAGGTTTGCAGTGGTCCGCACAGGGGAAGCAAGTGAAAAAGAAGATCAAGGAGAACTAGATGGCTGCACATGCACTGGAAACAGGTGCCAGTGCAACCTCCCCTGCTGCTCCAGTCTCTGTCCCAATTTGCAGGTTCTGCTTTGATGTCTGCCTGCCTCTTGACTCTCCAGAGGCACTTTAGTTTGGTCAAAACCCACCACTTCTCTGGACCCGGACTCTGGATCAACTCCCTGCCAGGCTAGTTGAGGAAAGATCATCTGTAGCCAGGGTGCACCCCATGTAGGGCCAAAACTGCCAATGCAGCTCATCTTCTTCCAGGATGGGCCAGCCTCAGGAAGGGGGGGGGGGGGGGGACGATGCTGGTCTAGGGATGTATGCGCTCTGCTTTTTTTCCTCCAAAGCCTTCCAGACTTGGGACTGGGGGGAGGGCAGCAGGGACTGTAATTGGGAGGACACTCACCCAGGTCCATCCAAACAGGCTGATCTAGTACTACAGCTACTCCATCTGCACCTTTACAGGGGGGAGGGGAGCAGCAGCAGCAGTAGGTGAGCTGTGTCACAACTCCTCCCCACCTTCCATGTCCAATCTCTTACTGGCCTCACTCCTAGGGCCCGTGGAAGCCATTTACTTACTGTTTGCTTAGATGGCCATGGTGCAAATATTGGGAGGGGCGGAGATGGAAGGAAGTAACCACGGTATGAAAGAGCAGTTCAAGCTCAGTGTCACGTGTATGAGCGCAAGTGGCACAGTGCTGCTGACCATACGTGAGGTATAGGCCTGTCCTGGCAAGCTGAGCAATGGGACATGCCACCAGGGTCACCTGCCGTAGGCTATGCACATGCTGACCACCGAGCTGCAGTTCCTGGGCTGAGCTGCGGTGGCCAGCTCTGAGGTCAAGGCTGTGCAGACCGCCATCTTGGATGGCATCATGAGTGTGGTGTTCGCTTACTTTCTGCTGATCCAGTGCCTGCAGATCATTGCACAGCACTCGGAAAGCAGCAGCAGGATTGGTGAATGCTGGGATCTGCTATGAAGCTCAGCTTGTGCAGTGCAGGATGGCTGTAACTTGCTGTGGTAGGCACTGTGGGAGAAGGCTTCCCCCAGACTCTGCCACTGCTCACCTCGAACTTGGTGAAGTGAGCTGAGCAATGCACCTAACAAAGATCCAGGGACCAATGAGATCCAATAGTGTTGGGTGCGGTTTGATGCCTCCGATTCCAGACTTTGTCCTGCAGTCATTGCTGGCAAGCTAAATGTCACCTCGCTAGGTGGAGCATAG
Source organism: Rhinatrema bivittatum (assembly GCF_901001135.1). Classification (NCBI taxonomy): domain Eukaryota; kingdom Metazoa; phylum Chordata; class Amphibia; order Gymnophiona; family Rhinatrematidae; genus Rhinatrema; species Rhinatrema bivittatum. The sequence goes on along the minus strand of NC_042619.1, from coordinate 125,772,458 downwards.
AATAGCATTGCTGATATGGGCCCTGCACAGAGGAAGGGGGCAGTGCTATGAATACCAGAGGTACCAGGGGAATAGTACTGTCTTACTAGAGGCAGCATTCTTGTGGTAGAAGATGTCCAGGGTGGTGGGAAAGTAGGGTAGTGGCGCAGAAGACTATGATGGCATCAATATCTGGAGAGCTAGGGGAGGAGGCAATAGTATTGGGGAGTGGTGGTGTGGGAGGCATTAAGGTATTGTCTGGAGAGTGGCAGTGGAGGGATTGGCAGTACAGAAGCAAGTACCTGGATGGTTGATGCTGAGAGCTGCAGCGTCAGGAATGTAGGGGTGGAGGAGAAAGGATCTTGCACCCAGGGCTATATTTAAGATTTTACTGCCCATAAGCATAGTGCCACAGTGGCACCCCTTTGAGGCAGCGAAGGCACACATCTCTAAAGCAAGCCATTTGAATATTTGGCACCTTCAAAATGTGGTGTCCTGCTTATGCATAAATCCAGGTCTGTGTACCATATCCAAAGTGGGAAAGGGAGAGGGACACAGGATGTCAGAGAGGGTAATGGTGAAGAGATAAAAGGGGAGAGTGGGAAAAGGGCAACAAGACATGGAGGGATCAGTGATGAGAATGGATGAGATTAGACAGGAGCCTGGGGAATGACTGAAAATAGAACAGGAATGGGAGGATCTCGGAATGGGAGGATCTCGGAATGGGAGGATCTCGGATATTTATTCATTTTTATGTTTATTGATCATGTTTTAAAAAATTGTATTTTTATTCAATTCTGTTTATTTTACTTTTTCTTTTCAAAGATATTTTTATGTTGGTTTGATTATAATAATGTTGTAAACCGCTTTGGTCAATGTTACATTGGTAAAACGGTATATAAATGTGTTAAATAAATAAATAAATACATGGGTTTGAAAAGGGGGGTGAATCAGAAATGGAAAGCAGGTAGGTAGGAAAGAGATAAAAAAGAGGGAGATTGAGGAGTGGGAAGGAAATGGGGGTAAGAGGTGAGAAGTGGGATGGGGAGGGATGAAAGCACATACTTTTCCTACCTATTTTAAAAACATATGTGTGTATATTATTCATTCACATAAAAAAAATTGGGACTTACTCATGTAAAATCCTGTTTTACACACGGAAGTCAATACATTTTAAATCATGTGCACACAACTGAAATCACCAGTTTGCCAAAAGCTCCTTCTCCAAATCATCAAGATCCTTGTAGGTCTTCACTGAACTACCCCCAGTTCACCCAGCCATCTCTCCCAAACAATAGTAGACAATAGGCGAGTGTGATATTGATTGTGCAAGATAATTATAAGGCATAAAATTATGTGAATAAGATGTCAAATGTATATGCTCAAGTCTCTTATATAAAAACAAGTTCCAAGTGTATCTTTTGGCCCCCATCCTGGAACAACCCTAGACCCCCCCCCATTTTTTGCACATATATATGCATGCGAGACCAAAAATATGCTCATACTGTTGATGTTTACAAAATGTGTACACGAGTATGAGCTAATTTATGCACATATTCAGCCGCTGTGCAGCTCAGCTAATTAGCTAAATAAACTTGTCATGCTAACTTAGCCCATATATTTGTTGCAATTGTTGGACCACGGGCTCCCCCATTGATCGCCATTCTTACCTCCAGTCCAGTGCATGCAGTGGGTCGCTACCACCGACTTCCCTGGAGCTGACCACCATTCTTCGACATGGCAAGATGCTGCCAATAGATCCTGTATGGCATGCCCCCTCGAGGTGTGTGCCCGTGCCCCTCCTCTGGCTTTAAAGAGACTGCTACAGGAAATGCTCAGTGGCCCCTGAAGATGACATCACTTTTTTGTTCCTCAAGAGGGGACCTCCTAAACTATAACTTGCCTCAGCATGTTCCTGGTCTTTATTCCTGTGTTCCTGGTCTTTGTCTCTTCAGCCCCTGGTCTTCATTCTTCAGTTCCTGATGTTCGTTTTTGTCCTGTGGTCAGTCTTCAGTTCTTTGTCAGCTCCTTGCTTGCGGTCAGTCTTAAGTGCTTCAGTGTCTTCTGTGTTATTGCCTGCCCGCCTGTGCTGTTCCTTGCCTCCCTGCCTGCCATTTCATCCTCTCTTCCCTTAGACAGCTCTCTGGTTCTGACTTTGGCCTGCTTGACACTTGACTTTGCCCGAACTCTGCCTGCCATTGACCACTGCCTGACTTACGACCATGTACGAACACTGCCTGCCTCAGCCACCACCTCCCTTCCAGTATGACTGAACCCAGCCTGACCAGGACCCACAGCCAGCTCCACCAGCCAATGGTGGGGACCTGCAGGGATCCTCACTGCAGGTTGTGCCAACTCCACGTCGGTATAAGGATCCATGCCCACAACAATATTCAATGATGTGGCCACACAACTGAATATATCCAGCTATCTTAAAGTTAGCTTGATACATTTATCTGGCTAACTTTAAGATGGCTCTAAGGACCTACCAGAGTTGGCCAAATAAGTTAGCTGGATAACTTATTTGGCAAACTCAACTGCTCTGAGTTATCTGGCTAAATGCTTTTGAATATTGACCTTGTATACACTAATTTAATGTGCTTAAATGTTTTGAAAATTCACCCCATATGGTTAAACTGTAAATCAATCTGATAATAATCCTAAGTGACCTCATTTGAAGTACAAGCATTATGTAAATAACATTTTGTTAATGTGTAGGGGAGTGCCCATTTTCTGCCCTTAGGAAAATGTCCCTGCACTTAAAAACATGCAGTACATGGCTTCATCTGGTCTGAGAGCCCTCAGTATGACAGAGGTTTCACTAGACCTTGTCTGTCTGAGATGCAAGCATAGTATTAGTGTATCAAGAAGGATTACCATGCCCCACTGGGAGGAGTGAAGTGATGGTATAAAACTCCTGCCCCATGTGATGCATGATGGCAGAAAGGAGTTAAAGAGTCCAATATTTGGAATCTTGTTGGTGGTGTGGAGCTCTCTCATCACAAAGTAGCACCAGGGGCCTTTTCCTTCATGGAGAAGGCTCAGAGGAGGATTGAGAAAAAGGAGTTCTCCTGGGAGTTCAGAAGATTGGAGAGTAAAGAAGGTTGTGTACTAGGAGATGTCAGAGGAAGTGCATAATGTTTGGGAAAGTCTACCAGAATGAAAGTGGGAGCCCTAAGGAAAAGAGGATTTCCCTGGAGAGTGAATAGATCAGTGTACTGGGAGGTGCCAGAAGAAAGGCAGCATGCCTGGGAAGGTTCACCTGAGTTTAAGACTAATTCAGCTACAATCAGTTTGAGACACCAGAGAGAGGGAAAAAGAGAGAAGGACCTTGAAGGAAAAAGTTTACAGTTGTGTACCCTGCCCCGATCATCGGAGGGTGTGAGTTATAAGTAATTTTAAATAAATATAGGGAGAGCCCGGGGTAGAAGTGGCACACGTTCCAAAGAGTTGACCTATTTGGGATGAAGAGAAACTGTTGCGTTGGAGGTGGACCCTTGGGCTGAGGTGGGGTTGAATCAACCCGTAGACAGGGACCTATGGGTCCCCACCATTAGCAGGTGGAGTGGGCTGAAACTAGAAGCCACTGAAGCTTCACCTATACCAGCCCTCATTCCCCTCGGGTTGAGCCTTTGGGTGCCAGGGCCAGAGGGACTTAGGTGGGCCTCAGAGTTAGCCAGAGATGGAAGGTGGTTTGGCCCAGAGACAGCAGCCGGTAGATGGCGTAGTCCTATGCTGAACGCATGTCACACTATTGAATTCAATAATCTATCTAAATTAATTAAGTGTCCCGCTTCTTGAGAAGTTCTATTTTGAGACTCAGCGTCTGGATGTGAAGTAATTGTGATCTACCGGTTACACTCACCCCTGAGGAAGTTACGCGCTCCGTAGTGAAACACCGGCCGTTGCCGGGTTTGGAGTGATAACTGTTTCAAATGGGGATAGATGCATGTTTGACAACATTTTCAAGCTTTCGCTGGATATAAGGACTTTGCCGCTATTATTTCAAGTTTTCGCTGGCTTTGCTGCAATTGTTTGAAGCTTTCGCTGGATATAAGGACTTTGCTGCATATGATTAAAAGACCCAACGGTTCTGATTGCCCAGAACACGTTGTTAAGGCTTGCTGATGCGGCTTTTTTCACTAAAACAATTAATTTAGATGGATTATTGAATTCAATAGTGTGACACGGGTTCCTTTTGTTATTATTGATTTATTGATATACAGGACCATAATGGTGCTCTTTTTTTTCGGGTAGCCCTATCCTGGACAGGATTCGGAACTGGAACTTGGGAGCGAGAGGAACAATAGGTAGCTGGAGGCGCTCGAGCAAAGAAAGGCCTAAGCCTTGTAAGCCCACGTCCAGAGAATAGGCAGGGAGAGGCGTTACTGACAAGCAAGGATCAGAGCCGGTGCAAGTAGAAGTTGTGGCAAGCGGTGTAGGCTCTGGACACAGGAGAGTCTACAGTGTAGTCGTTCATAGCAAGGGTCAGGACATGGAAAAGAAGGCGTAGTCAATCAAAGCAATGGTCAGAGTGCGGAGAAGACAGGCGTGGTCAAGCAAAGCAATGGTCAGGGTAAGGAGAAGGCAGGTGTGGTCAGGCGTAGCTGAGGTCCGGGGCTGGAGAGAAGATGAAGAGAAGTCAGACGTAGCGGAGGGCCGGGGCTGAAGAGAAGCTGAAGAGTAGTCAGGTGTAGCGGTGGTAAAATCCAAGAGGCAGTCCAACATAAAGACGAACAGGAACAAGGAGAACAGGAACCGGGAACCACAGGAGACAGGAACACCATGAAGACACAGTTCTGGAATCAGCAACGAATACTCGGAATACAAGGAGACCTGTTGCAAAGTCAACGCTATGGAGCGAGACCTGAGCTCTTATACGCTGAAGAGTCTGACATCAGTATCCAGGTCCGTGGCCAGGTTCCCACCGCGGACCCTTTAAAAAAACTAGAGATGCACGTGCACCTAGGAAGGGGTGCACGCTGATGGCGGCGTCTCTCCGCAGGCCATGCGGAGAGGCCCAATGAGCAGGGACATCTTGGCTGGCAACACTGGGTAGTGAGGCAGGACCAGAGGCACTGGAGGGAATCCGAGGTCGGAGCTGGTGGCCCACCACCACCAGAGAAGATGAGCCATGTCCTGGAGCCCGTCTGAGAAGGTGAGAGGGCCACGCCGTGGGGCTGCCGCAGGTGGCGCACATAACAGAAACAGATTTAATTTTGTGCATTTTTGGACTGAGTTACTGTTGGAGCACTATTCAGAAGTATATCTTGTTTGGACTTTGATTTCCTTGCCAAGAGACAGTAAAGATTTTTATTTTGAACAACAGTGTTTGTGTGGATATGGTCATTTTGGAGTACTTGAATGGTCAGTAAGAAGAGTCCCTGAGTTCGTTCGTTCACAAAGGCACGGAGAAATGTCTTCAGGGTTCAATTGGTTCGTTCTGTTTGCCCAGTGCTTTGAGGATGGAATGCAGATGAAAGACTAAGTTGCACATTAAAGCGCTTACATAGGGCTTTCCAATAGCGGGCTGTAAACTGTGGTCCTTGATCGGAGATGATATCCTGTGGAAGACCGTGAAGTCTAAAGATGTGCTGAGCGAACAGACCAGCTAGGTCAGGGGCAGAAGGAAGTTTTGGCAAGGGAACGAAGTGCGCCATCTTGGAAAATCGGTCCACGGTTACCCAGATGACCGAATTACCTCCTGAGACAGGAAGATCCACGATGAAATCAGTGGAGATATGTGTCCAAGGCTCCACCGGGATGGGCAATGGTTGCAACAAGCCTCTGGGCTTCCCGAGGAGTGGCTTTTGAACCGCACAAGTAGGGCATGTTTCACGGCTAGCAACTCTTTGTCACCTACACAGTAGTTGCTCTCAGCCGGGGAGAATTTCTTTGAGAAATATGAACAGGGCAACAGCTGTACAGAATCAGAGTACTGGCTCAGTATGGCCCCCACGGCCACATTGGAGGCATCAACCTCCACCATGAAGGGCCGGCTGGGATCCGGATGACGAAGGCAGGTGTCTAGTAAGAAGGCTTCCTTGAGGGCCTCAAAAGCTTGGCAGGCAGAAGGAGGCCAATCCACCACGTTAGCCCCCTTTCGGGTGAGGGCGGTTAACGGAGCCACAATACGGGAGTAGTTGGGAATAAAGTGACGGTAGAAATTAGAAAAGCCGAGGAAGCGTTGCAACGCTTTAAGACCCCTGGGCCAGGGCCAATTCTTAATAGCAGCCACTTTCTCAGGATCCATTAGAAAGCCTGCTGCAGAGACTATGTAGCCTAGGAATGGCAGGGAGGTCTTCTCAAAACTGCACTTTTCTAGTTTCGCGTATAGACCATGCTCCCTAAGTATCTGGAGCACTTGGCGGACATGTTGACGGTGTGACGGCAGGTCCTGGGAGTAGACTAACACACCATCGAGGTAAACAATTACACAGGTGTTCAGAAGGTCCCGCAACACCTCATTCATCAGGTGCTGGACCACCGCTGGGGCATTACATAAGCCGAAAGGCATCACGAGGTACTCGTAATGCCCGTCTCGGGTATTAAACGTGGTTTTCCACTCATCTCCGGGACGGATTCTGACCAAATTGTAGGCTCCTCGTAAGTCCAACTTTGTGAAAATCTTCACTCCTTGAAGCCGATCAAGGAGCTCCGGGATTAACGGGAGCGGGTAGCGATCTCGCTTGGTAATCAAATTTAGGCCTTGATAGTCTATACACGGCCTCAGTGAGCCGTCTTTCTTGCTGACAAAAAAGAAGCCCGCCCCTGCAGGCGACTTGGACAGGCGGATAAACCCCTTGGCCAAATTCTTTGCAATGTACTCGGACATGGCCCGGGTCTCAGGTATGGATAAGGGATAAACCCTTCCTCGAGGGGGCATAGTACCAGGTAGCAAGTCAATAGCACAGTCATATGGACTGTACTGCGGAAGGATCTCCGCCTTGGTCTTGGAGAATACATCGGTGAAGTCCTCATAAGGTGCAAGGGGACCCACAGCAGAGTGCATCAACGGAAATGAGGGGGTCCTAGGCACCTTCATACAATTAGCTAGGCAGAAGGGACTCCATTTAACAATCTGTAGCATATTCCACTGAATCATGGGCGAGTGTTTCTGTAACCACGGCAACCCTAGCACCACAGGGTGGACAGCCTTATCCCGTACTAGGAAGGCTATCTCCTCCAAATGGATCGCCCCGGTGCAGACCGTAATGGGTGCCGTGGACAGCTGGACAGGACCAGGAAGGAGCATCCCCTGGATAGAGGTAATTCATAACGGGACCTCCTGTCTATGTGTAGGAATTTGCAACTGGGAGACTAAGTCGTGCAGGATGAAATTACCTCCGGCTCCAGAGTCCAGGAACGCCATCGTCTCAAAGGAACCTCCGGGGTATTCCAGAGTAACAGGAACAGTGCATTGAGGAGCTGTAGCACAGCCTAGGAGGAGCTCCTCCCGACCTCCTAGGCTTTAGCGTTTTCCGCATGCTCCTGGCAGAGTGCCAAGAAGTGGCCCTTCTGGCCATAATATAAACACAACTTCAACGAACGGCGACGTTGTCTTTCTTCAAGAGAAAGCGGGGCCCATTCCAGCTGCATGGGTTCGCTGGTGGGGACGTCTGGACGAGAGCTCTTAGGAGAGGGCGCAGGTCTCGGCCCACGAGCCGGACTATGGCGAGAAGAGCGCTGCTCCTTGGCCCGTTGCTGTAGACAGCGGTCTATGCGAGCAGCCATCTCGATCAAGGTGTTGAGGTCCTCCAGCAAATCTCGAGGCACAATCTCATCCTTAATGCATCCGGAGAGGCCTTCCAGGAAGATGGCCTTAAGACTACCATCCTGCCAACCTACTTCCTGGGCTAAAGTCCGAAACTCCATTGCATAGTCTGCCAAGGAGCGAGCCCCCTGACGAAGTTGCAGCAGATCAGACATAGCCGTGGCTACTTGGGCGGGCTCATCAAAGGCCTGGCAAAAGTTCGTGATGAACAATTGTAAATCCGTTAGTGAAGAATCATTGTTTTCCCAAAGGGGAGAAGCCCATATCAAGGCTTTCCCATCGAGCAAGGACAGGATGTATGCCACTTTCACCGCATCCGAGGGAAACTGCCGAGGCAACAAGGAGAACCGTACAAAACATTGGTTCAGGAAGCCGCGGCAGGTCCTTAAATCACCAGCATAGCGGGAGGGTGCTGGTAACTGAGTCACAGAAGAGCCGTGACCCTCGGGGGCCCTGCCAGCGGAAGGCAAGGACTCCAGGCGTGAGGATAGCCATTCCACCGTGGCTGCCAAATTATCAATGCAGCTCTGGTCCTGTAGCATCTGCCGGGCCATCCCGGACAGATCCGAGGGAGCGGGTGCATCTGCTGAGTCCATGGCCTTGCAATCTGTTGTGGGAGTTTCAGTTTAGTGGACCCTTGGGCCGAGCTGCTGGAGACTAGGAAGAGATGGACAATGTCTCTGATGAACAGCGGGCCGGGAGGCAGATGTTCAAGCGGGACATAAATGCTCTTCACCCTGGAAGCTGGTGCTCCCCCGGGAGGAGCCCGTAGGAGCCCAACCGCTGGGACTTAGGTGGCTTCATCCTTGGAAGCCGAAGCCCCCCGGGGAGGAGCCCGTAGGGGCCCAGCCGCTGGGACTTAGGCGGGTTGTGGATCAGGACAGGTAACTGGAACCAGACTAGGACAGTAGTGATACTGTAACTGGGTTCGGGTTCTGGAACCAGGCAGGAACTGTAGCAAGACTTGGGGTCTGGAACCAGGCAGGAACTGTAGCAAGACTTGGGGTCTGGAACCACGCAGGAACCAAGCAGGTACTGTAGCAAGCAGGCAAGAACCAAACAGGTACTGTAGCAGGAACGGAGCGACGTAGCCAAGCGGGTCACTCCGGGGTGCAATGCAACAGGAAACCAGAATGCTAACCCGTTGCAAGGCAAAAGCTGGATGGCCGCGGCCGGATTATCAAGGCCGCGGCGTCTGATGTCAGGAATTGGGTGGAGTCAGCACTGGCGGGAAATGAGCTACAAAGGCGCCCAAGTGGTGCGCGCGCGCCTAGGAGCAGGGCGTCCACTGGCACCTTCACGGCGGCACTGCCCCAGCGGGGCAGCGCCGCCAAACAGTCCGCAAGCCAGGACTCCGGAGGCGGGAGCAGGTCCGGGAATCAAGAGGTAAGGGCCTGGCTGCGGTGCTCACGGCCAGGACCGCAACAAGCAGTACATGTTTTCTCCAAGGACTGTCATATTTACTCTGCTTATTAGATATTGTATGATTTAACTTGCCTAAGATGATATTGTACAATCGCCATAGTGAATGAAAATCAAACTATGTTCTTCTAATCTTCTTTGTATAACTCTGATTCTGGATCTAGAATATTTGTGATTGATGAGGCTGTTGTGCGTCAGCCAGTTAATGCTGTAAAAGATTTATATCATCCTCAACTTCTGTTGTGAACATATTTGTAAATAGAAAAACACACTTTGTTGTCCATTATTAATCTTGCACTTTTCATGAATCACATCCCTTTACATTAGTAAAAAGATCCAATGCATTTGCACATGTGGTTAATACTTAGTTCACAAACAAACCTACATTTGAAAGGTCCATAGAATTTGTTAGTGACAATCTAATAATTCAATTTGTTTTAATCATAATCCAATATAATAGTGCAAAGTTGTAGTAGACTTATCGGTTTGTACAAAACTGGATTCTCTGCAGGCTACAGCTGCTTTTATTGGACCAACATAAGGATAATCCAGAGCTATTGCTGTACAAGAGCTTTCAAGACCACCTAAATTCTTTCTTTAGGTGTCGAGGACTTACATGGCTTCAAAAAATCCTGTGCTACAACATCTTTGGATAATTCTTTAGGGATGGCAGACCAAACAAAATTCATTTCTGTTAATGTTTCATTTCAGGGATTATTTTAAATTTGTTTTCATTTCATTTGAATGTTTATTTCAGTTTGTTCATTTGCTGAGCTGAAATGAACATTTAAACCTCCCCCCAAACAAACTGAAAAAAGGGGCCTCCCAAAACCCTCACTGCCACTCCCGGGGCCTTCTGGGCTCTTCTGACCCACCTCCACCCCCGCCAATAAGCTGGGCCCTAGGCTGGGGGCCTCTGCAGGCCCCTCTGCCCTCCCCTCCTGCCCTCTGAAAATGACATCAACAAAAAAGCAGCAGTTTCAAGTCTGGCCAGCCACATTTTCTCATGTGGCCCTACAAATATCTGTCTGTCACCATTTTGTTTGCCATTAACTTGGTACCAGTCAAGGATGCTAGTGCCATTTTAAAAGGGACCCCAGTGGGGCAGGAGTGAGTGAGGTTCATTTCTTCCCCTTTCTTCTGCTCCAGACTCTCACAGAAAGGGGTAAGAGGTTAGCAGGGGATGGGCGGGGCAGCATTATTATTTTTTTTTTTTAGCTTCTCAGCAAACAATGCATGCTGTTTGCTATTAGAATGCACTATTTTCCAAAATTAAAATACCCAAACATTTCAGGGGTTTTTGGACCTGGTAGGGATTCGGTTCATTTGAAACAAACCGAAGCAAACATGGCCATGTTAAGTTTGGATTCCTTATTTATTTCAAATGAAACACATCCCTATAATTTTTATGTTAGTTAATAAAAGGTATCACAAATTGAACAGAATCCAACTTTTACAAACACAGATACCCCCAATATGATCAGATTTGCTAGGGGTAAACAATAATTGGTTGTTTACTCTTTCAAAACATACGAAGACTAGGGGATACAAAATGAAGTTACTAATTGATATATTTATAACGAAGAGAAAATATTTTTTTATTCAAGACATAATTAAGCTCTGGAATTTGCTGCCAGAGGATGTGGTGAAAGCTATTAGTATGGCTGTGTTTAAAAATGGTTTGGACAAATTCCTGGAGGAAAAGTCCATTAACCATTATTAAGGTGGCATTGCAGATATTCACTGTTTACTCTTGGGATAAGCAGCTTGGAATCTATGTACTCCTTGGGATTCTGTAAGGTACTTTTAACTTGGCTTGCCTACTGTTGGAAACAGGATACTGGGCTTGATGGACCTTTGGTCTGACCCAGTATGGCAAGTCTTATGTTCCTATGTTCTTAGGGGTGTCAGTTAGGAATGTGCATTTGGTTTACCCAAATGGGTAAAATGCAATAAATGAATTGACTTTTTTGCTCGTTACTAATGGAATGAACCAAAACTCAACTCATTAAAAAAATTATAAACATTTTTGGGTGATTTGTTTCTGCAATTGCGCATGCAAATGATAATTTGTTCACACAAATTGCAATTTGTACATACAGTTTGCTGAAACAAATGACCTGAAAAATCAGAAGAAAATAAAAATAATTAAGAAATTAATATTTATTAAAAGTCTCTTATCCACAAGCAAATACAGTGCTTGAAGTGAACTATAGTTTTAAAAACAAAGAAAGACACATAGATAACTCACAAAAACTGCAAAGACAAACTACAAAATTAAAAACTACAAAATCTGTGTCAAAAAACAAAATGAGCGAAGCAAAAACAAAACAGTTGCACATCCTGTCAGTCTAAAGCTAGGCATAAAGAACATATACAAAACAGATGAAACCTGACATACACATATACTGTATGTAATATAATCAACACTTATTAAAACTATAAATTCTATAATAATGTAAATAAGCTTAAAAACATAGGCCAGTGGATCATATCTGTTGAAACCCTCTGAAGCTCATGCATTTGCTAAGCATTCCAGCAAGTCTATTAAATGTAGACAGTGCAAAAACCTTGTAGTGAAAAAAGCAACTAACTTACAATTATGAATAATTGCCTGCATATGAAATTATAATATGTGCTTACCTGCATCTTTTGAAAGGTGAGTATGTAAATGAAGTTTTAAAAATCTCTGTTCTCTATGTTTCTCCAAGTTTTCTTTTGCATCTGAGGGATGGGCATTTTATTATCATATGACTCAGAGTATCACAGTAACATGTTTCTAAGTGATCTCCTGGTTCCCCTCTGCACGGCTGTAATTCCTGTCTGCACACATGCTTGTTTGTTGTACCTCACTACACAGTTATTTACGAAAACACATTTCCATTACTGTGGCAATGTATGTGCTAATCTAAGGCATTTATCTGAACCTGTGTAAAGTAATGAGGCAGAAAAAGAGAAGTCAGTTAATGGAAGGAATGTCCTAAACAAAAGAAGGACTTTTTTTCTCAATGTGCACATACAATTCTCTCTTTCTCTCTGTCTCCTCAAAATCAAAAAGAAATATTTTTAAAAAATGGAAAGCAAATCCAAATGAGGAGAATAGGAAAGAGCATAAATATTGGCAAGCTAGATGTAAAGCAGTAATAATAAGGAACATCAAAAGAGATTTTGAAAAGAAGCTTTCAAGAGGTAAAAACTAGTAATAAGAACTTTTTCAAGTTCAAAGAAATAAGATCATTAGGTAACCAGGGAGTTAAAGAGGTGCTCAGAAAAGACAAAGAAATAGCAGAAAATCTAAATGATTTATTTAAGTCTTTACTGATGGCAAAGATAACCACACCAAAGCTATTCTTTGAAGTGATGATTCTGAGAAACTGAAGAAAATCACTGTGAAACTGGAAAATATATTAGAGCAAACTGACAAGCTTAATAATAGTAAATTACCAGGACCAGATGGTATTCACCTGAGAGTTCAAAAAGAACTCAAATATTAAATTGCTGGCCTGCTAATGATAAGTTGTAATCTATCAATTAACTCTAGCATCATGCCTGATGATTGGAGAGCAGCCAATGTAATGCCAATTTTTAAAAAGGGCACTGGGGTAATTCAGGAAACCATGGACCACTAAGCCTGATGGTGATGCAGAGCAAAACAGTGGAAGCTATTGTTAAGAACAAAATCACTGAACATATAGAGAGAGATACATTTATGGACAAGAGCCAACATGCCTTAATAATTCATTAACATTTTTTAAAGGTGTAAATAAACATGTAGTTAGAGGACAGCAGATCAATATTGCATGCCTGGATTTTCAGAAGCATACTTGACAAAATACCCCATTACAGACTCTTCAGGAAATTAAAAAGCCATTGGATAGGAAGTAATATCCTATTGTTGATTGGAAAGTGGTGAAAACATAGGAAACAAAGAGGAGAGAGGTAAATAATGGAGGGTCTAAAGGATCTGTAGTGGGATCAGTGTTATTTAACATATCCATTAATGACTTGGAAAAGAGAAAAAAGAACAAGGTGATCATAAACTGAAAACATGGCTATTTAGCCTAGCGTTTCCTTGAGGGCTTACAGTCACCCCCTCTACAACCATTTTTTGCTCTTTGTTATTAATCCACCTTTAAACCCTCACCTACATTCTACTTCTCTGATCCACTGTTCCCATCCCCCTGCTCCTCCCCCGCACCCACCCCCTACCTCCTCCCCCAGCTCTCTCCCAATTGAGGCAATTCTCCGACTGTTCTCATTCAAAGTCGACGGTTTTGCATTATCCTTGTATAATAGTTTATTTTAACACCATGTTACAAAACGTTTTTTACATATTCCTCATTCTATGTAATGCTCTCAAGCATTTTAAGTTGTTCCATGTTCAATGTTCTTTGTTCCATGTAATGCTCTTAGGCAAATTCTAATGTTTTACTGTAAACCAGTTTGATTTGCATTCAATGTAAGAAGATCGGTATATAAAAAACCACACAAAAAAAATAAATAAATATTGCATATGATACAAAATTATTCAAATTGGCCAAAACATAAGCTGGCTGTGAGGAATTACAGAAGATCTTGTCAGACTGGGGAAATGGGCATCTAAAAGGCAGATGAATTTTATTGTGAACAAGTGCAAAATGAGGCAAATGGGAAAAAAAACAATATCCAAACTATAGCTACACAATGCTGTATTCCACACTAGGAGTTACTACTAAGCAAACAGATCTTGTAGTCATTGTTGACAAAACTTTGAAATCCTCACCTCAGTGTAAGAGGTGGCTAAAATATAGAAAGCTAGGAATTATCCAGAAAGGATTAGAGAACAAAATGGAAAAATATCATAATGCCCTTATATTGATCCATGATGTGACCGCATCTGGAATACTGGGGTAGATTTTCAAACAAGGCGCGTTGGCGTACTTTTGTTGGCGCTCCAGGCGCCAACAAAAGTACGCGGGATTTTAGTAGATACACGCGGAGCCGCGCGTATCTGCTAAAAACCTGGATCGGCGCACGCAAGGCTATTGATTTTGTATAGCCGGCGTGCGCCGAGCCGCGCATCCTACCCCCGTTCCCTCCAAGGCCGCTCCGAAATCGGAGCGGCCTTGGAGGGAATCCTCTAACGCCCTCCCCTCACCTTCCCCTCCCTTCCTCTACCTAACCCACCCGCCTGGCCCTGTCTACACCCCCCCTTACCTTTCTCCGGGGATTTACGCCTCCCGGAGGGAAAAGTAAATCCCCGCGCGCCAGCGGGCCTGTTGCGCGCCGGGACGCGACCTGGGGGCGGGTACGGAGGGTGCGGCCACGCCCCCGGACCTCCCCGGGCCGTAGCCACGCCCCCGTACCCGCCCCCAAAATGCTGCCGACACGCCTCCTAAATGCCGCGACGACCGGGCCCGCCCCCGACACGCCCCCGACACGCCCCCTCGGAGAACCCCGGGACTTACGCGAGTCCTGGGGCTCTGCGCGCGCCGGTAGGCCTATGTAAAATAGGCTTCCCGGCGCGCAGGGCCCTGCTCGCCTAAATCCGCCCGGTTTTGGGCGGATTTAGGCGAGCAGGGCTCTGAAAATCCGCCCCATTGTGTAGTTGTGATTGCTACATCTCAAAAAAATATAGCAGAACTAGAAAAGGTGCGGAGGAAGGCAACAAAAATGGTTCCTATATGAAGAAAGGCCCAACAGTTAAGGGTTCTTTAGTTTGTAGAAGGGACAAATGAGAAAAAAACATAATAGAGGTTTAGAGGTTAATAAAATCTTGAGTGATGTGGAACAAGTAGATAGGAAATAGTTATTTACTCTTTCCAATAGTACTAGGACTAGGGGACCCTCCATGAAGCTAACTAGTAGCAGATTTAAAATTAATTTTAGAAAGTGTTCTTTCACTCCACACATAAACTATGGAATCTGCTGCTAGTAATTCAGCTGAGGTTAAAAAAGGTAAGGCTAAGAGAACTGATCCATTAACCATTTAGCCAGGTAGCCATAGGGTCTTCACCTTGCGTGGCTAGGAATGAGCAACATGGAATGGGTTTTCCTATTTGAGTCTGACAGGAACTTCTAAATGACTTGGACTGGCTTCTGTCAGAGACAGGATGCTGAGCTTAATGGACCCAGCAAAACATCTCTTATTTTTTAATTATTCATTCTTAAAGGGTCACTATATCAAAAAGATGTATATAATAGGCCTAGCAAAATGCAATAGGCATATATATATATGTCCTCTTATATAGAAATTTACATATATATATATGTAGTATAACATTTGTATGCCTCTGTATCCTTTTAGAAATTTGCATATGGGGAAGCTATATTATATGGTCAGTAGTTTGATCTGTAAGACCACAGTCAAAGCCAGAGTTGTCTTTAAGCTTTCATTTATGAAGATTACAAGCCATCCTGGCCCAGGTGATATGAATCCAGTTGAGTCTGCACCACTGTTTTCTCAGCAGGTCAAAAACAAGGATTTCCTTTGTAGGCTGATGTCATCCTTCTCATGGTCCACTATGCTATTGCATAAACTAATAACATCAGTTGCGCAAAATCAGATTAGATTTGCCATTATAGATATGATCATTCTTACTTACATTTGCTTTATTAGTATTACTAAAAATATCAACAGACAACATTCAAATCAGCATTTAAATCAACAGTATGAAACAACCATGTTCAAATCTGGAGTACTGTATATAATCCATATAGAGAAAAATCTAATTTCTACTGGAAAAAATGAAATGAAGATTTAGGAATAAGATTGCAGTTGGGAGAAATAGAACCAAGAAAGCAGACATAAAGCAGACATAAATCATAAATCTAACAGTAAAATGTTACTTTCAAGGTTGTTCAAAGATCTCATGAAAACTTTGCTGCCATGTGAACCTCTTAGGCAGTTAGAAATTATTGATTACAATTAGAAGGATGACTTCTAGTTAATATAGACTTGCCAATTGGCTCCAGATTTTCAGGACAGATTCATCCAGTCCTGGTTTTACACCACTGCATGCAGGTACTTATCAGGGATGTGCAGAGCAAAATTTTATGTTCATATTTCTTATGTCCGAAAGGGGGTCCCACTTGCGGCCAATATGGACATAAAAAAAATCCAATGAGTTGGGTATATGTACATATGTGCAAAAAAAAAATTTAAACCTCCTCACCCTCCTTAATCCCCCCCCCAGACTTACCACAACTCCCTGGTGATGGAGCGAGGAGTGAGGACGTCATTTCTGCAATCCTTGGCGAGAAGCATGTGACGTCGGCGGCACGTCGAGTGACGCCGGCGTCACGTGATTCCTGGCGAGTTCGCGCCGGACGGCTCGTTCGGCCCA
Source organism: Rhinatrema bivittatum (assembly GCF_901001135.1). Taxonomy (NCBI): domain Eukaryota; kingdom Metazoa; phylum Chordata; class Amphibia; order Gymnophiona; family Rhinatrematidae; genus Rhinatrema; species Rhinatrema bivittatum. Next base: position 125,755,958 of record NC_042619.1, on the reverse strand, counting down.
AAAAGAACTTTTGGCCAGCTTGGGGGGGTCAGGAGGCCCCCCCAAGCTGGCCAAAAGTTCTTTTTGGGCTGAACGAGCCGTCCGGCGCGAACTCGCCAGGAATCACGTGACGCCGGCGTCACTCGACGTGCCGCCGACGTCACATGCTTCTCGCCAAGGATTGCAGAAATGGCGTCCTCACTCCTCGCTCCATCACCAGGGAGTTGTGGTAAGTCGGGGGGGGGGGGGGGGGGATTAAGGAGGGTGAGGGGGTTTATATTTTTATTTTGGCTCAACAATCGCGATTTCCCACATATCCAACATATCTATGTTGGATATGTGGGAAATCCGATCGTTTATGTCGAATCAATTTTTTAAGTTAAAAAAAAATATGAGTTGCGTTTTACTAATGCGGTCAATCCGAATGCACACCCCTAGTACTTATAGTCTTGCTTTTCTTAGGGATTGCAATAAGGAAATCAGAATAAGTCCCAGTATGCAATGGGAGAAAACCAGGACTGGATCAACTTGTCCTGAAAATTTGGAGCCAGATGGCAACCCTAATTTAATGTGATGTGACACACATTTTGTTATTCCTATATGTCTCCACTGTAGTGTAGGGTCCCATTGCAATCCCTACTGTAGAAGGGACATGCAGTGTAGTGTAGTTTAGAGCCCTATTGGAGGCTGCTGCAATTTTCTCCACTCCAGATTCTATATCTGCGAGTGACCCCTAGTGGATGATGTAGACATTTTAGTTGGAGATTGAGAGCAGGAGCTTTTTAACCTCATGTTTTACTGTAGGCTCAAAGCCTTGGTGAGGAATCTAGGCATTGTGTGAGAAATTTGCTATTGGTTTCATTCACTCTCTGTGGTTAGGGAGCTACTTTTTCTTTTCTTGTGATTTTTTGGGGTTTTTTTTTTTTTGGAGAGATGTTTTGTTCTACTCTTCCCATCCAGGAGAGAGGGCAGAGGCCACCTAAGAGCTGGTCTAAAGCCTGTGTTCTTCTTGAAAGAGAGACCCAGGTAGTGTTTTATTTTTGGAAGTAAGGAGTTTTATTTTAGTGCATGGAGATTTCTTTGAGATTTTCAGAATTGTTACAGTCATCCCTATCACCTTGCCAGGGAGGTTCAGTTGCTCTCTTGGCATATCTTGGAAGATATTTATTTATTTTATTTATTTGTGGTTTTTATATACCGGTCATCGTTTGGAACATCTGATCGGTTTACAGCAGAACATTCAATTCAGCAACAGGCTTTACATAGAACTCATCATTTAACAGTGTTAACAGACAGTGAAATGTTAGAGGCAAATGGCTGCAGTTTGGGTTTAAACAATCAAAGAGGGATGTGGGGCGGGGGAGGAAAATTTACCAATTGGGGGGGGGGGGGGGGATGAGGAAAATTTACAGGGACTGAATGACTAGGGTTGTAAGATTAAATACATAATATACAGTTGAGTAGACTATGAGATTATAAGATTACTGGAATTGTAAAATATTTACATTATATACAGTTGAGAGGGCTGAGGGACTATAAGGTTACTAGAGCGAAGATTACTGGGGCAAAGGGGATACAGAGGGGGAAGATGGGGAGTGCTAAGTGAAGAAAGAGAAGAAAAGAGAGAATCCAACGAGGTTGAAGTAAACAAAGGAAGGGTATGAGGATTTGAATGAAAAGGCTGAGGGTCAGCTGTGCGGAGGGAAATAAAAGGGGAGGGAGCTGTTAGGGGAGAAGAGCTGGGAGGGCTGGAGTGTGGCTGAAACAGAGCTGAGAGGTACTGGGGTAGATTTACAAAAAGGGCGCCCTCGCGTACTTTTGTAGGCGCATCAGGCGCAAACAAAAGTACGCTGGATTTTAGTAGATACGCGCGTAGCCGCACATATCTGCTAAAATCCTGGATCGGCGCGCGCAAGGCTACCGATTTCGTGTAGCCAGTGCGTGCCGAGCCGTGCAGCCTACCTCCGTTCCCTCCGAGGCCGCTCCGAAATCGGAGCAGCCTCGGAGGGAATTCGCTAACGCCCTCCCCTCACCTTCCCCTCCCTTCCTCTACCTAACCCACCCCCCCCGGCCCTGTCTAAACCCCCCCCCTACCTTTGTTGGGGGATTTACGCCTCCCAGAGGGAGAAGTAAATCCCCGCGCGCCAGCGGGCCGCTGGCGCGCCTAGACATGACCCGGGGACGGTTCCGGAGGGCGCGGCCACGCCCCCGGACCGCCCCGGGCCAAAACCATGCCTCCGGGCCCGCCCCCGAAATGCCGCGTCCCGCCCCGAAAACGGCGCACCGCTCGGCCCCACCCCCGACACGCCCCCGACACGCCCCCTCGGAAAACCCCGGGACGTACGCGAGTCCCGGGGCTCTGCGCGTGCCGGTAGGCCTATGGAACATAGGCGCACAGGCGCGCAAGGCCCTGCTCGCGTAAATCCAGGCGGATTTACGCGAGCAGGGCTCTTAAAATCCGCCCCACTATGTATAGGCTTTAGTGAAGAGCCAGGTCTTGAGTTTTTGTTTGAATGTTTTATGGCAGTCCTCCTGGCGTACATCTACTGGCATTGTATTCCAAAGGGCAGGCCCAGCTACTGAGAGCGAACGTGCTCTGGTGGAGGCCAGTTTGGTGCTTTTGTGAGAAGGGGTCTGCATAGTAGCAAGGTGTTGGTGTCTGGAAGGTTTCGTAGCCTGGTGGGATCTAAGGGAGTCATTAAACCAGTGCATTTCTGGGTTGTATAAGGCCTTGTGGATGAGAGAGAGGGTCTTGTATTGAATGCGGGATGCAATAGGGAGCCAATGTAAGTCCATAAGTACAGGTGTTATGTGATCATTTCTACGTGTATTGGTAAGGATCCGAGCAGCAGTATTTTGAAGTATTTGTAAGGGCTGGATGGAGTTTTTAGGTAGACCTAGGAGGAAGGAGTTACAATAGTCAAGTTTGGAAAAGATAGTCGTTTGAAGTACTGTATGGAAATCAGGAGGGTGTAGTAAAGGTTTCAGTTTTTTTTAGGGTTTGCAGTTTAAAGAAACCATCTCTTAGAGTATTACTGATGAACTTCTTCAGGTTGATGTGGTTGTCCAGGATGACCCCTAGGTCTCGGGCTTGTTGGGGGAATTGGATAGGAGAGGCTTGGGGAGAGGGAAGGGGGAGGGGAATGGGGTGATTTTGAGGTGTGATTAGCATGAATGGAGAAGATACCCAGCCAGTACTATACTCAGGGTAGAGGAGTGAAGGAGAAGAGCTGCCAAGCTAATACTTGCCCAGTGGAGACAGAGGAGGTGCCAACATGGTACAAAGAGGAGAGGAAGAAAAAGAAAGATTAAGCAGTGGATCCCAGGTATGGAAGGGAAAACCTATTCACAGTACCAGGGAGAACCCTAAAAGTCCAAAAGGGAACATAGAGAACTCCAGGAAAGAATTCAAGGGACCACAGACACAGATTTGAAAACATTTATTTCTGTAAAATGAATGTGAAAAGAAAAAAATGGAATGCATACAGTGCCACATAGTTATACTTTAAAAAACGATAAGAAAGTTTATGTTGAAATACATAAAGCCTTGGGACTTGGCGGTTGATCCTTCCACCCAGCAGAGGCCCTGCAAGTGGGGCAGACAGAAAGATAAGGATTTATGCCCAGAATTGAGTGTGAGCTCCTGTTCACCTAAAGGATAGTCTGGATAGTGCTGTTTGAGAGCCTTTTAATTAAATAATAATTTTATTTTGTTAAGCAGAAGGGATAAGGTGCTCATATTTGTTTCAGGAAATTCACAAAGAAAAAAAGCAGAAAAGAACAGGGGAATAAAGGTAGTCTCCCTACTTCAAAATGGCCTCAGGGCAGCCAGCGCCAAATACCTCACCTGCAGGACAGCTGCAACTGGCGATCGCTTTTACCCCTCTCTGGACTGATAAGCTGGGGGGGAGGTCTGGGTGGTGGGAAAAAGCTGGGGAGCGGGAGTTGTAATCAGATAGCATGGGTTGCGGTTTAAGTGTATACTGCCAATAACATGCACTAAAACCAAAATGAACCTCCCGTCCCCAACGAAATGAAACAAACCCCCACCCCCCCAACAACACAAAACTAAATAATCACAGTGTACACACCCCTCTCATCAGCTGCAGTAAGGTTCAACAGTGAACCCAGGGTGTGTGATAAGGAAGGCTTGGGTGAAAAACTGAAGTGTTACAGCGTTACACGTACAAATATATCTTATGTACATTAATTAGGAACATCCTGAAAACTAGATGGGCTTGAAGGTGAGAGTATCAGCGCTACACTGCTTTGTGGCAGGGATGGAAAATTCAGGACTTTGAGAAGCTGCAAACTGGTCTGGTTTTCAGGTCAGTGAGACGACGCAGATTGTCTCTTGTGCCAAATATATGCAGATCTAGCTCATGGATATGCTTTGTGGGAATTCTGAAATACGGATCCATGTGGGGCACTCAAGGGCCAGAGTGAACTGTTCTTGATCTCTGGCATTGCCATGCGCCATGCTGTCTGCTGCCTCAGTCCTCTCTTTCATGCCCTCCTCTCTTCCCACCAGAGCCCTCATTCGTACAGCCCAATCAGACAACCTCTTGAAGGAAGGAGGGCATAGTGAAACTTTTTACTGGCAAAGGCCTCCTACTCGTTGTGAGCTTGAAGAAAGCCAGTCCACGAGATACTAGTAAATTGAGCTCCAAGTGTCTTTATTATAGATGTCTGGCAGCAAAACAGTATAGTCATACTCATCAGGACAATTAACAGACACATCTTAGAGAAGGATCTACAGTGCAGAGCTCTGAAAATGTTCTTTTGGGAGTCAAGTTGGAGAAGAGGGTTAAAGAGCGCAGAGCACTCACTGATATAGCCATACAGAGGCAGAATGCACTTGCAGCCATTTTGCCTTTCAGTATCATGAGCATGGAATACAGCCTTGCATTTGCAGAGAGGCTGGAAAAACCTATCTATTTTGATAAGCAGTATTTATTTCTTTCTTTAAAAATCAGCATTTATTTCCTAGGAGAAATGGAAAGCAAGATCATGTGAGTTAAATAAGGCCAGTAGCACATCAACATGCTGTTTGCAAAGTATTTCAACAATTCTCCTTCAAAATAACAAATAATACATGCCTTCTTTCCTCAGGAATATAATGAAATCAATTCTGTAACCACCAGTGCAAAACAGAAGAAAATAAAAGTTTGGTTCTTTGGAATGTTAGCAGAAGTAGACAAATTCTAGAATTCAACTGCCCAACTCCACCTAGGGAAACTTTCCAGTTTTCTAGAGCAAGTACATTACTGGTGAACAGGATGCAATGGACAATTTCTTTCAATACATTTCTACTGGTCATGAGTCTTGTTCAACAGCTATGCTTAAACTTAAGAAAACTAGGGGAAAGGTGTACTGTTTCTTTTATTTTAGAGAGCACATCCAGTCTTGTGGAAATCAAATATATGTTGCTAAGTTTTCCAAGTCTTCTCTACATTGCCTTCAATCCTCTTCCCATCAGGCAGGCAAAGACTGTCATGACCATTTTCGGTTTCACTTCCATCAGGTCGTCGGGAAGAGCATAAACTCTGGCTCCGATTTTTCTCGCCATGGAGATGGCGTACCTACAGTGAAAATCAATTAAGATAAGTGAGGCTGCAATTATGATGAAGTCAGCCCAACAGAACACCACCAAAAACCCTTGCAGACACCGACCACAAGACCCACGCTTCTTGTCCTTTTCTGCTCTTTAAATCAAAGTCTGTTAAAAGAGACGTACGTTTCATAATCTCATTGTCCTGATTTTGGCTACCTCCGGTTGCATGCGTGAGTATTCAGCTTTAGCTTTCTTTCTGCTTGGTTTTGGCCTGCTCTTGTTTCTGTGTACATCTCATGCCTCTATAGGTTAACTGCTTTCTGTTGCCTGTGATGCTGCAGAGGTAGCATTGTTGATTCACTAGAACTGATTAAAAGAGCTCTTCTCAGCAGTATATTTGGGTCATGCAGCATGTTCTACGCATGCTTCAGCTCCTAACGGGCCACGTGGCTGTGCTGCATTATGTGCGCATCAAGCATGCTGTGCAGTACAAAGCTACCACTGGATAAGGCGAAAACATGGAGGACAATAATGAAACCAAAACTACAATGGAGCGCACTTGCACTCAGCATATATAGAACATCCACAACAAGTGCAAGAATAGATTCTTTTCTGGTCTGGATTTCAAAAGGAACATTTTTCTTTTATTACGGCTACTCCTCTTAATTTAAACTCAAACAAGTGCAGCGAATCCCCCAACACGGACCCGTGTTTCGCCAGTCCGGCTGCTTCGGGGGGGAATAATTTTAACAACAGCAATCTGAAATACCAAAACATATATAAACCAGAAAAACAATGATGTGGGGAATCAAGACAGACAAACCACTAGCTAACATATATCAGAACCAATATAAAATACACTTTTACACATCATTGTTTTTCTGGTTTATATATGTTTTGGTATTTCAGATTGCTGTTAAAATTATCCCCCCCCCCCCCCCCGAAACAGCCGGACTGGCGAAACACGGGTCCGTGTTGGAGGATTCGCTGCACTTGTTTATGTTTAAATTAAGAGGAGTAGCTGTAATAAAAGAAAAAATTTCCTTTTGAAATCCAGACCAGAAAAGAATTTATTCTTGCACTTGTTGTGGATGTTCTTGTTTTGGACAATAATGAAAGCCATTTCCATGGGTAAAAGGGTTTGTTTTACCTGCTGAATGAAGGATTTGGTTATCACCCACCCTCAAAGCAGGAAAGAGAATGACACCTGTTTCTCTACAGGTAGTTTTTCTGTCGGAAGCAACGTGCGTAGTTTTGATTATACAGAATTATGCGCATTGCTGCATTCCCTTGCCCTCTCCATGCCCTCGGGAATACCTCGTAGCAATGCGAGCAAAATTACCCGCGGGGTTTGCCAGACCGTGGATAGCTTGATTATCTACCCTTGAACAAAAAGATCAGGATTCTGAATTTAGAATTTAGTCACTGCGCTGGTGCCATCTTACTATCAATATTGTTTCCCCTTACATTTAAGTAATTTTGCAAATACAATCCTTGAAGTCAAGATCTAGGAAAAACCTGCAATGTGTTTAGTTCTGTGTTGCATCATTCAAAGACAGAAATAATGAGACAGAATGTGCCAAGCACAGTGTGCCATACAAGAGAGAAATAGTGAAGAGAAACTTATGTTCTTATGTTTTTATGAAGAGAAACTTATGTTCTTATGTTCTTAATTTAAGCTGAGTCAGGTTAAATGACTTTTTCAGGTTATACAATGAGAAAATTGGTAGTGGTGATGATTCATTCTTAAATGCCGAGCTTCAGGTGATTCCTTGAGTCCCATTTATGCGTGCACTGGCAGAAATATTTATTTATTTTATTTTATTTAAAATCTTTTCTATACCATCATTAAGTTAGATACCATCACAACAGTTTACATAAAGGCACAAATGGTTATGTTCAATAAAGAGCTGGGATATACGAGTATAATGGTGCCAAAAGGTTTTGGTTACAACAGTACACTATTAATTAACATAAAAACTGAGTGCTGGTTGTTTGGAGTGTTACTGCCAGTTTTATTTCTCAACTTATTCTCCGTTTGTTTTGTAGAAAGCTTGTTTAAAAAGCCAGGTTTTTAAACTTGCTTTGAAAAGTTTGTAATTGTTCTGTAACCTTATTTCCGGGGGCATGCTATTCCATAGAGAAGGACCTGCCAGGGACAGTGCTCTACCCCTCACTTGTGTAAGTCTTGCTGTTTTTACAGAGGGGACGGTTAGGAGGGCTTTGTTGCCTGATCTGAGATTTCTTTGTGGAACGTGTACACACAGTGCTGTGTTGAGCCCCTTGCTGCTAACCTCATTTTGCCCTGTAGCTCCGATTCTAGCAAAGATGGCCACCACTGCCTCTGCACGCTGACCTTGGCGATCCCGGTCGCCATCTTGAATCTGGTATAACTTAGGGCATGTGCGTGCGCGCCTGCCTCCGTCTTATCCACTTCATGGCGGGAACCTCAGAGGCGTCCCCCCCGGCTTGACGTCACTGCCTATGTGTACTTAAGCCTACTGGACCTTCCTGCCAACGAGTTAGCAAGGATTCCACCTTGCTCAATTCCTTTCTCAGAGACGCTTTACCTTGCTGTTCCTGCGTTCCAGACTGAGTGACTCAGGTACCCGCTCCTCGGGGGCCTTGCTGCACTCAGGGCTATCCGCTCCTTGGAGAGCCTTATCTGCGAGTCTCACATTCACCAGCTTAGTGAGTACCTCCCGCTACTTCTACAGATGACCCTTCAGTGTTCCTGCTCTGGGTCTCCGCTGCTGCTATAATGATACTTCTTCTGCAATTCTACGGAGTGAGTACCAGACCTGATCTACAACTCTGCTTCTCTCTTGCTGTGCGGATCCTCGGGTTACCCCGCACTGTGGACCACTACCGGATCTACGCTGTCTTGTGCCTGCTGCCAACATCTACCTCTGGCCTACCCCATCCAGCGGACCACTATCAGATCCACGCTGTCTTGTGCCTGCTGCCAACATCTACCTCCGGCCTACCCCACTCTGCGGACCACTACCGGAAAATCCATCTCAGGTCTTCCTACTCAAGGACTGAGTTTACAAACCTGCTCCTTGGGTTTCTCTTTGCTGTATAATAAATATATCTCTGACTCCTGTGTCCATCACTTCTGAGACCCCGCTTGTCGTGGAGAGTCCCCTGTGGGTGGAGTCAACTCTCTCCATGACCCAAGGGCCCACAAACCAAGTTCAAGTATAACAACTTCAATGTGTTTTTGAGATGATTAATTGTCTCTACAAGTTTTGCTTTCGTTTTATTCTCTAATAGCCCTGAAAGTGAATGTAATATAAAAGCAGTAAATCACCAGGATACAAAGTCCCCAGCAGGGTATATGTTAAATTGTAAACTGAATATCCACCCTCACTTTCAACTAAATTAATATGGTGGCTATACACAACTTTTCTAAATCTAGATTTACATATAAATATAGGACCATCATCTTTACTGGGCTAATTCAATATTTAGGGGAGCAATTTTCTAACTATCTGTCAGCTACCTACAGATTTTGCTCCAGTTTTCAAAATGAAATTATGTGCCTACTTTCATGTTGAAAATTATCCCCGGAAAGTTGCCTGTCCACACTTCCACCTGCTAATTTTTGTGCCAAGAAAAATGCACATATACTTTTGAAAACAATTCAAACGTAGTCATGGAAGTGTGAGCTCCTTCCCCAGCTCTGCCCCCAGGAATGCCTCTTCTCACTGTGATACTGAGGGGTAGATTTTCAAATAGCGTGAATTGGCCTACTTTTGCTGGCGCATCAGGCGCAAGCAAAAGTAAGCTGGATTTTAGTAGATATGCGCGGAGCCGCGCGTATCTGCTAAAAACCTGGATCGGCGCGCGCAAGGCTATTGATTTTGTATAGCCGGCGCGCGCCGAGCCACGCAGCCTGCCCCCGTTCCCTCCGAGGCCGCTCCGAAATCGGAGCGGCCTCGGAGGGAACTTCCTTTTGCCCTCCCCTCACCTTCCCCTCCCTTCCCCTACCTAACCCACCCACCCGGCCCTGTCTAAGCCCCCCCCCTTACCTTTGTCGGGGGATTTACGCCTCCCAGAGGGAGGCGTAAATCCCCGCGCGCCAGCGGGCCTCTTGCACGCCGGGACGTGACCTGGGGGCGGGTACGGAGGGCGCAGCCACGCCCCCGGACCGCCCCGGGCCGTAGCCACGCCCCCGTACCCGCCCCCAAAACGCTGCCGACACGCCCCCTAAACGCCGCGACGACCGGGCCCGCCCCCCGACATGCCCCCGACACGCCCCCCTCGGAGAACCCCGGGACTTACGCGAGTCCCGGGGCTCTGCGCGCGCCGGTAGGCCTATGTAAAATAGGCTCACCAGCGCGCAGGGCCCTGCTCGCCTAAATCCGCCCGGATTTGGGCGGATTTAGGCGAGCAGGGCTCTGAAAATCCGCCCCTATGCGTGTAAGTTTGCCCACACATGGGAGGAGTGTGTATGGCAATTTTGTAAAAGCTCCTTTTCTCAGGTAAAGCACTGTGCTTTGAGAATTACCCACCCAGTGGCCTCCAAATTCCTTCCATTGCTTTTACGAAGTCTATTTATATATTTTTTCTTCTTCTTTTCTTGCAAATAAAAGCATATTACGTTAATGTACTTCCCAGATATGGCTCTCTGTGTGTTTCAAATTCTTTCTGCTTCAGGGGTTTGAAATTTGAGCCTTTATTCACAGACTTCAGCATGTTGGAACAGAAGCTCTCTGTTACAAATAGTTGAACACAGAAATTAGTACTTACTGTCTTGATTTAGCTGAAAGTGAGCAAGTGTGGGTATTTAGTTTATATATGAAAGCAATAAATGCCACAACTGTGAGCCACAGGCAACAGTGAAGTATGCACAGTTGCTTTATTGCTATTCTGAAGTCAAGCGATTTGTACGTACTTAGCATTATTGAGCTTTTCTTCATCATCCAGGTTCACTGTTTTCAAAAGTTCATAGTGGATTGAACCCGGCTGAATGGCATCAATGAGATCCAGGACAGGCAGACTTGTGCTGATTTTAGTATCCTAAGCACAAAAATAAACACTCAGTGTCAGACAGAAACATCACATAATGGCAATTGGCAAATGTTCTCGTTTTGTAAGCAGCAACCATTAAGTGATTAGTTGCCATACCTGTAATTATTATTTTGAGATAACCACCTACGCCAACAGACTGAAGGAGAGGGCACCTAAATATAGGCCAAGGGCAATCGTCTGTTAATGTCCACTATCAAGGACACTATCGCTGTTAGAACTTGGGTTAAGAAGCACCTCCCTCCCCCCAAATAGGTTTAATGTTTTGAAATTTGCTTTCTTAAAGCCACTGTATCAGTGGAAAGATTCATGGAAATGAAGAACATGGCGGCAGACGAGGGACCGCAAGGCGCATCCAGTCTGCCCATGCTCCCTTCTTGTTGTAATGCGGCAGACCCTACTACGTTAGCTTCATCTTTACTATTACCTCCTCACTGCTAAGGATCTTTTGTGCTTGTCCCCGAGCCGCGCAGCCTGCCTCCGTTCCCTCTGAGGCCGCTCTGAAATCGGAGCGGCCTCGGAGGGAACGGAGGCAGGCTGCGCGGCTCGGGGACAAGCACAAAAGATCCTTAGCAGTGAGGAGGCAATAGTAAAGATGGAGCTAAGATGAAGCACAAGAAATCTCAGTATTATTTACATTATACTTGCTCAGGCCTCGGTGGGAACTTTCCTTCCTTGTCCCCCCACTTTCCCCTCCCTTCCCCTATCTAACCCACCCCCCAGCCCTACCTAAATCCCCCCCCTACCTTTGTTGTGCAAGTTACGCCTGCTTGAGGCAGGCGTAACTTGCGCGCACCGCCTCGGCATCCCCGGCACAGGTCGCAGTGCTGGGGGACTCGGGACCGCCCTCCCGGCCCACCCCCGAACTGTCGCCATGCCCCCGGATGTGCCCCGGACTGCCCCCTGACCCCTGGACACACCCCCGGGGGTGCCGACACGCCCCCTCCCGCCCCTTTTACAAAGCCCCGGGACTTACGCGTGTCCCGGGGCTTTGTGCGTGCCTGCGGCCTATGCAAAATAGGCGCGCTGGCGTGCGAGTGCCCTGCGCGCATAAATCTGGCAGGATTTACGTGCGCAGGGCTTTTAAAATCTACCCCTATGTGCGCAAACATTTTTTTGGGGGGCAACTTTTTATAAACTGAGTTGAAATTTGAGTGCTACGAGCCAAGCGTGCCTGAGCAAGTATAATGTAAATAATACTGGGATTTCTTGTACATGCTATGTTTTGCTGTGTGCGCAGGCACACATGTACAGCTGAGAGGGAACAGTGGCGTGCACCCTGAATCTCATCCATAGGTGTCACTGTTATGCAATGGCTGGGATCCCTTCCTCAAACAGGCTGGGAATGTTGCCTGTGCTGCGTCTTGCATGTGTCTGTCTACTATGCCACTGGTCTAGAAATAGGGTTCTTTGTTTTCAATTTTTTTTTTTTAATTCTTTATTTATCAATTTTTCCATGTTTCAGATATACATAAATTACTTATGTTCAAATCTTCACAAATATTATCCATTATATAAAGATTCTCAATAATAATACTTCATAAATCGAAAATCTTTAGAAAAGAAGATACATTATCAGCACAGAAATCTGTAAATTGCATATTTTAAACATAAAAAGGCATAACTAATTCTTTCTCATATTGAGGAAATATAAGGCTTTTTTTTTAAGGAAGTAAATAAAGGAGATTAACTTTGAAATAATTATACGTTAGCTATACATAATATCAGCTAGATTATAACTAATAGCTCACTATAGCAGATCACTCACTTATGTGTATCACCTCGTTAGTTGTTATCTCATTAGGCAATGGAGTAGATGCAGAGGGGAGTTTGTTTTCAATTTAAACTGATTTTCAGCCATATATTCCTGAATTTTTCCAAAGGTGATAATCAGTTTAAACCAATTTTTACCCTTATTTTAGGTTGATTTAAAAAGCTGCTCCAGAGCTGCAGATGCATCATTTCGATGCCCCCAGCCACTCCCCCCATCAGTGCCGCCCATGCCATGTTTCAAGTCCCACCTCCTTGCCCCCCCCAAAACAGCCAAAGTGCCTGCTGTCTGGTGCCATAAATGCGTTTGAAGCAGGGCCTCTCAGCATGAACCCTGGCCCTGCACAAAAGCAGAGGGCTGCAGAGTAAGCATGCTGCCGAAGGAGCGAGGAGTAACTTGGAGCCACCACCGGTAAGGATGAATGCTGCTGCCGTGGACGAGTGGGGGTGGGGGAAGAGAGGGTCATGCTAGGTGGGGGATGGAGGAAGAGTTGGAGATATTACCAAATGGGTGAATCTCTTAATAATCTTTTATTGCCCTGTTGTCTGCCACCAAAATAAAATCCAATATTTCCCAGAAAAATGTCTTCTTTTTTTTTTTTTTTCAATTGATTTTATCATGTTTTTGTTCTTTTCATTGTACATGCTGATAAATTCCCAGAGAGAATAAGAATAAAAAACAAAAATCAAGGTCCCTAGCTATGAAATAGGATATTTTGCTTTAGAATGTACCTTGAAACTGGAGATGGAGGAGTGTTTATCCGCTTCTTTCAGTGTTTTGTTCACCCAGTTAATGATGATATCGTCATTGACCTTCTGTCCACATCCAATATCTTGAAGCATATTCAGCGTGTACCTTAACACACAAGCACAGATGGGCTACTACTAGTTTTCAATTTGCTGCGCACACAATGGCTAGTTTTCATACATCACATAAATGAAGTACTGAATCTTAAATCAGCTCTAATATTAGGCCATGTGCTTGTGGCTCCCAGTGGTGGATTTTGTAGCAGAATCAAAAGATCCATAAAAGAATAATAACTATTATTATTCAGCTAGGTATCGCAAGGTAAAGGAGTAATTTTATCTCAAAGTGGTAGCCATTTTGCTGTATCCGTGACAGTGTTTGAGGCTATGCTTGACACTGGAACTTTGCTGTTAATACCAGCTGAGTGGGCTCCTGGCAGAACATATTTTAGTTTCACATGGAGCCTGCAGTAAAGTGTACATGCAGTGAAAGGCCGCACCCAGATTTTCCAATACCTCCTCATCAGCTGCCAGAGCAAGGCCTGTGTTAGAGTGTGATTTCCTTCATTCAGATCCTGCCCAGCAATGCCAACCAGTGAAAATTTGGCGCGATTCTTTCCCAGTTCGACAGCATAATTGCAGTTTTCAAGCTGTAAGTGAAATAAACCCAGTGCTATGTAACATGCTGCTTTTGTTCAAAGTTAGAAAATAACATTCGTAAATGAATTTCCCTGATTGGACAAGGACATCATATCAGTGTTGCCAAGTTAGTGATTTTGTATCTACATCTGGTGACTCTTTGAACGCAATGGAGATTTTAGAACTGTGAATGAAACAGGGAGCTAATTTAGCTGTTTTTGGATAATTAAGCTTCAAATCTAGCAACTTTTTCATAGCTCTAAAATTTTTATTGGGTTCCCTAATTACTGAGCATATCTAGAAGCAGAAAAGTGAAAAACAGAGAGACCTCCTCTGGCTAGAATGGGACAAGAAAGTACGAGAGAGTGAGACCTCCTCTGGCTAGAGTGATCCGGGAATATGCAAGAGAGTGAGACCTCATTTGGCTAGAGTGGGGCAGGAAAGTACAAGAGAGTGAGACCTCCTCTGGCTAAAGTGCCCAAGGAATATGCAAAAGAGTGAGACTTCCTCTGGCCAGAGTGCCTCAGGAATGTGCAAGAGAGTGAGATCTTTAGTTAGAGTGGAGCAGGAAAGCACATGAGAGTGAGACTTGCTGGCAGGTCATGTCTTCGCCCCCATTTCTATAGCCACTCACTTCTCAGGACAGGATCTGCTAGTTTAGTCTCTCTCCTATCCCCCCCCCCACTCCCAGAGAATCTGATAACATTAGGAGAGAGCTCTCTCTGCTAGGAGGAGAAAGACCAAATCACATCCAGCAAAAAAACAAAAAACAAAACGGGAGCTGCATTAACTTTTGTATTACCATCTAAGAGACTGACAGCAGCAGAAGAACAGAAGACAAGGAGAGGGCTGTGTTTTTCCTTTAGTAATTTTTTTGTTTTTGTTTTGCTGGGCTGCTGTAGTCAGGGGAAGTTCTTTGCTATGCTAGTAAGGACTCTTTGAGCTGACCGGGTTTATCTCAGAGAAGGGCAGTGGAGTGGACCATGGACACAGTGAGTGTCCTGAAGAGTGAGGATGAAGTGTAAAGATGGCTGCTGCAGGCTGGGTAAGGACTGGCAGCAAGTGTAGAACTTTACATGATGCTGTAAGGGCTGTGGTGCCCTTAGTTAGCCAGTCCAGAGGAGGGGAGGGGACACTCGCTAAGGGGTAGATTTTCAAACCCCGGCGCACGTAAGGCCTGGCCATGCGCGTAAACCCTGGGCTTTTACGAGCACCAAGGTTTGAAAATCTACCGCTTAGCGAGTGTCCCCTCCTCTGGACTGGCTAACTAAGGGCACCACAGCCCTTACATCATGTAATTTCTTTTCTTCTCTACACAGCTCGATAAGAACATAAGATATGCCATAGTGGGTCAGACCAAGGGTCCATCAAGCCCAGTATCCTGGTTCCAACAGTGGCCAATCCAAGTCACAAGCATTTATTTATTTATATTATTTTGTATACCGATATTCGGTGATCAATCATACCGGTTCACAATTTCAATAAAATAAATCCGATACCATACAATATAAAATAATAAAACAAACAAACAAAATCATATACAATGTACAAAGAAATCTAAAATTAAAAACAAAACAGAATAAAAATTAAAAGTTAAAAGAAATATTAGTAAAAAATATTTGTCTTCCTGCATGGCGAGCTATTCTTGTTGTTTTTGTTTTTTTAATTAGCTCTCTAATAAGCACAATGAGGTATGCCTATTTCTGGAGATAGGAGAAATCATAACTGTTTTCTTAGCAGTGACAGGCCTGTGACAGTTCAGCAGCAGTGCTAACTGCTTTTATATTCACTGCAAAATTTAAATTTGCTATGTGCACAAGAGTAAGCTTACCTTTACGTAAGGCAAACATAAAGAGCCACTGAGAGTGAGACCAGGTTAAGACAAAGAAATCTTTAGTAAACTGATTTGAAGGTGCGATGTACATTCAAAAGCACCAATGTGGTGTCTGGGATCATGAAGGTGTCCAAACAAAAAGGAATGGAGGATGCAACTGGTTATGCAACCTTTTAACTGAAATTCAGAAGATTCTGCATTCAGAGAAGAACACCACTGAAGCGGCTGAGAATCCTGATGGCTCTTCATGTTTATCTGTTGTAAGCTTGCCCTCATTCTTTAGTTTCAGGCCGATTCAGTATGGTGCGCTCAGGCCGAGCGCACCGTTAGCCCCTGTTTGGACACACGTTTTCCACGCACTATTATTACCCTTTAGACAGTAAGGGGTAATAGCGCATCCAAGCCCCCCCCCGAAACTAATAGGCTCATCAACATGCAAATGCATGTTGATGAGCCTATTAGTTAGTCCCGCACGATAGAGAAAGTAAAATGTGCAGCCAAGCCGCACATTTTACTCTCAGAAATTAACGCCTGCCCAAAGGCAGGAATTGATTTCGGCCGGCACCAGGCAAGTGTACAGAAAAGCAGAAAAAACTGCTTTTCTATACAGCTTCCGACTTAATATCATAGCAATATTAAGTTGGAGGCCCCAAAAATAAAAAAAAATAAAAAATCTTAAAAAAAAAAAAAAAATCTGCCCGCAACCCGCGGGTTGGAAGACGGATGCTCAATTTTGCCCGCGTCCGTTTTTCGAACCCGTGGCTGTCAGCGGGTTCGACAACCGACACCGGTAAAATTAAGCGTCGGCTGTCAAACCCGCTGACAGCTGCCGCTTCTGCCAAGAAGGAGGTGCTAGTGTCCCTAGCGCCTCCTTATTAGCGCAGACCCTTATTTGAATACAGAATCGCACGCCCAGGAGAGTGGCCTGGGTGCACGTCGGGAGAGCAGGCGCTCGCCTCGGAGCGCCAGCTCTCCCACGCATTTTACTGAATCGGCCCGTTTGTAAGTATGTGTGAGGGCCTGCTACCATACACAGAGGAGCGCCTCATTACTCATGTTGTCAGAACAGGTTGGACTGTCTAAGGAATACTGTAGTAATACAAAAAACATGACAATCGGTAGGGATATACTCTGGCCAATTCACAGCTTCACTTTACTCCTGTATTTTTCTTTGAATTGCTTTCTTCAGTCTGAATGATTTAATAATCAATGTGGATTTTAGAAGAATGTGTGTGCTGGAACAGGGGATTAGATCGTGAGTACATAGTCAAGTGACTTCGAAAGCCTGCTGGGAGATAAGGTGATGGGGTTAGGTGCACGGAAACAGGCAAACCTTAAAAGCCACCTTCACCATTCTAAGTTTTCTGTGCGCTACCTGACAGCTGTCTTTGGTTACATTGCATGGAGACAGAACTGTGAGTTCAGGAAGAGGAGTTGCTATTGAATATTATTGAATATAATTATGGCCATCATAATTAACGATAATACTAAACACAAGTTATTATAATAAAGAGAAATTATGGGAGGAATTATTGTACCTGCTACAACCTTCAGGTACCGTATGGAGAGGTAAGAAGTGTAATGGGCCAGCATGGCATCCATCTTGCAAAAAAAATGCTCACAAATAATATCTTTACCTTTTTCATGTTGCCACCCAGCTTAGGGTAGGGTGGTTTGTTCACTCTGCTCCAGTCTACTGGAACTCTAATATTTTCATAGAGCTGGAAGATCACTAGTGCATCTGATAAATCACTGCAATAGAAACAGGCAATGTATTAAAATGAAACGGATACTTAGGGGTAGATTTTTTAAAAAAGCGTGTTCGCGTACTTTTGTTTGCGCACCAGGCGCAAACAAAAGTACGCTGGATTTTATAAGATACGCACATAGCCATGCGTATCTTCTAAAATCCTGGATCGGCGCGCGCAAGGCTGCCGATTTTGGGCAGCCGGCCGTGCCGAGCCGCGCAGCCTGTCTCCGTTCCCTCCGAAGCCGCTCCGAAATCGGAGCGGCCTCGGAGGGAACTCTCTTTCGCCCTCCCCTCACCTTCCCCTCCCTTCCTCTACCTAACCCACCCCCCCGGCCCTATCTAAACCCCCCCCCTTACCTTTGTCCGTAGATTTACGCCTGCGAGAAGCAGATGTAAATCTACATGCGCCAGCGGACTGCTGGCGCGCTGTGCTCCAACCCGGGGGCTGGTCCGAAGGCCTGGACCACGCCCCCGGGCCGGCACCACGCCCCGGTCCCGCCCTCGAAACACCGCCCCCCGCCCCCGAAATGCCACGTCATCGGGTCCTGCCCCTGACACGCCCCCGACACGCCCCCTTCCAAAAACCCCGGGACCTATGCGCGTTCCGGGGCTCTGCGCGCGCCAGCGGCCTATGGAAAATAGGCGCGCCGGCGCGCAAGGCCCTGCTCGCGTAAATCCGGGCGGATTTACGCAAGCAGGGCTTTTAAAATCCGCCCGTTAGTTTTTTGTTTTTTTCATTTGAACTCTCTGTGCTGAACCAATCGGATGCTGGAGGGTCCTCCTTATTCAGAAATTCACCAAGCTTTCTCTCCAGAGTAGTCAAAGCCTATGACTGCCTCCTTGCCCTAGACTGCACTTGTTTCCAGGCAAACCTCCACACTCTCATCCTCTGAGGCCATGGCAGGCACATATAACTCTTATGCATGCTTTGTAATGCTTCTCTTGGATTTTAATAGGTCAGGGTGTTTTATGATAGATATATGATGGGGGGGTCAGTAACATCGCAAATATTATAGATATGTGGAAGTGTACACAGCCCCGTGACTTTAAAATTATTTCACAGTTTTCTTCCACTATCATTCCAGACAGCAGTGTTTCAGATCAGTCAGTATTTTGATTTAATTGACTGCTAGTGTCACTTCCACTTTTATTTCTCCTGTTTATTTTACAGAAGTGATTATGTAATTTCTTTTCTTCTCTGCACAGCTCAATAAGAACATAAGATATGCCATAGTGGGTCAGACCAAGGATCCATCAAGCCCAGTATCCTGTTTCCAACAGTGGCCAATCCAAGTCACAAGCATTTATTTATTTATATTATTTTATATACCGATATTCTGTGATCAATCATACCGGTTCACAATTTCAATAAAATAAATCCGATTCCATACAATATAAAATAATAAAACAAACAAATAAAATCATATATAATGTACAAAGAAATCTAAAATTAAAAACAAAACAGAATAAAAATTAAAAGTCAAAAGAAATATTAGTAAAAAATAATAATGGTCTCTCAATATATTAGTAACACAGTCTTTGATTAAAATTTAACACACTCTCATAATATCTTCTCCAAAAGCCTTTATAAAGAGCCAGTTCTTTAAGTCATTTTTAAAAGTCTGATAATTAGGTTGTAGTCTCAATTCACTAGGAAGAGAATTCCATAAGCCTGGCCAGCTAGAGACACTGTTCTTTCTCTGACTTTAGTCAAATGGATGGATTTTACTGATGGAATTGTTAATAGACCCTTATTTGCTGATTGTAGATTTCTCTGTGGGGTATGAATTTGTAAGGATACATTTAACCATTCTGAGTTAACATTATTGATGAATTTATGTATTAGGAAAAGAACTTTGTAATCCTATATTTTATGGGTAACCAGTGTAACTCTTTTAAAGTAGGTGTAGTATGATCAAATTTCTTTGCTCACGCTACTATTGCTTATTAATTAATAGCAGTTTATGGATTTTTCTTCTAGGAACTTATCCAAACCTTTTTTAAACCTAGTTACACTAACTTCTTTAACCACATCCTCTGGCAATGCATTCCAGAGCTTAACTATGCACTGAGCGAAAAATAATTTTGTTTGATTTGTTTTAAATTAGCTACTTGATAACTTCATAGAGTGCCCCCTAATCCTTCTATTATCTAAGAGAGTAAATAACAAATTTACATTAACTTGTTCAAGTCCTTTCATGATTTTGTAAACCTCTATCATAGGGTCACCCATATTGTAAGTATGAGAAAGTGCTGGAGAATCTGGTCCCTGGGACACTTGCAGCCGGACTCAGCAGACATGAGCCATTCTCCCCACTCCCAGAGGGCCAAGCGATAAGGGGTGGACCAGGCAGATGAGGTTAACTGAGTCCAGAAATCTGAGTACAGCATTGTTAATTCACCAAGAGGAATTAACAATGCTGTTATTGATTGCATTGTAGTTTTAAAGGGGTTAAAAAGCTTAGGGATAGATTTATTAAACAGTGGTATTTTTCAACAGGATGAATATTGCAGGATTTACTGAGCAGTGGTACCAACTACTGCAGTCTGGTGGCAATTTTCCAGGTAAAATCAGCAGGGAAAAATACTGCGGCAATGCAGCACCATATCCTGGTACCGCCATCTTTTAAAAGAACCATGCTGCTCTCAGACTCCTCCCCCCGATTCTAGTGTCCAAATTCCTGGGGGTCTAGCAAGGCTCTCTCTCCCACTCTCCTACCCAGGGGCGGTTCTATAATGAGGCAGGGTAAGGCGGTCGCTTCAGGCAGAAGAATTTTGAGGCGGCAAAAAATGCCTCTCTCAGAACGCCACTGTGGCATTCGCCTCACACTGCCTGCCTCTACTGCGGCTGCCGAAGAGAGGAGGGATGCTGCTGTGAGCCACCGCCGGAGGCCAGGGAGAGGGGCGCAGTGAGAGGGGAGTGGGGGAGGGGGGGTGCCATTTCATCCCTCGCCCCAGACGGGCTGATTGCCTTGAGCCACCCCTGCCCCTACCTCATCTCGAAATGGCAAAAGTTTAAAAAATAGAAATAAAGGTGGCCAGGCCCTGCCCTCCAGTAGAAAGTCCTCCCCACCTCTGGACCCTAAATCACTGGCTTACATGTCCTGGTGGTCCAGCAGTGGCTGGAGCAATCCAGAGTGGGCTGGCTCCAGTGGTTACTTTTTTAAAATGCCGTAACCAGACTCAGGCGCACCTTTGCCCCTATCACGTGATTCCGACAAGTGTGTACTGAATGGCTGCACCATTTTGAAAAAGGCATGGACGGAGGTATATGTGCATTCCAGATCTGGGCATGCTCCCAGCATGAAGTCAACTTGAACAAAGGGCAAGAAGTAAAAAAAAAAATGCTTGCCCACTATTTGTGTCATCATACTTGTTTATTTAAATAATACTTTACACCCGTTAGGCAAGCCAGCTTTCTTTTCTTTTTTTTGCCCAGATGTTTCCTCCTGCTCCTTCAGGTTTCCAGTTCACTTGGAACATGAGCTCCAAGAACGTTCATTTACAATTAGATGGGGGTGGGGTGGGAGAGAAGAGGGGGGGGGGGTCTCCTATTTTTATATCCCCCTACCAACTCATTCCAGCCATTGCAGTGATGATGTCTTGGAGATGAGGGGATGTTTACGCACACAGGGCCGGATTTTTAAACATATGCGTGCGGGGTACATTTGTGCGCGCTACCCGGCGCGCACAAATGTAGGCCCGAGTTTATAACGTGCGCACACTGCTGCGCGCATGTTATAAAATCCGGGGTCGGCGCTGCACACTAGTGCACCTTGCGCACGCCGAACCCTAGGGGAGCCTCAATGGCTTTCCCCATTCCCTCCGAGGCCGCTTTGAAATCGGAGCAGCCTTGGAGGGAACTTTCCTTCACCTCCCCCCCCCCCCCACCTTCCTCTCCCTTCCCCTATCTAACCCGCCCCCCAGCCCTACCTAAATCCCCCCCCTACCTTGCGTAACTTGTGCCGGTGCACGATCCCCTGGCACGGTTGCTGTGCCGGAGGCTTTGGTCCCACTCCCACCTCTTTCACAAAGCCACGGGACATACGCACGTCCCGGGGCTTTGCGCGCGTCGCGGGGCCTATGCAAAATAGGCTCGGCACGCGTAACCCTTTTAAAATCCGCCCCACAGATTTACTCTATGAATTCCAGACAAGTTGGGCATTTATTTATTTTATTTCTTTATATCCCCATTTCTCTATCTTATATAACCCCCCCCCCCCCCCCCCCCCCAGGCATGGGTGGCACATATAGCCTTGCCAGCCAGAAGGGCCAGAGGGAAATCTCCAGCTGGACATACCCTTCTTTGGCTGTCAGGAATCAATGCCAGGGAAGCTGCAACAATTTGTGTAGCGAGGGTGCAGTAAAATTGCTTTTGACCAAGGTATAATGAAAACCTGCATCCCCAGGGGATGCCTCAATGTTTCAAGCACCCCTTGTTCCAACTCTGATGATCACTGCAATAACAGCAGCTGCATTTTTCATCCTCCCCAGGACTGAGTGCATTGCTTCCAGACTGTGCCCATCCCCATCATATGGGAGACTTGAATATAAATTGCTTGCACTGCTGTGCAGAACGTGGTCTGAGTCACAGGGCCCGCACCCAGGCATTTAAATTGTATGCATTGCATTCCCACACCTAACTCAATCTTACTATATGTTGTGAGGCAATATCATTATATTTCATGGGCCAAAGTTTAGTTCCCTGAGCTTGGACTTTTTTCTACCTTACCTGTACAAATGATTTACACGTGGATTTACACCCAGAGAATTTATCCAGTTCCTAAATGTTCTCTCTTCTCTTGTTTCACCTGAAGTGATAATGACAAGATGTCAATGCAGCCAACTTATAGTAATATAATTATGGAAGATCTACTGTAATGTTGTCATTATAGGAATATTTCATATGAACAATCGCTGATATTCTTTAATTATTATAGAAATAATAAAGTAATATTCTAGGATAGTGAGTTACAACTTTACATAGTGTAATATAAGTTATTTATGGTTCTTTCTGTTCATGGCTTTGTGTAATCACATAGAGACTGATGCAATATCATGCGTGTAAAAAATGTCCATCCAACGTAGACGCACATTTTTTGAATGCGCACACATCCACCTCTCCTGGATGCTCGATGCAATATGCAAATGAGCTGCTGTGCTAAAAGGGGCACGCAATGGATAACTTGTGCGTCCCTAGCGCTCTGCATAGGACACCCAGGAGAAGTGGCTGTGCATCTACAACAGCCTGGCCAGAGCTCCCTCCCCAACCCCCACCCTCCAGCAGAGCTGTTCCCAATTGGTCCTTTTCACTGACATATGTCAATTAATGGACCAATCGGCAATAAGTGAAGCAGTGAATAAATTAATATTAAGTGCCCTGTGTGTGCAGGTTTCCAAAATGGATGCTTAATTTATGAGCATCCATTTTATCCTGCAGCAGTTAATTTACTCGCACAAAATGCATACAGAATATACATAACCAAATTGCCCCTTGGTTCTAATATTAATCTAAGGTATTTACTGAAGCCTTACTCAAGATCCGTCTCTAGGACCGGATTCTGCACTGGAAAAACTTTTTTAGAAGGACGGGGGATGGTTTCATATATTTATTATCCGGCAACCACACCTCGGTGCCTTGTCGTTTTAATCATCAACACACCCTCCAACCTCCGTATTTTTATTTCAAACATATTTTTAAAAGACTTTTTTAGAGATAGGCATCAGTAAATTTCCTTCTTTATTCTTTTTTTATTCTTTTTTTATTTTATTTATTTATTAATTAATAATAGGGATTATTCGAGACATTTTAAAGCTAAGTACAAACTATTCAATTTCTGACGGTTTTGGAGTATTAATAGTAGTGTTTTTACACGAAGAAAATATGGACATAAAAAAATAAAAAAAGAATAAAAAAAGAATAAAGAAGGAAATTTACTGATGCCTATCTCTAAAAAAGTCTTTTAAAAAATATGTTTGAAATAAAAATACGGAGGTTGGAGGGTGTGTTGATGATTAAAACGACAAGGCACCGAGGTGTGGTTGCTTAATAATAAATATATGAAACCATCCCCCGTCCTTCTAAAAAAAATTTTCCGATGCAGAATCCGGTCCTAGAGACGGATCTTGAGTAAGGCTTCAGTAAATACCTTAGATTAATATTAGAACCAAGTGGCGATTTGGTTAAGTATTAGTTATACACTTGGTGGGAATCTCTGTTTTGGTACAGAATATACATGGCACTAAGGGGCGGATTTTAAGAGCCCTGCTCGCCTGTGCGTCCAAGCGTTCGTTAACCTGTGCACTAGGCTCAGCACATAGAAGTGAAACATAGAAACATAGAAGTGACGGCAGAAGAAGACCAAACGGCCCATCCAGTCTGCCCAGCAAGATATGATATTGCATCGACCTGCCTGTGTTTTCTAATCAACTAAGAAATTAATGTTATCTGTTCACACTGGTCCCTGTTTGAGTGAATGGAATATACTGGGTGATGGTCAAGCTTAGCTGTTCCAGGAACAAGCTCGTCATCTTCTAATGCTTGGAGCAATGAACCATGAATCTGATAAATTCCTGAGACTTGCAAATTTTAGTCCCAATTGACCACTGACTGCATGGCTTTAATAAGTTGCTTTTACTTCTTATGTCTCAGTTTAATATCATCATTCATTTTCCAATTTTCCTTTTGAAACTCATGCAGATCTGATATAAAAATTAGAAACACAGCACATGATGGCAATAAAAGACTACAAGGCCCATCTGGATGGTCCATTTTCCCTATTTACTACAGTACTACAAATCCTATTTGATTTCCAGCTTTACTAAAATTGGTGGCCAGATTTTCTAACCCAGTGCTTTATTATGTTTATGTTTGAATTATCAGTTTATCCTTGTCTATCCTTTGTCACCATATCCATCCCCCTTATTGTTCCCTCTCTTGAACCCCATTCTCTAGAATATTTTATCTTGCTCTGCAATATCCCCTTACCCTTTCCTAGTTTAAATATTCACTTTTTTTTTTTTTTAACTATTCTTGGTAGCCCAGAGTTTTCCCTCACTTTTGTGCCCCTCTCTCTGGAACCCAACCATTGCATTAATAGTCCTTTTGACCAGAAGTCACAGACTGCAGCTCAGAATAAAGTACATTAAAAATAATAATTTGTAATGCATATCCCAGATGTATGCAGTGCTGTACAGAGACATATAATGGGCAGTCCCTGCTCTTGGAGCTTATAATCTAGTTAAGACAGACAAGACTCATAACAAGAAACAAGTAAGAGGCTTTGAGCTAAGGCAGCAAGGTCATGACTGAAGAGAATTAAAGTAGATGATTATAGGTGGAATTAAACTGAGGATATTCATTATCATCAGTTATGATGTTGGAGTCATTATCTATTTAAGAAGAACTCTGGTTATGTATGTTGTCACTAGTCAGCTTTTTCTTATTTAGTGTAAATAGACATAGAATATCTTCACCAGTTCTATCCAAGATAAACTGAGAAATGCACTCCAAGTCTAAAGCCCAGGTTGACAAATCTGTTGCATAAGCAGGAAAAATGAAGGCTCAAGTATTATTAACTTTGGCCTTGAAGAGGTACATTTTCAGGCTGGATTTGAATCTGGTAAGAGAAAGAGAGCCTGGCCCATGCATTTAGGAAGGCTATTCCGGGCATTTGGTGTGGTCAGGTGGGAACTGCGGATTCGAGATTCGGTGAAGTGAAGAAGGTGACAGATAAGAATAGAGTGTGCATCCTGAGCCTGGCCTCAGGTGTCAATGTTATGTGATGTCTGGGACTTCAAGAACCGTGATTACAGCCCTACTAGCCTGAAAAGAAGGAATTGGGCCTGGGAATTGAATCCAAGTCTTCCCCACAATAAAATGCAGTGCTATCATCAGGTTAGCCCAAATACTCTGTTTGATTATCCTATTAGCTTTCAATGATTGTTTTTCCTTTCCATTATTCATTTTGATTCCAGATCGATTTGATCCTTGATATATTTTTCAGCACTAAGTGTTATGGGGTAGATCTTTAAAAAATATGCGATCGCGTACTTTTGTTCGCGCATCAGGCGCGAACAAAAGTACGCGATCGGGGTCGGTGCGCGCAAGGGGGTGCACATTTGTGCAACCTGCGCGTGCCGAGCCCAGCGCGCGCTGCCTGTTCCCTCCCCCCACCTTCCCCTCCCTTCCCCTACCTAACCCACCCCCCCGGCCCTATCTAAACCCCCCCCCTACCTGAAAGCAGGCGTAACTTTGCGCGCGCCGGCCGGCAGCCCCGCTCTGTCCTCCGGTCCCGGGGGCTGGTCTGGAGGCCTCGACCACGCCCCCGGGCCGGCACCACGCCCCCGAGCCCGCCCCCGAAACGCCACGGCACGCCCCCGAAACGCTGCGTCATTTCGGGAACGCCCCCGGACACGCCCCCTCCCGCCCCTTTTCGAAAGCCCCGGGACTTACACGCGTCCCTGGGCTTTAGGCGCGCTGGCGCGCAGGCCTTTTAAAATCTGCCCCTATATGTAATAAGACAAATGCAATAAACTTGCCCAAAACAGTGTCCCAAAATTAGAAAAAAGTAAAGTGAAAATAACAGGAGATGTCGCAAAAATTATCTCACTCAGCTGCTAAATCCACGTATGTATACAGTGTATATATGTTGGGGTTTAGCAACTTGTAGTTGATGCCAGTCCTCTCGATCATCAACCCCGAGTCATTGCTTTTACAATTTTAGGTATGCTTGTGCAAAAAACAAACAATCTTGCCACCTTAATGTTGAACCTATAATGGTATATAAAAGCTTCACATAGCAAATCCACTCAAAAAAGAAGACAGTACAAATTTGCCAATAAGATCCCCATCCATCTCAGAGAATATCTTTCAGAAGTAGATAATAGAACCCACCTTCCCCTGATACCAGTTGGTGTTTCATATATGGATTGCATCAGAGGAAACATAAATTATAAACATAAACTTATCTGGTCTGAAGCAGTGAGGTGTACAGCTGAAAGTGAGAGGTGCTAAATAATGCCAACTTATTGTTAACTTAAAATAAAGACTGGATGCTTTCCAGGATGAAATACCTTTAATTGGACCAGCATAATAATTATGCAAAGATTATGTTGTAGAGCGAGCTATCAAAACTATCTCAGTCTCCTTCAGTTTTGACCTATAGAGTGACAAATGCTCATGTACAACACCATGTTTGGATAATTCTTATGTCAGTCCAAAAAAAGGTATCACAGCCTGCAAAGAATCCATTTTTTCCCTCTAACCATAAGAGCTACTAGTACTAGAATGATGATGTAGCTCCATGCCAAAAGGGACAGGCTGAGCTAAGTTATCCCTGGTTTTACCCTTGCTGCATGCACGCATTGATTTCCCAAAGAAAAACAGGGTTACATCTCTGCACATACCGTAGGGCAAAACCAGGACTGACTAAATGTGTCTCTTTTGGCATGTAGCTAAATGGTCATCCTCAATAGAACTCTACTACTTAAATTGAAGACACATGCTTTGCATGGTCATTTAAATTGTATTAGGGGTAGAGACCAGGTACCAGATATTAAAATAAGCCCTCTGAATGACAGAGAGCAACAGGGTTGATAGGCTGCAATGGTCTTCATCGAATGCCTTTTGAGGAGAGATTGAAGAATCTAAATATGTGTACCCTGGAGGAAAGGAGGAGCGAGGGTGATAGTATACAGACCTTCTGTTACGAGCTGGTTCGTGGACCCTTGTTTCTGCGGTAGATACAGGACGGAAACTCCTCGATGACTACTACCGTCAGATGGCGAGGCCTGTGGACGACGTGGCTCGAACTTCGCCCTGGAAGCACGTGAAACCCCCAGGAGGAGCCCGTAGGATCACAGCCGCTGGGACTTAGGCGACACACAGAAGACAGAAGGTGGTCTGGATGCAGGCGCCTCCTGCAGGTCGTGATTTCCAGACGGCTGGCGCCTCCAGCAGGTCGTAAGAAGGTCTCTGTGGGGAGTAGGGAAAATCCAACAAGCCGGTCCCAGAGTCGGTACACAACCGTAGTCCGCAGCCAGTCCAGGGGTCAAAAGCCAGATCGTGGTCCAAAGCCAGTCCAAGGGTCGAAGGTCCAGTGCGAGGTCCAAAGCCAGTCCGAATCAAAGTCCAAAGCGAGATCCAAGTCCAATCCGAAGTCAGAGTCCAAGAGGGGTCCAAATCCAATCCGAAGTCCAAACCAAAAGAATCAAGCAGCAGGGAAGGCAAAGCAGGAGCAGGACGAAGAACCAGGAACCAAAAGCGCAGATCCAAACTAACCTCGATACCAAGGCAAGGTCTGAGGGACAGACCTTGCCGTTAAATACAGAATCCAGGGGAAGTGCTGCAAAAGGGAGCCACGACACTTCCTGTCGTGGCCCCTTTAAGAATAGTCTTCAGCCGCGCGCGCGGCCCTAGGCAGTCCGGGAAGGGGGCGGAGCCACGGAGGGAGTCAGGAGCCTGCGGCCGGCCGCCTGTCGGCCCTGGCCGCGTGGGGAACAGCGTCTGAGGCTCCCTGCATCCGCAGAAGTCCCCCTGGAGGTCCGACGCTGAGGGTGAGTGCCGGGTCCCGACCGCGGGCCGCCGCGACCGGCCGCCATGACAGTGGGCCCCGGTCGCGCGCTGCCGCGGCGGGCGGCCATAACAGTACCCCCTCCCCTAGGCCTCCCCCGAGAAGGCTTGGGCTTAGTCGGATGTTCGGAGTGAAAGGTATGAAGAAGCGATTTGTCCAAGATGTTCTTAGCAGGCTCCCAAGAATTCTCCTCAGGCCCGAATCCTTCCCAAGAGAGAAGGTACTCCCATGTCTTGCCACGTTTCCGAACATCCAGTACCTCGTGTACCCTGTAGATGGACTCATCTGCAGACTGAAGCTGAGGTACCCCAGGCAGTTTCCGAGAAGGCCAGGTGAGGACCACAGGTTTCAAAAGAGACACGTGGAAGGAATTATGGATGCGTAAAGTCGTAGGTAATCGGAGCTGATAAGTCACAGGTCCCAGTTGGCGAAGCACCGGAAAGGGCCCAATGTAGCGCGGAGCCAATCTCATGGAGGGAACACGGAGGCGGATGTGTCGGGTGCTCAACCATACCTTATCGCCAGGACGGATTTGAGGTCCGGGCGTCCGGTGCTTATCGGCAAATTTCTTGGCCAGAAGAGCTGCCCGACGGAGCAGCCGCTGGGTACGGATCCAAAGCTGTTTTATCTGAGCCGCCGTAAGTTGAGCCGCCGGGGAAGGAACCGGTAACGGGAGCGGCAAGGGAGGTCGGGGCTGCCGGCCGAAGACGATCTGAAAAGGAGACGCTCCCGTAGATACACAAGCGTGGGAGTTGTGTGAAAACTCAGCCCAAGACAGAAGCGTTGCCCAATCATCTTGACAGGAATTGACATATAGGCGTAAAAATTGCTTCAAACCCCGATTTGTGCGTTCCGCCTGACCATTGGCTTGCGGGTGAAACGCGGTTGTAAAGTCCAGGGAAATATGAAATTTTTTACAAAGGTTACGCCAGTAATGAGCAGTGAACTGAGGTCCCCGATCCGAAACAATGTGAAGCGGAAGTCCGTGAAATCTGAAGATATGGCGCATAAACAACTGAGCTAGCCGGGGAGCAGACGGAAGAGAGGGTAGAGGAATGAAGTGGGCCATTTTGGAGAAACGATCCACTACTACCCATATAACAGTGTTGCCTTCCGAGGATGGTAATTCCACAATGAAATCCGTCGAGATGTGTGTCCAGGGTCTCGAAGGAATTGGCAATGGCTGCAAGAGTCCGTGCGGTCTTCCTGTAGGAACTTTATGTTGTGCACAAGTTGGACAGGATGCCACATATGCACGAATGTCTTTACCCATACCCGGCCACCAATAATATCGCTGAATACATGCCTGCGTCCGGGCTTGTCCAGGATGCCCAGATAGCAGCGAGTCATGTCCCCAAGCCAACACCTTGTTTCGTAGTCTCTTAGGCACCACCGTTTTCCCAGGTGGTACCGTGAATGTTGCGGCCAAGCAGACACGAGCTGGGTCAATAATATGTTGGATAGGTTCCTCTGTATCCTCTTCCAAAAATGAGCGGGACAGTGCATCTGCTTTAATATTCTTGCTAGCCGGACGATACCGTAGTTCAAAGTCAAATCGTGTGAAAAACAAAGCCCATCGGGCCTGACGAGGGTTCAAACGTTGGGCTTGTTGAAGATAAACCAGATTTTTATGGTCTGTGAAAACTGTAATCCGGTGCTGCGCTCCCTCCAGCCACTGCCGCCACTCTTCAAAAGCCAGTTTAATGGCGAGCAGTTCCCTGTCTCCAATAGAATAATTTCGTTCGGCTGTGGAAAATTTCCGAGAATAATAAGAGCAGGGATGAGAAGTTCCCGTGAGATCGTTTTGACTCAAGACGGCCCCTACCCCTTCAGCAGAAGCATCAACTTCAACTACAAACGGTCGTCTAGGATCTGGGTGTCGCAAGCATGGCTTCTTGAGAAAAGAGTCCTTGAGTGCCCGAAATGCCTCCTCGGCTTCAGGAGGCCAAACTTTGTTATTAACGCCTTTGCGAGTAAGGGCCGTGAGAGGTGCTGCTAGTCTGGAGTAGTTCAGGATGAAACTACGGTAATAGTTAGAAAAACCGAGGAAACGTTGCAAGGCCCGTAGTCCAGTAGGTTGAGGCCAATCCTGTATACATCTTAATTTGGAAGGGTCCATCTGAAAGCCTTCTTTCGAGATTATGTACCCCAAAAATGGTAAGGATTCTTGTTCAAAGATGCATTTTTCGAGCTTGGCATAGAGGTGATTCTCTCTTAAACGTTGTAATACTAGGATAACGTGTTGTCGATGCACCTGTAAATTCTGAGAGAAAATTAAGATATCATCCAGATAAACGACCACACATACGTATAACAGATCCCTGAATATCTCGTTAATGAAATGTTGAAATACTGCTGGAGCATTGGTTAACCCAAACGGCATGACTAGATATTCATAATGTCCATCTCTTGTGTTAAAAGCGGTTTTCCACTCATCCCCATTTCGGATTCGGACGAGATTATAAGCTCCTCGGAGGTCAAGTTTCGAGAAAATTTGGGCTCCGTGTAAACGATCAAAAAGCTCCGCTATGAGTGGTAGCGGATACCGGTCCTTTATGGTAATAGCATTTAGCCCACGAAAGTCTATACATGGACGTAGAGTTCCATCTTTTTTTCCCACGAAAAAGAACCCAGCTCCAGCAGGAGATTTGGAGCGTCTGATGAATCCCTTCCGTAAATTGTCCCGAATATATTCAGACATAGCTTGGGACTCTGGAGCTGATAATGGATAAACTCTTCCCCGGGGCGGAGTGGTACCGGGGATCAGGTTGATGCCACAGTCATATTCACGATGGGGAGGTAAAATATCCGCAGCCTTTTTGGAGAAGACATCAGAAAATTGCTTATATTGAGAGGGCAGACCCTCTAATCGGGAGGTGCAGATGAAACTATGCGATGAATTGGGTACAGGGATACATGTTTTCTGACAATTGGGACCCCAACCGATCAGAGCCATAGAAGTCCAGTCGAACTGTGGATTGTGCTGCTGCAACCAAGGGATGCCCAGGACTATGGGGTGAATAGCCCTCTGAATGACATAGAATGAAATACTTTCAGAGTGGTTAGGAGAAATGTGGCAGTCCATCGGAACGGTGTGATGAGTTATCCTCCCCGGCAGGGGATCTCCATGGATGGAAGAGATAATCAACGGCTTAGGACATAAGCACGTAGGAATGTGTAGTTGTTGGACCACATCTTGAAGAATAAAATTCCCGCCAGCTCCTGAATCCACTAGAGCTAATGCGGAGAATCGATGGTTGTCAAACCCCAAGGAAACATGCAGCGTGAGTGGGGGAGCCGGAGAGGTGATGCCTAGGGTAACTCCCCCGATGGAGCCTAGGCTTTGAAGTTTCCCGGACGCGTGGGACATCGGGCAATCAGATGACCTGCTTCTCCACAGTACAGGCAAAGCCCTGCTTTCCTGCGTCTCAGTCTTTCTTCTGGAGAAAGTGGACCCCGACCCAACTGCATGGGCTCTTCAGTGGATCCTTCAGGTTTATTAGAGGTGTGGGAAACCGGAACCGGGCGATTAGCTGCAGCCCCCGGAATGTGTCTCCTCGTGCTAGATGCTTCTCTTGCTCTCTCTTGAAGACGCCGGTCAATTCGGGTTACTAACTCGATGATAGAGTCCAAGGGTTGAGGTAATTCCCGGGCGGCCATTTCATCCTTTATTCTGGGTGACAGTCCTTCCAGAAAAATAGATCGAAGACAATTCTCTTCCCAGTGGAGTTCGGATGCCAATGTCCTAAATTCAATGACATAGTCGGCCAATGGTCTTCCTCCTTGTCTGAGCTGTAGAAGTTTGGAGCCCGCGACCACTTGCCTTCCAGGATCGTCGAATACTGCTTGAAATAGTTCTAGGAATTTGGACAGGTCTCGGAGGACTGGATCTGAACGTCGCCAGTATGGAGAAGCCCACGCAAGGGCTTTACCCTCCAGTAATGATAAAATGTATGTGGTCTTGGTGATGTCATCTGGAAATAAGGAAGCTTGTAGCTGGAAATGCATACTGCACTGGTCGAGAAACCCCTGACAGGATCGAGAATCACCGGCATATCGCGGAGGGGTAGGTAGAGTAATCATATGCCGGGTATTACTTGGTACCACCGGAATCACAGGTGGCGGGGTAGCCTGAGCAATGGCCATAGCGTCCATCCTGGCGTTCAGTCTCTCCAAGGATGCTGCCATGGATTCCAAGATGCGCTGTTGTTCCATAACCTTCTGGGCTATGCCAGGAATAGCCTGCCGGGCTGAGGCCTCTGCCGGATCCATGGCCTTGGTATTCTGTTACGAGCTGGTTCGTGGACCCTTGTTTCTGCGGTAGATACAGGACGGAAACTCCTCGATGACTACTACCGTCAGATGGCGAGGCCTGTGGACGACGTGGCTCGAACTTCGCCCTGGAAGCACGTGAAACCCCCAGGAGGAGCCCGTAGGATCACAGCCGCTGGGACTTAGGCGACACACAGAAGACAGAAGGTGGTCTGGATGCAGGCGCCTCCTGCAGGTCGTGATTTCCAGACGGCTGGCGCCTCCAGCAGGTCGTAAGAAGGTCTCTGTGGGGAGTAGGGAAAATCCAACAAGCCGGTCCCAGAGTCGGTACACAACCGTAGTCCGCAGCCAGTCCAGGGGTCAAAAGCCAGATCGTGGTCCAAAGCCAGTCCAAGGGTCGAAGGTCCAGTGCGAGGTCCAAAGCCAGTCCGAATCAAAGTCCAAAGCGAGATCCAAGTCCAATCCGAAGTCAGAGTCCAAGAGGGGTCCAAATCCAATCCGAAGTCCAAACCAAAAGAATCAAGCAGCAGGGAAGGCAAAGCAGGAGCAGGACGAAGAACCAGGAACCAAAAGCGCAGATCCAAACTAACCTCGATACCAAGGCAAGGTCTGAGGGACAGACCTTGCCGTTAAATACAGAATCCAGGGGAAGTGCTGCAAAAGGGAGCCACGACACTTCCTGTCGTGGCCCCTTTAAGAATAGTCTTCAGCCGCGCGCGCGGCCCTAGGCAGTCCGGGAAGGGGGCGGAGCCACGGAGGGAGTCAGGAGCCTGCGGCCGGCCGCCTGTCGGCCCTGGCCGCGTGGGGAACAGCGTCTGAGGCTCCCTGCATCCGCAGGAGTCCCCCTGGAGGTCCGACGCTGAGGGTGAGTGCCGGGTCCCGACCGCGGGCCGCCGCGACCGGCCGCCATGACAGTGGGCCCCGGTCGCGCGCTGCCGCGGCGGGCGGCCATAACACCTTCAGATACTTGAAAGGTTTTAATGATCCAAAGTCAACAACAAACTTTTTCCATTACAAAAAATCAGCAGAACTAGAGGTCACGAGGGTGGTGGATGCCTGGAATGCCCTTCCGGAGGAAGTGGTGAAGACTAAAACTGTGAAGGATTTCAAAGGGGCATGGGATAAACACTGTGGATCCATAAAGTCTCGGATGTGAATGAAAAGAAGAGGCATGGGGGTGGCTTGCAGGAATGACGGCTACTTCCTGGTGATTAATACCCTTATTCAATAAACATACACATGGTTAATGCGACTCCAACATTGCTCTATGCTTCAACGGTAAGAGGAAATGTGGGACAAAGGATTTGCATTCACAAATATGGGAGTAGCTTGCTTGTTGCGGCGGTTACTACCCCGCACCAATTAAGCCTGATACTTCACTTTGAATACATATGCAGCGCAGCTCACTGCTTCAATGGCAGGGGGGAATGAAGATAAGAGGATTTACATTCAGACAACTACCAACTAGGATTGAATTGCTTAGTCTGGGAAAACAAATAAGCGTGGGAGTAACTTGCTTGTTGTGACAGTTACTACCCCGAACCAATACTTTACTTTGAATACATATACAGCGCAGCTCACTGCTTCAACGGCATGAAGATAAGAGGATTTACAGTCAGATAACTACCAGCTAGGATTGAATTGCATAGTCTGGGTAAACAAATAAGCATGGGAGTAGCTTGCTTGTTGCGGCGGTTACTACCCCGCACCAATTAAGCCTGATACTTCACTTTGAATACATATACAGCGCAGCTCATTGATTTAATGTCAGGGGGGAATGAAGATAAGAGGATTTACATTCAGACAGCTACCAACTAGGATTGAATTGCTCAGTCTGGGAAAACAAATAAGCTTGGGAGTAGCTTGCTTGTTGTGGCGGTTACTACCCCGAACCAATACTTCACTTTGAATACATATACAGCACAGCTCACTGCTTCAATGGCAGGGGGAATGAAGAAAAGAGGATTTATATTAAGGCAACCAACAAGGACTAAATTGCACAGGCTGGGTAAACAAATAAGCGTGGGAGTAGCTTGCTTATTGTGGCGGTTACTACCCCTAACCAATTAGGCTTGATACTTCACTTTTATGCAGCTCCAGCACTGCTCTCTACATCAATGGCAGGGGTGGAAGGAAAATTAGAACCAAAAAGTTACCAATAAGGGCCCTGACCTCAGCCGTCAGAGTAACAGATAGGTATGAGAAAAATAACTGTGAAAGCTTGTGGGCAGACTGGATGGGCCGTATGGTCTTCTTCTGCCATCACTTCTATGTTTCTATGTTTGTCCGCAGTTTGCTCTCGTTTATTACAGGAAAACTTTGGTGTAAAATACCTCAGCCAAAATACAGTCAAGACAAAATCATGTTAATGGATTCCCAATGAATTCTTGCTACAATCTGCTTGTATCAAAAAATAAACTGTAGCTGCATTTCGGTAACCAGGAACTGTTGAACTCAGATGATTCCAACTGTTTATCTGTGGACCTAGAGAAAGTTTCAAAGGAATGTGAAAGGGACAGATTTGAAGGCAGTGAGACAGCGTGGGCATATACCATCTCAGAATCATTATACTCAGAATGATGGTGCCATGAAGAGTAGCATTATTATAGGATATTGCCAAGATCCTTTTACAGGGGGTGGTATTTTCAACACTGGAATCTAAGAACTTAGCTATAGGTTTTAAATGCTCCTGTAAATATTTTTTTTCAACTCCAACTGAATGCAGTACTTCTTTGTTTGGTGTTCCCTAAACAAAGGAAAGAGGATACAAGAATCCAGAAGCCCAAAGAAAACAAGTCCTCCTTAAGAGCTAGAAAAATTACACTTTCATACAAACATGTTTTTTGCACTTTCACAAAATCAGTTATCCTGCTGGTCTACTTGCCTTCAATAGAGCTCCAGTCAATGCCCTGGTTCTCTGGTTTCTGAAGAGCAGGATACTTGTTGAACAGGTTGGCGATGAAGGCCATGTTGAGTTTGGGATTTCCACGGACAACATCTGTGGCCGTTACAAACTGTCGGCAGCCCAGTCTATCTGCCTGTTCTAACATACACTCAGCTCTCTTAATGTCATCCTTTTCCTATGTCAACAAAATGCAGAGACATTGTGTGGAATTCAAAATGCAAATAATAATATTTACTAAATACTAAACAATGAATTTCAGAAATATAAAGAATCCCTACTAGAAGTCATAATGCTGAATGTGCCTTCTCTAAAACACATTACTTACAGTTTATGTGCAAAGTATCATGAAGGCATTCACCAAATGCAACTTAACACATTTAGGATATGTTATTTAAAAAGCAAAATTCTAATCGTACATCCACACTAGGATGTATGTTTTAAAAATAAAGATTCTACATATGTTATATGTACTCTAATATACTTATGGCTCAATTTATCCAAAATATATTTTCCCCAGTAAGCAATTATTGGGGAAAAACTGTACAGCAACTAAGAGCAGACATTTGCAAAAAAAAAACAGGAGACTTTTTCAGTTATATTTTTATGATTTTGATGCTCAACAAGACCTATTAGCTAATTTTTTTTTCCTTTCTTTTCTTTTTCTTATGGTCATCAATTTTACAACATTAATGTTAATTTTGAACTAATTTACCCTGTTCCAAGTTCCATAACCTTGTTCTATGTAATGCCTCTTGGCGAATTTCATGTTATGTTTCAATGTAAACCGATGTGATCTGTATTTCATACAGGAACACCGGTATATAAAAATCTAAAAATAAATAAATAAATAAATGTAGCATGACCTGAGACAGATATTCAGCGAGCATGGGAAAAGAAGCCATCCTAGAAATTTCATTAGTACCCTCCATGGCACATGAGAGATGCCCACAAACAGAAATTCAACTAAATACGTTCATATCTTTTATTCATCGTGGCAGCTGTCAGACCTGATGTAGCTTCAGGCCTAAGTGCTGCTGTAGCCAGAAGCCCATGAAGCTTCTCTTTCTTAATGAGCAATTCTGTCATGTTTAAAATTTGATTATGCCTATACACAAATAGGAAAATAGCTTTAAAACCCCTCTTCTTTTACCCTACCAGAAAATATCCTTTTCTTGCTTGAAAAAAAATTATAATAAACTTCTGCAATTTTTTTAAATAGCAAAGGCTTAGTTTCTCATGCAAAAGCTGCTTTTAAAGGACCAATGCCTTTTTTACAGTACTCATATTTTTAAAATTCAAGTTAAGCTACTCTAATTTCTAAATTAACCTATATAGCATGATCTCTTATTTAATTCTGACTATTTTACTTGGATTTACAATTTTATTTCTTTGCTCTTTATTTATTTATTTAAAAGTATTTATTTCCCGTGCCCTCCAAAATTCAGGGCAGGTTACATATAAAACATATATACATATAACTAAAAACGGGGTTAAACTAAAACATTGAATCACTTAGACCACATAGTCACACCTGCACTCCAAATGCTATTTATTACTGTCCTTGACACTTATATGATGCCATTTCAATCCAGATGCCAACACATTTAAATATATCTACTTCTTATCTACCCAACAGATCACATTCATTGGTCTATGGAAGCCCAGGACTATAGTGATATTTAAAGACACAACAGTACTGGCATACTGAACTGCTATACTAGCAAGCAAGAGTTATTCCTACTGACTACTTAAAACACTAGTTAGCACTACTACATGCAGTCACTTCTTGATCACATAGAGGCAATTTTTAAAATGCTCATGGGACTTGCAGACTCACAGGAGCATTGCACCCATGGACCTACAAGCTAATTTTCAAAGATAAACTTCATGAAGATTTTCCTTTGAAAATTTGGGACAGTGGGGGAATTCAGATAGTTTGTATCCATATTTTGAAGTAGGTTCAGGGGCTTTAAAATGAAATTCCCTATATGAACTTTCACTCCCCCTATCTAATCCTGCCCCTTTTTCCCTGTTGGTAAAAATATGCATGTTGTAAACAGTGTGCATATATTTACCTGCACTTGGGGGTGGGGGTGGGGGAAACGACACAATTTCATAGCAAGTTTTTTATACAGATAAACCCTTGTTTATCCACATACAAAGTTTGGAAAATAAGCCCCATAAGCTAATATACATGTATAACTCACACACTTTTTTTTAACCATATGCACACTTACTTATGGATGAGATGGCAAAGTTTCCATGGTTAAACTTGGAGGTGGGGAAAGCAAAGACAGCAGACACAGCAGTGAGGACTAAGCAGCCCATTAGCCTCCAGATTAGGCAAAGGGGCTTGGAATTGCAAGTCCCAGAATTCTTGCCACGAAAGGGAAATAAGAATCTCCAGGGGCAGGATCTCTGGGATGGTGACTCCAACCTCATCAGGCAGGGAAGAGAGGCAGATAAGACGCAACATAAAGTCAGATAGAGGAAGGCAGTGGAGGTCTTTGGCAAATGAAAAATCCAGGAAGAGCCCTGTGTCTGGGGATTATGTTTTACCTTGACTGAAGTGCATTGGATCCAGGCTTGGATTTGAGTTGGATTAGGTAACTCACTGACAATATGGATTTAAATGAGTCATACCTTTAAGATGCTGGGAGAAAGTGTCCTATTTAAGGGAAAGAGGTTGAAGTATAAAGGAAATGTTTCTAACAGTGACCTCAGGTGGCTAATAGTGAAGATCCAGTAGATTTCAATTTATTGACTATGCATAGCCATCAACATTCCTAGGCAGCTTACAACAAAAACATCCATAAACATGGCAGTAGAACTATATAACACAATAAAAACAAAGACACATAATACTGAAACCCTCCTTCTGTCTATATCTGATGTGTTCCAGAGAAATTTCTATAACAGGAAGGGTTTTTTGTTTTGGTGATGTTAGACATTTCATCTGCCTGCAACACTATTGATCATGTAATTTTAAGCAGCACGGAGCCAGGTTAGGCTCCAACTTAACTTCTGACTCGAGGATAGTTGAAGGACATAGCAAACGTGGTGGCATGCCTTCACACTTGCCGCAATGCCTATTTCCTTATTATATTGCTACACCAGTCCAGAACATGTGGGTTATCTCTCCTACTGGCAGCTGGAGACAGAGGACACAGCTTTTTCTGTGACATCACCACTGGTAGTCACCATGGTGCAGCTCCAGCATAAAAGTCAGCATTTTCTGTCTTCAGAAGATGGTAGGACATATTGGTTTGGTGCAGCAGAACTTAATTCCCAGGCTTTGGCCTTTACCTGGCAGTTCTGTGTTTGTCAGCACTTTCTGCTTTAATGACCGCAAACCAAAACTTCTGGTGCTTCTCAGTTAAGTGAGCCCTGTGAAAGGCTCCCAGCCCCAGAAGGGTTTTGGTAGAACGTACATCATGAGAGCTTGTTTTTGGCTTAGGAAGAACTTCTGTTTGAAATTGTTTTCCCCTTCTCCCCGCCCCCCCCCCCCTTTTTTTTTCTCCCTATGGCTTGTTAAAGCTTAAAAAAAGAAAAAAGAAAAGAAAATTAAGAAAGGTGAAGAGATCATCCATTTCTGCTGAAGCAAGCAACCTGAGAAGGGTAAGTCTCCAGTGGATGAGGGATATCCTTGAGCTTGTTTAGGAATGGGGCCTGCCAGCCATCAGTCACCTTCTCGCCCTTGGGCCTGCAGTATTTCTGTGCAGCTTCTGACCGCATTTTAATGGAATCTGGTCGGTGTTGTGATTTGCATGAGCCTGCGCTTCTGCTGTGGTGCTGGCTCCTTGTTACGCCATGCCGGCTGCGGCTATCGGCGGCCGGCCCCCTCACCTCCTTCACCAATGCCAGTAACTTCGCCTGGACCTCCGCCGCACGTGCCAGGTCCCAGCTGCTTTTGAGGATTCCACTGCTGGACCTGCACCCCCTCCTGCAGCGGGGGAGATGACTGCCGACCTCCTCTTCACGGCACAGGGCCGCAGACCAACTCCTCCGGCAGCTCTCTATGGCCCAGGCCCTCCCTAGGCGCGCGGCCATGCCTCCTGCAGAAATTTAAAGGGCCAGCTTCACTAATTTCAGTCCAGCCCATGGATGACATCTGGAGCCTGGGGCTATTTCAAGGGGACTCCTCTTCCGGTTCCTTGACTTGGCAACGAGTCTGCTTCACTTCTGTGAAGTTCTTCTGCTTCGGTGGAGTCTTGAATCCTGAGTTCTATTCCTGTTCCTGTCCCTGCCTTCCGCACCTTCTTCCTGCTCCAGTTCTCATCCTTGGTCTTCTTCAGACGGATTTCTTGGCTTTGACCTCGGACTGGCTTTCAGTGACCCTCTGGCTTCTGACTTTGGACTGGCTCTCGGCGACTCTTGGGCTTCGGATCTTGGACTGTTCTTGGACGACTCCGCTGACGCTTACCACTCTCTTCACAGGGGCCCACCTAAGACCAGCCGGCCCCCGAACCCAAGGGCTCAACCTGCGGGGAACAGGGTTGGTATTGGGGAAGTTCCAGCTGGCCCTCTGCACCAGCCCGGCCTCGCCTTCTGACGGTGGGGACCTGCAGGGGTTCGCCCTCTCAGGTTGTGCTAACCTCACTCACCTCGTGCAAGGGGTCCACACTCTCATCCGTTGCCACAACACTCCTGATGTCCTGTTTGCATCAACAGCAGTGATTCTTCAGAGGAGCCTGTAAATGCCCCTGAGTCCAGTAGCACAAATTTCACAATGCTTAGTGTCAGGCCTTTTGATCCTGATATGGTAGAAATTGAGATTAACCTGGAGGCCATTTTTATTTTTTCCTCAGAGCTGGCCATTTTATATGTATCCAGTGGGTCATTCCCAACTGTTTCGCCTCCCGAGCTGAGGCCTTGGTCCTTGGGGGAAGAGGTTCTGTCATATGGGAGAAAGCTATGCCAGACCCCTGTCCTTTCTTTCTAGAGAACGTCTCCCCAGAATTTTTGTATTTCTTTGGCATTTTACAGCAGGCCTTCTGTGCTTATGGAGGCCTGGTATAGGAGAGGCCTGCAGCTGCCACAGGTCAGGGCTCTGTCCTGGTCATTTCAGCCACTGAATGTGGGGTGACAATAAGAGCCTAATTATCCATAATGACATTTGGAGCAGGGGACTCACTGGGAGAGTATCCCCATTTTTTCTGTTCTGAAAGAAAAAGTAGATGTAGACAGTTATCAGTCTTTAGAAGAAAGACAGATGGCATCAGAGAGTGAGCATGACTCTGTCTTCTGCCTAGCTGTTAAAAC
This sequence comes from Rhinatrema bivittatum, assembly GCF_901001135.1. NCBI lineage: Eukaryota > Metazoa > Chordata > Amphibia > Gymnophiona > Rhinatrematidae > Rhinatrema > Rhinatrema bivittatum. The sequence continues at coordinate 125,715,638 of NC_042619.1, read as the reverse complement.
AATTCTCTCATATCTCAGGTGGTCATCTCCCTTAGGATGTTGGTTTTTCAGGTTGCGGAGCTTCCAGTATGGGACCCTATTCTGCAAGAAATTAATAGATCATCTAAAGCCTTTCCTCTTCATTCAGAAGGGTTTCAATTTTTACCATGCCCCTGACCTGCCTCTGCCTCCAATCCTGGGAAGATTAAATGGGGCACTTGACCTTTAACTGCCATCATTCACTATATGGGAATAAAGGCTAACAAATTAAAACAAAAAATACATAAATGATACCTTTCTATAGATTTCGTTCTGACCCAAGGAATGGCCAATAATAATATAATCACCTTATATACATATATAAGGTGTTGCTTTTGTTAATCTTTATTTCCATATATTTAAATGGTCTAACATGGCAACCATGCTACTTTAAATCATTTTCTGATGCCTTTTGGTACGCTGGCACTATGCTCATTTACATAGTGCCTGCCATTCAAATTGGACCGCGTAGAATTATTATCAGGTCTATTTACAGTTGGATAACCTATGCAGAGTATATGTTCATTAATTAGCTGCTAAGTCACCCAGTTCCTGGTGAGAAATTTTAGGTCAGTCCTGGTTTTGACACCCCTATCCTGATGCCTTTTGGTACCTGCAGTGCTGATTTCAAACAGTAGAAGCAGAGACTACAAATAATACCAGAATGCAGTGAGATGCAAGTTCAAAAACAGAACTGTTCTAAACTCCCTGCAGGAACTGGCAGCTCCACGTTTCATTCGCACTTGCAGTTTCAGATCCTCAACAGCTCAGTTGATTCTGTTGTTCGACTTTTACACAGATTGCTTTGAAAAAAGGCCTTGAAAAATCAGGACTGCCTCAGCCTGAAATCAGGTCGCTTACCTTCAAGTTGTTCCTTCCCCTGGTAGTGATGCTGGTTTGTAAAAATTCTGCTTTTAACTCCCCATTATGTTTCTTCCTATGCAAGTGACTCACATCATAAAAACCTACTATTCATTATTATGTCATTTGTATAGCAAATATCAGATGCGCACAGCACTGTTCAGAGACACATAATGGACAGTCCCTACTCCTTACCATCTGTTCAAGACAGACAGACAAGACACACAGCTAATGTTGCGGTCCCGGTCGCTAGCCTAGCGACCGGGTCCTTACCTTTCTGCTGCCTCTCCCGGTCTCACCGCGTTCCGTTGCTCCTGGGGCCTGCAGGGCCGCATGGCAGCGTCTCTCTCCACGTGGAGACGCTGCCGAGGGACGACTCAGACTCCTCCCACTGCCAGGCAACGCGCGCGCGCGAGCAGGGGGCTCTTAAAGGTCCAGCACCCGGAAGTGCTGAACCGCCCCGTTCCTGACGTCAGACGCTGGCCGGCTATTTTAACCAGCGTCTGACTTCCTTGCTTTGCCTTTGCAACGAGGTCACTCTACTGTGTGCTTAGTTGCTTCCCAGCGGTGCTTTCAGCCTTGGTTCCTGCTTGTTCCAGCCGTGCCTTGCTTCCAGCTCCGGTTCCTGCTTGTTCCAGCCGTGCCTTGCTTCCAGCTCCGGTTCCAGCTTGTTCCAGCCGTGCCTTGCTTCCAGCCCTGGTTCCTGCTTGTTCCAGCCGTGCCTTGCTTCCAGCTCCGGTTCCAGCTTGTTCCAGCCGTGCCTTGCTTCCAGCCCTGGTTCCTGCTTGTTCCAGCCGTGCCTTGCTTCCAGCTCCGGTTCCAGCTTGTCCCAGCCGTGCCCTGCTTCCAGGTCAGGTTCCGTTTGGTCCTGCTGTGCCTTGGCTCCAGCTCTGGGCTCTACTTGCTGTCTACATATCCTGACTCCAGCTCTGGTTCCTGATTCTCCTTGTCTTCTGCCAGCCACGAACCTTGGTCTTCTTCACGATTCTCCTTTGTCTTCAGCCAGCCACGAACCTTGGTCTTCTTCACGATTCTCCTTTGTCTTCAGCCAGCCACGAACCTTGGTCTTCTTCACGATTCTCCTTTGTCTTCAGCCAGCCACGAACCTTGGTCTTCTTCACGATTCTCCTTTGTCTTCAGCCAGCCACGAACCTTGGTCTTCTTCACGATTCTCCTTTGTCTTCTGCCAGCCTCGAACCTTGGTCTTCTTCACGATTCTCCTTTGTCTTCAGCCAGCCACGATCCTCGGACTTCCTCACGATTCTCCTCGTCCTTCAGCCAGCCACAGACCTTGGACTCATTCACGATTCTCCTAAGTCCCAGCGACTCGGACCCCTACGGGCTCCTCCTGGGGGGGTCTTGGGTTTCCAGGGTGAAGACGCCATCAGTCCGCTCTAGCTGAGTGCCGCCTCCCGGCTTATTAACTCCTGTGGACGCTGTCCACCTCAGCCGGCCCAAGGGTCCACTATTGACTTTACTCATAACATAACAGTTTGCAAAGGCCATGGACTCGGCGGACTCCGCTCCTATGCAGGCCATCCCTGGCATGGCCCAAAGAATCCAGCAGCAACAGCAATGTCTGGAAGTCTTGGCTGCTACGGTGGATCGCCTAGCCAGTCGCTTGGACGCCAATCCTCCTCCGGTGGCACAACCCCCGCCTCCACCGGCGGTTCTAGCTCCCGCGCAGACTCAGCTTCCAGCGCCTACTCGATACTCCGGGGATGCCAGATCGTGCAGGGCGTTTTTGAATCAGTGTTTCATCCGCTTCACTTTGCTACCAGGGCAGTTCCCGTCTGATGCCGTCAAGGTAGCATATATTTTGTCTCTGCTCGATGGGAGAGCTATGCTATGGGCCTCTCCCATGTGGGAGAAACAGGACGCCATGCTGCACAATTTACAGGATTTCGTGACTCACTTCAAACAGACTTTTGACGAGCCAGCTCGTGCTACCACCGCTACCACTGAAATTCTACAGCTACGACAAGGATCCCGTTCTCTGGCGGAGTACGCTATTGAATTTCGTACTCTGGCAATGGAACTCGGCTGGCAGGATGACTGTTTGCGGGGTATTTTCCTGGAAGGCCTTGCAGGCCGTATCAAGGACGAGCTGATGGCTCGCGACCTGCCCTTCACTCTGAACGGGGTGATAGACTTGGCCGGGAGGATTGACCGGCGATTGCAGCAACGAGCTAAGGAGGGTCGAGTTCCTCGTCGGCCTGTCTCTTTGGCACCCTCCTTCTCCAGGTCTCTGACTTTACCTCACAAGACACCATCAGCCTCCCACAGCCCCTCTGAGGAACCTATGCAGCTTGGTCGGGCGCCCCTAACCGAGGAGGAGAAGACACGTCGCCGCACTCAAGGCCTGTGCTTATACTGCGGCACTAAGGGTCATTTCCTGGGTCAGTGTCCTGCGAGACCGGGAAAAGCTCAGGTCTAGGGAGAGATGAGGAGGTTCCCCTAGGCTATGTTAATGCTACTCCTCAATGTACAGTTCCTATAACGTTGGAGTATCCAGGTGGCTCCTTTCAGACTCTAGCTTTCATTGATTCCGGAGCCGGAGGGAACTTTATCTGGAGAGAACTGGTACACCAATTAGGACTACCTACTAAGCGCCGGATACCTCCATTACGGGTTACCTCTATCCAGGGAACCCCTCTACCTGGATCCATTTCTGAAACTACGATGCCTCTCACTTTACGGACGGGAGTGCTTCACACTGAGACAATCTCCTTTTTGCTACTTGATAAATCGGTGCACCCTGTGGTCCTGGGACTCCCTTGGTTGCAACAACATGCTCCGGTGATCCATTGGGACTCTCTCCAAATTGCGCAATGGAGTCCTTCCTGTTTCCAGAATTGCCTGGATCCCGTTCCTAGACCGGAGATATTACTCTCTCACTCTGCCCTGGACCTTCCTTTGCCGTACCAGAATTACGCTGACGTGTTCTCCAAACAAAAGGCTGAACTGCTTCCATGCCATCGGCCCTTCGACTGTGCCATTGATTTACTACCTGGTTCCACTCCCCCGCGGGGTAGGGTATACCCTCTTTCTCTGCCAGAAACCCATGCAATGTCAGACTACATTACGGAGAATCTTGCCAAAGGGTTCATTCGTCCTTCGCACTCCCCTGCAGGAGCAGGATTCTTTTTTGTGTCCAAAAAAGATGGCTCCCTCCGGCCGTGCATAGACTATCGAGGTCTGAACTCCATCACTAAGAAAGATCGCTATCCCTTGCCTCTGATCCCAGAACTGCTCGATAGACTTCAGGGGGCCAAGATCTTTACAAAATTGGATTTACGTGGAGCATACAATTTGGTTCGTATTCGTCCCGGTGACGAGTGGAAGACAGCGTTCAACACGCGAGATGGACATTACGAATACTTAGTAATGCCTTTCGGCTTATGTAATGCCCCTGCTGTCTTCCAGAATCTGATGAATGAGGTACTCCGGGAGATGCTTCATTCTTTCGTCATAGTGTACCTTGATGACGTCCTGATCTATTCCCAAGATCTCTCTTCCCATCGCCAACACGTCAAACAAGTCTTACAGGCTCTAAGGGACAATCATCTATACGCTAAATTTGAAAAATGTCAGTTTGAGCGCGAGTCGCTTCCGTTCTTGGGATATATTGTTTCCTCGTCCGGTTTCCAGATGGACCCAGAGAAGGTGGCGGCCATTGTCAATTGGCCTCGCCCGTCTGGCCTGAAGGCGCTACAGCGATTCCTTGGATTCGCCAATTTTTACAGGCATTTTATACCACATTACTCCCAGAAGGTAGCTCCTCTCACGGCGCTTACTCGCAAAGGGGTTAATGCTCACGATTGGTCCACTACCGCCTCGGCTGCCTTTGAAGACTTAAAACAAGCATTCCTAGCCGCTTCCTGCCTACGACACCCAGATCCACAACGACCCTTCATCTTGGAGGTCGATGCCTCGAATCTGGCTGTTGGAGCGGTGCTCAGTCAGCACGATACTTCGGGCAAATTGATGCCATGTTCTTACTTCTCTAAAAAGTTTTCGCCTGCTGAATGTAACTATGGCATCGGAGACAAGGAACTCCTAGCCATTAAGTTAGCCTTCGAGGAGTGGAGGCAATGGCTGGAGGGGGCTAATCATCCGGTGACAGTGTACACTGACCACAAAAATTTATTGTACTTGGCCCGAGCTCAACGACTAAACTCGCGGCAAGCAAGATGGTCACTCTTCTTCAGTCGTTTCAATTTCATCCTCAAGTTTCGACCAGCTGAGAAGAACGTTCGAGCCGATGCTCTATCTCGTACCTGTCAGCCGGAAGAAGAGGACGACTCTCCACGAACCATCCTGGATCCTGCCTGTGTTCAACTAACTACTACTTCCATTTGTTCCTCAAGTAAGACTACGGTTCCTAAAAGGCTTCGGAGGGAAGTCCTGTCTTGGGGCCACGACTCCTTGACCGGGGGGCACGCTGGTAGACTAAGAACTTTGGATCTTATAAATCGTTTCTATTGGTGGCCAGGTCTTCGACGTGATGTTTCCCTTTACGTGAGTTCTTGCCCCACTTGCGCTCTGCAGAAACCGCTTAATGGCCCCCCGAGAGGGTTACTACAACCGTTACCTATACCCACGGAACCCTGGACACATATTGCCACTGACTTTATGGTGGAACTCCCGCCTTCGCAAGGCAAGACTGTGGTATGGGTCAAGGTGGACCGCTTCTCTAAAATGGCTCACTTTGTGCCTTTACCCAAATTACCTTCCGCCACTGAACTGGCTTCTCTGTTCACACACCATGTATTCCGTATTCATGGTCTGCCTCAGGACATTGTTTCAGACAGAGGTCCTCAATTCACAGCCAGGTATTGGAAGGCCTTATGCAAAAAATTTAAGATCCAGTTGAGTTTCTCTTCCGCTTTTCACCCGCAAAGTAATGGGCAAACTGAACGCATGAATCGTTCTTTAAAGTTGTTCCTACGAGCGTTCATTAACCACAAACAAGATAATTGGGTGGAGCTTTTGCCTTGGGCTGAATTCGCCTATAATAATCAGATACATACGGCGACGGGGAAATCCCCTTTTCAAATTGTGTACGGTAAACAGCTCAAACCACCGTTACCTCTACCTGTACCAACCTCCTCACCCGCTGCTCAATTGTCCGTGGACCAATTGAGTAAATTGTGGTCCTCAACTCAACACCGTCTTCAGAAAGTCGCACGCACTGCTAAACGCTACTATGATCGACACCGAAAACCTGCATTCACCTTCCTCCCAGGCGATCGAGTGTGGCTTAGTACAAAGAACATTCATTTGAGGCAACCTTCCAAGAAACTCTCTCCCAAGTTCTGTGGTCCCTTCCGCGTAGCAGAAAGAGTAGGGTTGGTCTCTTACCGTCTACGACTCCCAACCACTTTACGCATTCATGATGTCTTTCACGTCTCTCTCTTAAAACCAGTAATTCTTTCCAGATTCCACCCCAGGCCTCTTGACGACGCTTCCACCACCACGGATGGGGATCCTACGTTTCAGGTACGAGAGGTCCTGGATGCTCGTTTCGCCAACAGACGTTGGGAGTATTTGCTGGCCTGGGAAGGTTGTGGAGACGAAGACAATACGTGGGAGCCTGCCCGCAACATCTTGGACAAGACTCTCCTACAGCAATATCATCTGGACCATCCTGACAGGCCTAGTCCTCTGAAGAGGGGGCGTAAAAGGGGGGGTACTGTTGCGGTCCCGGTCGCTACGCTAGCGACCGGGTCCTTACCTTTCTGCTGCCTCTCCCAGTCTCGCCGCGTTCCGTTGCTCCTGGGGCCTGCAGGGCCGCATGGCAGCATCTCTCTCCACGTGGAGACGCTGCCGAGGGATGACTCAGACTCCTCCCACTGCCAGGCAACGCGCGCGCGCGAGCAGGGGGCTCTTAAAGGTCCAGCACCCGGAAGTGCTGAACCGCCCCGTTCCTGACGTCAGACGCTGGCCGGCTATTTTAACCAGCGTCTGACTTCCTTGCTTTGCCTTTGCAACGAGGTCACTCTACTGTGTGCTTAGTTGCTTCCCAGCGTTGCTTTCAGCCTTGGTTCCTGCTTGTTCCAGCCGTGCCTTGCTTTCAGCCTTGGTTCCTGCTTGTTCCAGCCGTGCCTTGCTTCCAGCTCCGGTTCCTGCTTGTTCCAGCCGTGCCTTGCTTCCAGCTCCGGTTCCAGCTTGTTCCAGCCGTGCCTTGCTTCCAGCCCTGGTTCCTGCTTGTTCCAGCCGTGCCTTGCTTCCAGCTCCGGTTCCAGCTTGTTCCAGTCGTGCCTTGCTTCCAGCCCTGGTTCCTGCTTGTTCCAGCCGTGCCTTGCTTCCAGCTCCGGTTCCAGCTTGTCCCAGCCGTGCCCTGCTTCCAGGTCAGGTTCCGTTTGGTCCTGCTGTGCCTTGGCTCCAGCTCTGGGCTCTACTTGCTGTCTACATATCCTGACTCCAGCTCCGGTTCCTGATTCTCCTTGTCTTCTGCCAGCCACGAACCTTGGTCTTCTTCACGATTCTCCTTTGTCTTCAGCCAGCCACGAACCTTGGTCTTCTTCACGATTCTCCTTTGTCTTCAGCCAGCCACGATCCTCGGACTTCCTCACGATTCTCCTCGTCCTTCAGCCAGCCACAGACCTTGGACTCATTCACGATTCTCCTAAGTCCCAGCGACTCGGACCCCTACGGGCTCCTCCTGGGGGGGTCTTGGGTTTCCAGGGTGAAGACGCCATCAGTCCGCTCCAGCTGAGTGCCGCCTCCCGGCTTATTAACTCCTGTGGACGCTGTCCACCTCAGCCGGCCCAAGGGTCCACTATTGACTTTACTCATAACATAACAGCTAAAACATAGAAAAGGTTTTGAGTTACGCGTGCAAGGCCATGACTGAGGAAGTTTAAGGTAGGAAGGAATTAAACCAGGTGGCTTGGAAGTGGGCTTAAGTATTAAGAAGCTTTCATTAAGTAAAGCAATCAATAATTTGCTTAATTGATGAATCAAACAAAAATTAAATGTTTGCCCCAGAGCAATCTACATAAGAAAAGCGTGAGTGAAGGTAGAGAGGGAAGAAAGAAAGTAAAGTAGACCACATCTGGATCTCAAAGAGCTTCTTTAACTACTGTAAACAATTTTCTTATACAAGCTCAAATAATCCGAGTCTACGGGAAACTTGTTGGTGTTGACGTGGGGATCCTGGGAGCATGAGGAGTGGGCATGAGACTAGAGAGCATACAATTAAGAAGAAAACAATTGCTCTGCTCCTTCACGAGCCCCTCCCCTACCAAGCTGTACTCTTTGCCACTGGATGCTACACAATGCCTTATTTCACATGCTGCCGGAGGCGGGTAGGATGCCCTGGTTTTGGTGGGTGCCTGCAAAACTACTGTTCCAATAAAAGGGGGCAGAGCCCGCAAAGATCACCAGGATATAAAGATGTAGGTTCTATTGAAAGATGTCTTTACAGCCACATCTTTACTGATGCAGATCACTGTCTGTGATGCCTAGGAAGTAACTCGGACCCTTGCGCAGAGTGCAGAAGCTCCCTGAAGGGCAGGAAGTGGCTCGGCTGGAATCCACTGTTTTCCTGGCTGGCACTTTTTTTATATGACCTTATTGGGATCTCTTCTAATTCTGTAGCCTTATCTGTTACAGTGTGAACTGAAGACTGTTGTGGCTAAGGCACTGTTAGGGTTCGCTCCTCCAGAGGGGAGGAGTTAGCAACCTGTTAGGGTTCGCTCCTCCAGAGGGGAGGAGTTAGCAATCTGTTAGAATCTGCTATGCTGATGGCAGGAGCAAGCAGATGGGAGTTGGCAATTTGTTATGAGTCACCGTGCAGAGTTGCAATCTGTTAGGAACTGGCTCCCGTAGAAGGAGGAGTTTAGCAGTCTGATATGCTCCATAGGCGGAACTAGCAATCTTGTTATGATATAGACTGCTGAGTTGTACCAGCGGAGTGCTAGAGAGGGTACTCAGCTGGAAAGGAATGTAAATAGGTGAATCCTTGGGCTGATGGCAGATGACAGCGCCCCCAGGAGGATATCCTGAGAGGGACCACCGGCTAGGCTTGGTATGGAGACAGATACAGATAGTTCTTTTATTAGACAGGTTAGTAGAAACACCAGAGGTGGCAGTAGTGAGCTGATATGCCCAGCAGGGCTGAAGTCCCTCAGATACTGGAACTGTGATCCCAGGGTCGCTGAGCTGTAGAAAGACTAAAGATAGTGAGTAGGCAGGGTATGTTGTATTCATAGCCAGTAATAGATGACAATCTCACATAGGTTATTAAGGAGGCTCAGTAGCTGGAAAGAGTTAGGCCCTCGAGGAGCGAGTACCTAGTTCCAGGGAAAGCTCTGAAAGAGCGGTGGTAACTCACAAATGTCTGTATCTGCGATAGCTTCCAGGCAGTAGAGAATCTTCAGAGTGTTCAGGAACATGGGCCCTTGAGGAGCGAGTACTGGTTCCTATTTGCAATCTGAAATAGAGAAAAGAGAGCGAGGCCCCCGAGGAGCGGGTACCTCTGGTAAGTCCAAGGAGGAAGAGTAGCTTGGACAAATCCATACGGGCGGATTTTAAAAGCCTTGCTCGCGTAAATCCGCCCGGATTTACGCGAGCAGGGCCTTGCACGCCGGCACGCCTATTTTCCATAGGCCGCCAGCGCGCGCAGAGCCCCAGGACGCGCGTAGGTCCCGGGGTTTTTGGAAGGGGGCGTGTCGGGGGCGGGACCCGATGACGCTGTGTTTCGGGGGCGGGACCGGGGGCGTGGCGCCAGCCTGGGGGCGTGGTCCAGGCCTCCGGACCAGCCCCCGGGTCGGAGGACGGCGCGCCAGCAGTCTGCTGGCGCACGTAGATTTACGTCTGCTTCTCGCAGGCGTAAATCTATGGACAAAGGTAAGGGGGGGGGGGTTTAGATAGGGCCGGGGGGGTAGGTTAGGTAGAGGAAGGTAGGGGAAGGTGAGGGGAGGGCGAAATAGAGTTCCCTCCGAGGCCGCTCCGATTTCGGAGCGGCCTCGGAGGGAACGGAGGCAGGCTGTGCGGCTTGGCGCGCGCCGGCTGCCCAAAATTGGCAGCCTTGTGCGCGCCGATCCAGGATTTTAGAGGATACGCGCGGCTATGCGCGTATCTTATAAAATCCAGCGTACTTTTGTTTGCGCCTGCTGCGCAAACAAAAGTACGCGATCGCGCTGTTTTTAAAAATCTACCCCAAAGCGAGTTCATATTCTTGTCCGATTTGAAGTCCATCTGTCCGTCCCTTGCTAACTTGATCTGTTAGCGAAAGTGAAGACCTTTTATGTTGGAAGCGGATGATGTCAATACAGGGGGACACCCCTGAGGTTCGCGCCCTTGCTGGTACATATTTCGGAGCGCGCGCCCTACGTCATCAGGAACATGGCAGAACTGTAGCGTCGAGCCGGTCCGGGTACACCGTAGAGAAGTGGCATGGAGACACCGCGGCAGCAAGCCGTCCATCAGGCCAGGAGGGAATTGCCACAGAGGTAGAGAGGGTGGAGCGAGGGTGTAGAGCAGCCACGAATGCAACAGGCACTGGGTGGCAGATGCTTCCTTCAATGCTCATCTAAGCAAGCTTATTTTCCAGTGAAAACTTTCTTTGGTGAGGACTTAAACAAACTTGTAAAAGACCTAGGGGAAGCAGTCAACTTCCCAATTGTTCAGTTTCAGAAGAAATTAGTCCTTTCAAGGAAACAAAAAGCCAAAAGGTGACTCATCTGGTTCCACTGTTCCAGCTGTTCCACCCAATGAAGGGGGAACAGGAGGATGGAAATGTAATCCCAATATTTAAAAAGGGCTCTGGGGTGATCTGGGAAACTGTAGATTGGACAACCTGACTTCAGTGCCAGGAAAAATCATTGAAACCTTTCTAAAGAACAAAATCAGAGAACATATAGATAGACATGGTTTAATGGGACACAGCCAGCATTAAATGGGAAGTCTTGCCTTGCAAATCTGCTACATTTTTTTGAAGGGGGTTAATAAACATGTGGATAAAGGTAAGCTGAGTCTCCAGTATCTGAGTCTCCAGTATCTCATGCATATTCAATGTGGACATCCTGTAAACCTGACTGGCTATGGGGTCCCCAGGACAGGTTTGGGAAGCCCTGGCCTAAGGTAAAAACTTAAATTTTGAGCTCTCTGGGGACAGAGAAATACCTATAGTACCTGAATGTAATCCACTTTGAAGTGCCTGAAAAAGCAGAATATAAATAAACATATTTTCATGGTTCACTCTAGTTCTTACTACTTCAGATCTTGGTGCCTAAATGGTCTCTCTATATGTTTCACCTAATGAGAGGATAGCTGTTCTTATTGTTCTCAAGTAGCTTCCTCACCTGCCAGTAGTGGTTCCAGTTTCACGTGAAGCACACGAGCATGGTCAGTATTTCATTTATTTTGTGATCTTAAAGAAGGAGAACTCCTACAGATCCATACTCATTTTAAAACTAAAAACAGCAGCCTTTGCATGTTCCATTTCAGTATGGAAATCCTCTAGTCCATGTTAGTGATTATGTGGCAGGGCAAGTTTCTCTCATCTCTGAATCTTTCGGAGGCTGATCTGGGAAAATCATCATAGGTTCCTCCATTTTTTTTTCATCTTGAAAAAGCACTTTCAGTTCAAGACACTTCCATTTTGATCTCACCATGGCTCCAAGAACCTTTCCCTGTTAGTAGTGGGAGTTTTCTTATGAAAGGAATGGGTTATGGTTTGTCCAAACATTGACGATTGCTTAACAGAACAAATCCCACCAGGAAGACCTTTATGGTGCCCAACAGCGTTATGCAAGTTTAGAAGGCTTGAGCTGGGTAATCAACTTTGCCAAGAGCAAGCTGTTTCTTCCCAGTCTACAGAATGCCTGGGATTTTTCTATCTGTCTCACTGGTCCCTTCAGTTTCAGGACTATGAAGTTTGTCTTCCTTTTCATGGAGGTAAAACTTCTCTTGGGAGTCAACGCCTCTGCGCTTGCTTAGAAAAATGAGTCTAGAACCTCCTGAATGGGTGCTCTTTAAAACAGATACAAGATTGTTGGGATGAGGAGCCAACTACCAGGACCAGGTTTTTCAGGGGGCTTTGGTCACAGGAGGAGGGCTTCTGGTCCATTAACAAGGTAGAAACCAGGGCCTTCAAACTGGTTTTGTTGAATTACCTTCTCTGCATCTCTTGTCCTTGGTGAAAAAATGGCAGCTGGATTCCCTCTGACAATGCCACAATGTGAACTGACAGGGAGGCATTTACTCCTTGACTCCTTGGACTGAGGGGGAGGCATTTTCTCCTTGACTCCTTGGACTGAGGGGGAGTTGGCACTACCTGCGAGGAGGAGCACTGCAGGTCCCCACCATCAGCTGGAGGAGCAGACTGAGGCAGAGACCCAACAGGAGCTTCACCAATACCAGCCCACGTTCCCCTTAGGTTGAGCCCTCGGGTGCCAGGAGCCGGCTGGTCTTAAGTGTGGGCCTCTGTGACAAGTTGTGGAGCTGAAGATATTGCAGGCTAGATCCCAAGAGAAGGCAGGATCCAAGCAGAGGCAGTGAGCAGGTGGCCCAGCTGAGCGGTTGGATCCTGGCAGCAGTGGAAGGTACTCAGCCAGGAGGCGAACCAGGTGGAAATCAGCTAGCGAGGTCAGACTCAATGTCCAGGCAGTGGTCAGAGGCAGGCAGAAAGCAAGCAGAGTCAAGTCCAAGGCAAGTGTCAAAAGCCTGAAGTCCAAACAAGTAGAAAAACAGGCAGAAGAGCAAAGGGGAGACACTGATGAGGAGAGGGACCACAAGACAAGACTGACTACGAAGGAGACAAGACAGGGCTGCCACAACAGACTCACAGGAGACAGGAACAAGAAACTGGAAGCTGCACAGAGGTGGCTGGCATGGGGGATGCAGGCAGGCATGGGGAAAGTCCATGCCGTGGAAGTGGACAGTTCAGTGAACCCCAGAGGCAAGGGTGAGTGCGGGGGTCCATGGCCTTAGTGCAGTAACTAGCAAATGTAACACTTCTCCTCTCTTTCCTTTATTTTAAAGTTTGGAAGAGAGACTGATTGAGCTTTCAATGCTTCTGAAGCTCTTCTTTTGGTCACATGAGTCCTGTTCCATGGAGGTTAGTGTGCCACATCACATTTTGGTTAATGTTGGTTCCCTGGGCTTGTAAAAGTTCAGAAACGCTGTTTTAGAAGGAAACCTGTACACATGGACCTAACATGAACTTGCAAGAATGTATGATTGCATAATAAGGAATATTTTCTCTTGATAAAATTTACCCTTTTAAAGGTCCTTAATAATGCCATTTTGCTTTCTTATGTGGTCTAGCATCTGTTTGAAGCACGATGCAAGGTGTGATATGTATCACTGAGGCAATGGGATACTTCCAACATTTTGGCCTTCTTTCAGAAAGGGTTGCATCCAGGTTTGATCCCAAATTTCTCTCAAGTTTCAAGTGGCTACCTACCAGCTCCTGATATAGAGGTACAGATCAGGGAGTTTCATAATTTTTTGCTCAGATTTTTATTGATTTCCACCTAGGGTTATAACATCTTCAATGTCCTTTTAAGTCCATGTTTCCTTGATGGGACCTTAATTTGGTTCTCAAAGCTCTAGTGGGATCACTGTACTAGCATCTTAGCAGTGCTTTTCTGTATGATGTATCGCTGACGACAATTTTTCTATTGTCCATTTGTTCACCTAGAGGTAATTCTGAATTACAAGTCTTATCTTGCAGAATTGTTTTCAGTGCCTGGTAGACTAGTCCTTTTTACCTAAACTGGTTTCTGTGTTCCACTTAAATCAGACACTATCTCTACTAATGTTCACAAGAGGGGAGTGTCATAGTAAAGAGAGGTCACTCTGGTTATTGCATGTCTAAGCTCATCTTAAGTATTTAGTAGTATTTAATCCTTTTCTTGAAAATCTGACATTGTTTTGTAGGAACAACAAAGCTTCTAAGCCTCTTTGGCTTGATGGTTTTAAAAAAATAATAAATTGGTTCAGCTTATTTATTGCAAGGTTGGCAGTCTTCAGAGGTCCTTCAGGTAATCTCAGCAAAAGCTCAAATTTCTTCTTGGGTGGAGCTTTAACTCTTATCTTGGAGAATATTTGTAAGGCAGTCAATTGATCTTCCTGACATTCTTTCACTAAACATTTCAGTCTAGATACTCATACAAAAGAGGACACAGCCTTTGGAGCTGGGTTCTGAGGGTAGCTCTAACTGCCTCCCTCCAAGATTAATTGTACTTAGGTAGTTCCCATCCAGACTGGTGTTGCAGAATGATAAGGAAGGAAAAATTTAGTCTTACCTTATTTCTTTTCCTTGAATCCTGGTATACCAGTCCAGGACCCTCCTTGGAAGTTGGGCCTGCACAGTCTTTGAAGTGGTGTACCTCACACAAGGATGCTAACAAGGTCATTTTCAAAGGAAAATATAAAGGTAACATGCTATCATAGCAATTTTCAGAAGTCCATTTACCCCTGTTAAGTGCACTTAGTTTGGGTTAAACAAGTTGACAATTCAATAATATTCATTGTAGCAATTTTCAAAAGCTAATAATTCTACAATAATGCCAATTGGTCCACTAGAGGACTTATTTTGTGCATATTTTATCTCTTACAAAACCCACTTTCACTGTGTGTACTACTACACTGTATGCGTTCTGATGCGGATACTTTCCAAAATATGCAATGTGCATGATGGGTTATCTCTGAATTCAGCAGGAGACATTTCCTATCTCTTCCAATACAATTTTGGCACTTTTGCATATAGGGAAAAATAACCCTAGCTGTAGTTACACGATGTTAGGTTCCATATTAGGAGCTACCACCCAAGAAAGAGATCTAGGCGTCATAGTAGATAATACATTGAAATCGTCAGCTCAGTGTGCTGCAGCAGTCAAAAAAGCAAATAAAGTGTTAGGAATTATTAGGAAGGGAATGGTTAATAAAACGGAAAATGTCATAATGCCTCTATATCGCTCCATGGTGAGACCACACCTTGAATACTGTGTACAATTCTGGTCGCCGTATCTCAAAAAAGATATAGTTGCAATGGAGAAGGTACAGAGAAGGGCAACCAAAATGATAAAGGGGATGGAACAGCTCCCCTATGAGGAAAGGCTGAAGAGGTTAGGGCTGTTCAGCTTGGAGAAGAGACGGCTGAGGGGGGATATCATAGAGGTCTTTAAGATCATGAGAGGTCTTGAACGAGTAGATGTGACTCGGTTATTTACACTTTCGAATAATAGAAGGACTAGGGGGCATTCCATGAAGTTAGCAAGTAGCACATTTAAGACTAATCGGAGAAAATTCTTTTTCACTCAACGCACAATAAATCTCTGGAATTTGTTGCCAGAGGATGTGGTTAGTGCAGTTAGTGTAGCTGGGTTCAAAAAAGGTTTGGATAAGTTCTTGGAAGAGAAGTCCATTAACTGCTATTAATCAAGTTTACTTAGGGAATAGTCACTGCTATTAATTGCATCAGTAGCATGGGATCTTCTAGGTGTTTGGGTAATTGCCAGGTTCTTGTGGCCTGGTTTGGCCTCTGTTGGAAACAGGATGCTGGGCTTGATGGACCCTTGGTCTGACCCAGCATGGCAATTTCTTATGTTCTTATGTTCTTATGTTCTTTCCTTATAAATATAAAAGTGCTTTTGCAAAATAAATGAAAGATTTATATTTTGTATTTGATACTTGTTTCTTTATTGATTCCTATGGAGCTAGTTCATGTAAATGTGTTACAACATAGTTAAAAAGTCAGTACAGAACTGAGGTGTGGACGACAAGCATTTCAAACTTCTTGCCTTTAGTTTGAGTTCACATCACAGTTGACAATATGTTTTGTGTGTTTCCTCCACTCAGTTCCTGCTGATGACATATTGAGAAACACTATGTATACACTCTGTATACAATAACATAGTAGATGATGGCAAATAAAGATCCATTAGCTCATCTTATCTGCCCAGTTTTTCAAGTTTACATTCCTAAGGATATATCCCAACTGCCAGCCATAGAGACTTGACAGCATGTAGAACATTACTCTTTTTCCAAGTCAGTTTTAATTGCCTTCCTCATTGGTTCTCTATCATCCTGGATAGATGAGCATGCAAGTCCCATATTTATTCTAGTTGGGGAACATAAAAAGTTTCATAATTTGAACACAGACAGAACTAGACCAACAAACAATTGCTTTGCCAAAAGATGTGCGACAAACAAGACAAGCTTAAAGCATGTCCACAATGTCTTGCATATAAAAATAGTATCTGGCTTAGAGAACTAACCTAAGGCCTTGTCTCACACCCTATTACTTAATATTTACTTGTCCAAAAACTTGAGAAAAGAGTAAGCCTTTCAACTATTTCCGAAAGGTATGTGTATCTGGGAGGGCATACTGCAACCCAAGTCCTTCAAAAAATATTAGAGAAGGGACAATAAGGGTCATGCATATTGGGATAGGTGAACTACAACAAGTACATTTTGTGGCTAAATTCAACTACAGAGATCTTACTTTGAAGGGGTATATATTTTATTAATAGCTTTTTGTTCTTTTCTTTTTTTAAAAAGGGGCTTTTTGCATTGCTTTTTTGTTTCATAGGAATTTTTTCTACTTAGCTTTAGAAAGAAAGAATAGAATATGTAGAGGCTGATGAGGAAAAAGCTAAATTATTTATTTATTTATTTATATTTTTTCTATACCGATATTCTTGTAGAGATACAAATTACTTAAGAAATATTTCTGTTTGGTGTTCACTGTGGAAGGGCCTGGAGCAGGACTACATAAAATGAACACAAATAAGATAAAACGTGAGGTAAACATCAATCGATTTTCAGAACAGTTTGTTTGTGAGGAGCTAACTAAAACTAAAGCGGTGAATTTTAACCATTAATTAGGGGATGCGCAAAGAAATTGGGCTTGCATGCATAGAGCGGATTTTAAAAGCCGCTGAGATATGTACAAATCTCCCACAGCGTGTACATCTAGAAAGTTTTCAAAATGGGGTCATGGGCATGGTCTGGGTACAGCATGGGCATTTCAAGGCATGACCCTAAGATGTGCTTATAAATACTGATGTGACCCAGCGTGCACCAAGGTCCCTGCTGCATAACTTTACTTCTGCTGTGGATGCCATGGAAGTTAAAATTTAAAGAAAACTAAGCAGATCTGCGGGTTTTAAGGATCAGGGCTAACTGGAGGGAGTGAAGGCTAGGGTTGGAGGACCTCTCTCTTAACTGATTGAATTGGGGATGAACTGGTAAACCGCCTAATTTGGTCCCAATACAAGCTTAACTTTCACACATAGTTTATTGTATTAAAATGTTACCGTACTATGATGGCACATGATTAAGTTGTAATCTTGTTCTGCTTCGGGATGTGAACCCTTGGTCCAGCGAAGAATGTACGCCCAATCGCTGGAAGGCGAGGCCAAGTCTAGGGTTCTTACTAGAGGGGAGATCAGGAAATCTGGATGCAGGCGCCTCCTGCAGGTCGTGTGGTCCAGATGGCTGGCGCCTCCAGCAGGTCGTGGGATCAGAAGAAGACGTCTCCAACGGGTCGTGGAAGTAGAGCTGAGCTGGCGCCTCCAGCAGGTTGTAGGATCAGAGATATGAGAAGTCCAGACAACAGAATCTCGGGGACTCCTTAGACGGTCCAGGGGTCGAGAGCCAGAGAACACACCTCAGCCGGTCCAGGGGTCGAGAGCCAGAGAACACTCCTCAGCCGGTCCAGGGGTCGAGAGCCAGAGAACACTCCTCAGCCGGTCAGGGATCAGATACAGAGGATTAGGCACAGGAAACAAGCACAGGAACAACCAGGAGCCAAGAAGCCAAGGCAAGGTACTGTCACCCAGCTGGAGCTTGCAGGAAGGAGCCACTCTATTTCCTGTAGTGGCTCCTTTAAGAGTATCTTCTGCCGCGCACGCGCGGCTCTAGGAGAACCTAGCGGTGGGAGGAGCCAAACACAAACGGGAAAGGCAGCTGACGCCGCGGCCATGATGGTGAGGCAGCTGGGACCACCGCGGAACAACTAGCCGAAGCCACGCGGTTACCGCGAGCGGAGCGGTCTGCCGCCCTGGTGAGTGGCCGGCCCCGGTCGCGACTTGCCGCCACCGGTGGCCATAACAAATCTATACCACTCCTTTTATTATCGTGTCTTACTGTAAACCATTGTGATGGTTATCTAACTTAACGACGGTATAGAAGAATTTTTAAATAAAATAAATAAATAAACCTGGGAATGGCAACAGCACACCCCTTTTAAAATTCCCCAATTTACGCGGTAGAAGTGGGATTTGCACGAACATTTAAAATTTGGCGTATGTGTGCATGTGGCCAGGCTATTTTATAACATGCACATATGCACAAGTATTTTATAAAATGGCCACATACCTGAGCATGGGCCGACAGATGTGCGCAAACGTGTGCAAGCACCAGTTTGAAAGTTACCATCAAAGTAGATAAGGCAATGGGGCCGGTTGGGATATATCCAAGGGTAACTTAGAGTGTCCTGGCAGCTCTACTGGCTGAAATTTTCAATGCTTCTTTAGAGTCTGGAGTAGTGTCAGAGGGCTGGAAAAGGGTGGATTAGGTTCTTATTCATAAAAATGGAAGTAAGGAGGAGGCTAGGAACTACAGACCGGTTAGTCTGAGCTCTTTGGTGATCAAAATGGAATTGCTGCTAAAACTGAGGATAGTGCAGTTTTTGGAATACAATGGATTGCAAGATCCAAAGCAGCATGGTTTTACCAGAGAGAAAACTTGTCAGGCAAATAAGAAGAACATAAGAAAATCTGATCAAGTTCTTTGATTAGGTGACTAAAGAATTAGATCAAGGGAGAGTGCCAAACGTAATGTACTTGGATTTCAGCAAGGCTGACACGATTCTGCACATAAAACTTATAAATAAACCGCCTGATTTTAAAAGGGCCATGCGCATAAAAAACGGGAGTTACGCGCGTGGCTGGGCTTTGTGCGTGCCACGCGCATTTTAGAACAGGCCCGGCCACACTCGTAACCCCCGTTGCATGCCGAAGTGCTGGGCCCTGCAAAAGGGGCCGGACTGGGAGGACATGGTCTGGGCAGGGAGGGGGGTGGACTGGGACAGCGGAGGAGGTGCATGCCGGCAGTCTGCCAACGCACAGAGATTACTTCTGCTCCCAGGGAGCAGTAAGTTTTAAAACAAAAAAATTAGGGATAGGTAGGGTTAGGTTAGGGGACAGGGAGGAGAAGGGAAGAGGTAGGAAGTGTAGGGTTAGGGATAGGAAAGTTCCCTCCCAGTCCACTCCAATTAAGGAAACTGGGGGAGGTCGGATTGCATCGCCACACGTATTTTGCTAAAATCCCACTCCTGTGCGGGTGAGTTACGGGCCGCCCGCACATGTGCGCCACAATCAGATTTTAGAACATGTGCGTGCCGGGAACCACGCGCGGGTCTTAAAATCAACTCCAAATTGAATGCCCTTGAAATGAAAACTAAAATGACTGACTCATGGGCCGGTCCATGGACTGGTTCTTTTCAACATTTTTGTGACGGATTGTCGGGAAAGGGTTGTCTTTATGCCAATGATATCAAAATCTGTAACAGGGTGGACAGCCAGGAAGGTGTGGAAAACATGAGGAGGGTTCTAGCGAAGCTCAGGGAATGGTTTAAGGTCTGGCAGCTAAGATTTAATGCTATAAAAATCAGAGTAATGCATTTAGGATGCAAAAATGCAAGGGAAAAGTACAATATTGGAGCTGAAATTCATCTAAGTACAAAGGAAGAGCTAGATCTGGGAGTAATTGTAGCTAATGATCTTAGGTTGGCCAAACAGGTGGATAAGGCGACGGTAAAAACAAGGACGATGCTTGGCTGAATAAGGAGAGGAATGATCAGCAGAAAAAGGGAGGTGATAATTGCGCCTGTACAGGTTCCTAGTAAGATCTCACTTGGAATACTGTGCACAATTCTGGAGATGGCACCTTCAAAAGGATATAAATAGGATGGAGTTGGTCCAGAAGGCGGCTACTAAAATGGTCAGTGGTCTTTGTTCTAAAGCACATGAGGATAGACATAAAGATCTAAACAGTACACTCTGGAGGAAAGGCGAGATAGGAGAGATATGATAGAGACATCCAAAGATCTCAAAGGTTTCCATGCACAGGAGGAGAGCCTCTTTTAACAGAAAGGAGGCTGTAGAACAAGGGATCATGTGATCAGGTTGAAAGAGGATAGACTCATGAGTAATCTTAGGAAATATTTCTTTACAGAGGGTATGGTAGATGGGTGGAACAGCCTCCCAGTGGAAGTGGTGGAGACAAAAACAGGATTTGAATTCAAGAAAGCATGGGATAAATACAGGGGATCTCTAAGCAAGTGATGGGAATTATAAAGCTAAATTAATTGAACTGGATGGGCAGACTAGATGGGCCATACATTATTTTTCTGTTGTCATGTTTCTATGTAATGAGGATAATGATATACTTTGTGGAGACAGTCTTCAAACCTGTGTAAATAGAATGTATTTTCTTTTTCAAAGATTTGTAGGTACTTTGAGCTACAGTATAGGGGTCTTTTTTTTTGGGGGGGGGGGGGGGGGGGGGGTGGGGGGAGGAGGGAAATGGAAGGAACCTGGCAGTTTCTTCCTGCTCCTTTGAGCTTCCAGCTGACTTGGACCTGAGGGACTCGGATCTGGCACCATGAGTCTTCGTTCACAACCACCCAGGTTTGTTTGGTTTTTTTACCCTAATTTGTACCTCCTACTAGCTCTTCTAGACCAATTATCTCAGAGACAGTCCTTGGTTGGAAGCCATGCACCAGAGCTTCTTCTGGAACACTGCAATCATGGGTCCTATATAAAGCCGGTGCTAGCTTTTTTGCTGCCCTGTGCGAACAATTACTGTGCTGCCCCACTCCCCACCCCTGCATCATTCAGTCTCTATCCCATGCCCATCAAACAAAGCCCAGCTTCCTACAGCAATTTATATTTTTAAAAACTGACACCCCCCAAACGGAATCCATGGTCAAGGGAAGGGTATTAGGTATCCTAAGTAAACCTTACAGCATTGTACATGCACCCTCTACAGACACACACACATGATTCAATTATGCATTTATAAAGATTTTATATGAAAAAACATTCAAAAGTACAGTATTCTAAGACAGACTATCACTCATAACATGCATGATTTACATGTACTGCTGTGGTGCCAATCAGAAAATCCTGCAAAAAAGACACTTGGAACTCCTATGGAATTACATTTTTTATAATGTGGTTGGGTATGGGCTTGGCCCTCAGAAAACCATAAGAACATAAGAAATTGCCATGCTGGGTCAGACCAAGGGTCCATCAAGCCCAGCATCCTGTTTCCAACAGAGGCCAAACCAGGCCACAAGAACCTGGCAATTACCCAAACACTAAGAAGATCCTATGCTACGCTGTTATATTATGTAACACACTAACCAAACGATGTAAACCGTTCTGATGGCAAAACCGAATGACGGTATACACAACACGACAAATAAAATAAATAAATACTGATGCCAGTAATAGCAGAGGCCATTCCTTAAGTCAACTTGATTAATAGCAGTTAATGGACTTCTCCTCCAAGAACTTATCCAAACCTTTTTTAAACCCAGCTACACTAACTGCACTAAACACATCCTCTGGCAACAAATTCCAGAGCTTAATTATGCGTTGAGTGAAAAATAATTTTCTCTGATTGGTCTCAAATGTGCTACTTGCTAACTTCATGGAGTGCCCCCTAGTCCTTCTATTATCTGAAACAGTAAATAACCGATTCACATCTACTCGTTCAAGACCTCTCATTATTTTAAAGACCTCTCTCATATTCCCCTCAGCCATCTCTTCTCCAAGCTGAACAGACCTAACCTTTTCAGCCTTTCCTCATAGGGGAGCTGTTCCATCCTCTTTATCATTTTGGACGTCCTTCTCTGTACTTTCTCCATCGCAACTATATCTTTTTTGAGATGCGGCGACCAGAATTGTACACAGTATTCAAGGTGCGGCCTCACCATGGAGCGATACAGAGGCATTATGACATTTTCCGTTTTGTTAACCATTCCCTTCTTAATAATTCCTAACATTCTGTTTGCTTTTTTGACTGCTGCAGCACACTGAACCAACGATTTCAAAGTATTATCCACTATGATGCCTAGATCTTTTTCCTGGGTGGTAGTTCCTAATATGGAACTTAACATCATGTAACTACAGCAAGGATTATTTTTCCCTATATGCAACATCTTGCACTTGTCCACATTAAATTTCATCTGCCATTTGGATGCCCAATCTTCCAGTCTCACAAAGTCCTCCTGCAATGTATCACAATCCGCTTGTGATTTAACTAGTCTGAGTAATTTTGCATCATCTGCAAATTTGATAACCTCCCTTGTCGTATTCCTCCCATATCAAAACCTCACTTGATATATGTCTCCCAAATCACAACAACCCTAACTGATAGCATTCAAACAGTAACAACCTTATCTATGAAAAGGTAACACTGTACATATTACATCAGGCCCTAGAACACCAATATACTTCCTATTAGGAAAACAGAACAAATCAGACTGCTATAGATCACTATAGATAAATTATATGATAGCAGAATACCTCACCTTGGGTCACACATGGAGAACATAGACAGACCCTGATCAAATACAGAATAAAGAAACAAGATAGTAAATAGAAATGTGTTAAGAAGAACTGAACTAGAACCCAAAACAAGCCAGCCTCTATAAGCAGACCAACAATAGAAAAACAGAAACATTACCATTCTTCATAAAACATTAAAAAATAAAATAAAAAAATAAAAAAATATCAATCATAATAGTAAAATCATAGTCATAAAAAGAATAAATATTTCAAACCAGTTAACAAATAGAATATCCAAAATTTCCCAAACCAACAATAAAAGTTTTAAAACATCTGATGAATAAAAAAAATCCAATAATTAAAATATGTCTAATAGTTTTAAAAATTACTAATAAGGATTTAATAAGGATTTAAAAATCTCCTGCTCTCCATACCTGGGATCTTTTGATTTCCATTCACCTTGAGATTGTTGTGGATTGGGGAGGTAGGGCCACACAAACTTTATATTCACACATACACACACATTGTTTGCTCCAGAGGAGCAGAAAGTAGAAAAATAAAAAAATATTGGGATAGATAGGTAGGTGTTAGGTGACAAGGTGAAGAGGGGAAGGAGAAGGAAGATTAGGCAGGGGGTTAGGGATACAATGGCGCTGTCCTGACCTGCTTACCACCCCGCCCCTCCCCGTCCACACCCCACCCCCAGCCCACCCCCTAGAGAGGCCCGGGACTTGTGCGCGTAGTGCGCACAAGGCTCAGCCATTGCGTAAAACCTGTATTTTATGTGCGCAGGTCTTTGGAAATTTGGGCAATTATGTGTATATGTGAGCATGCCTGTGAGAACCTATATGTAATACATAGGCTCTCACAGGCACACACAGACACACACACACATACATACTTGTATGCAGGCTCTCACACAGACACACACACACACATACAAATGAACACAAGCTCTGACACACACAGTGCTCTCACATAGACACAGACACATACACATACACATGAACACAAGCTCTAACACATACATTCAAGCTCTGACACAGACACACACTTAAGCTCTCACACAGACACATGCACATAGACACTCGCACACATGTTCTCACACACACACACACACACACACACACATACACATGCGTGCGCGGCTTCCTTTCTCCAGGCCATGGTAGGATGGGCTCCACCATGGCCCCGTGTGCTATCTTTTTCTTAGGCCTCACTGCCAGCCTTTCTGCAAAGGGGTGGGGGGTGGGAGCCGGAAAGCTGTGCACACGCGCATAAGCTAAAAGCGGAAACTGCCACGGCCTTTCTTCATTTTTGGACGCCGGCGAGTTGAGCTCCACCAGCGACCCCGTGGCCTCACCTGCTGCCGCCGCTCTCCCCGGGGTGCTGCCCCATGTGCACACCCGGTCATGCCGGGCCTGGTCCTATATCTGTCACTGTTACATGATGACTGGGACTTCCTTCTCTCAGTGACTGAATGCTGCTTCTGCAGATCCCCCGCTCTAACCAGCACAAGAAGTGGAAGACCTGACCCAGAAATCAAATCCAGGTCCTCTGCATGGCAGTGCACTGCAGAAGTCATTAAGCTGGTAGACCAGCCTAGCTATAGTTTTTAAAAAATTGTCATCCCTTTAAACCTATCATCTTTACACCATTCTTTCCAGAAGGCTCAAGAAGATATGTTTGCTGGCCTGGGGGCAGGAAAGACTCATTAGCTGACAGCGGACATCAAAGTAGAGGCAACTGTCTTTCCTGCTTTTCTGGGTCTGAGGGCACTACCTCTGTGGTGCACCCAGGCCTGGCCAGCTGCAATAGATGGGAAAGCTGAATCTAAATTCCCTGTACCACAGGACCAGTTTCAGCCATGGTATCCTTAAACATGGGATTTGAATAGTTGTATTTGTCAAGGTTGACTAATATCTTTCCAACACAAATTATCTAAAGTCCAAATTTTGAGTAAATCAAGTCCTCAGTTACTCAGTTCTTACCCTTAGTCCTGTCATGTCAATAGCAATGGCAGGAATTCCATCTTCCTCTCCCTTTGGGGCAACCTCGTTAAGCAGGTAGTAATAAGCTTTGCAGTCCTATTGTAAATCAAGAAAACAGAAAAAAGTTAAAACCAAAACAGAACATCTAACTATAATAAAGAGGAAAGTTGCCTTGCACCTGCATCACCAGTATGCAAATCAAGCCCCATCCCCTCCCTGTACTCTCCAGCTCTGCCCTACTCTGTCTGCATTGGAACTGAGCTCTGCCTCTCTCAGTCACCTGTACTGTTTAATAGGGATAGGCATTTGGGAGAAACAAAATAAGAAATTAGACAAAATTTCCTATTTCATTTAATTTCATTTTTAAAGCAAAACAATCGAAAATCTGACAAAATTTTGTTGTTATTTTTATGTTTTGTTTTGAAATCAAAATTAATCTGTTGGGCCTAGGGAAAGACACTGGAGCTTGAGCCTAGGCATAGGCCGCAGCCCAACACAGGAACTGCCCGATTGCAATGCAGGGGTCTCTGCCAAGGCACAGGCCTAATGCCTGGGCCTTGACCAAAACCTTCAAAATGGAAAAAACTTACCTGCTTCATCAGTGATCCAGCACCACGGTCCAGGCCCAGGCCCAATGCTGGGTCCCGGTCTGGAGACCAGGTCCCAATGCCAAGGCCGCGGTCCAGACTCTTGCCCGATGCCACAATCCAGTCTGGAAACCGAGTTCCAACACAGGGGCCTGGGTCTGGACTCTGGCCTGACACCAGGACTTGAACAGGAGGCTGGGTCCAGACACCTGGGCCTCGGCCCAACACCGCAATCCGGTCCAAAGACCGGGTCCTGATGCTGTGGTCTCTGCCTGGACCCCGAACCGATGCTGGGAAAATGTTCAGCACTGGATTGATGAGGAAGATTAAAAGGTGAATTTTAAATGCCCAACATGTTCAATAATTAGGGAATGCACATGCTAGTTGGGCTGGTACGCGTCCACCGAATTTTAAAAGCTGCTGAAAATGTGCACGAATCTCCAGCCACATGCATATCTCACTCGAATTGAAAAAGGGGTGGCGTCTGGGCTGGGCATGGGCATTTCAGAGCAGAGCCAAGAGATATGTTACGCAAATATTAACGTACCTGGGCGTGCCCCCAAGCCAAGTGCCTTGTAAGTATACTTCGGCTATAGAGGAGGTGTAAGTTAAAAAAAAAAAATAGCCATCCATGAGGGGCTTTAAGGGTCTGGGGTAACTGGGGGGAGTGTAGGCTATTAAACTAGGAGCAGTTTGGAGGACCTAGCTCTTAACTGGGCAAACTAGTGGACAAATTGGTGAAACTGGCAATGGCATAGGCACATACTCCTTTTAAACTTCCCCGACTTATGCGGTAGAAGCTGGATTTGGATGCCTGTGTTCGTGCCTATTTAAAACTGAGCGCACATGTGCACACACCCAGGTTATTTGATAACATGGCTACATCCCTAGGTGGCCACTGGTGCACACGCACTAAAATGCGCCCCCATGCCGATTTGAAAGTTACCGTCTTAGGATTTAGGGGACTACAGGGAAAACATTTTGGTCTTATTATTGTTTTCATTTTGTCTGGTTTGTTTCAGTGTGCACTAAAGAATTTTAGCACATTTTACAATGAAAAAACAAAACAACATGTCATTATTTTTTGCATGATTTCCGGGACTTTTCTTCTGTTAGTACTTAATGGTATATAGTGGTACATAATACCAGTACCTAGAAAATGACAGGAGGGAACGGGCTGGATTAGGGAGCAGAGTAACTACTCTGCTTGTCCGTTCTCTGCAGGGCACTGGCCAATAGAGTTGGGGCAGCAGTCATGAATACCCTGACCAGCCCTGTATACCCTGACCTGTATACCCTGACAGCACTAAAACCTAGTGATTGTCCATCCTATTGACCATCCTATATCCTATCATTTTAATTACTGTTATTAGCACTACTGGATATTTGTTCTTCTTTTTTTCTCCCTTTAAACACTTTGAGGTAGATTTTAAAAGTGTTGCTCATGCAAAAATCCCACATACAGGCATATGTGTGCCCTGTGTGAGTAACGCAAATTTTAAAAAGCTGCAAAGTACGTGAATATATTCCTGTGTGCGTGCCAAAAATAAGATGGCGGAAAATAAGCAGGGAACGAGCGGAGTATGGGTGTCCTGGGGAGAGGCCAACACTTATGTGCGTAACTTCGCATTTTAAAACCGAAGACTGCGACACACTTCAGCTTGTTTGCCGCATAACTTTACTGTGTTACAGATGAGGAACAAGTCTGTAGATCTCGAGATTTAGGGCTTCAGGACAGGATGAGGAGACTAGGTCCACTGGGGAGCATATAGGATGAAGAACCAGAGGGGTCTTAAAGACCATGATATTAACTGGGCAAACTGGTGGACTAATTGTAAAAACTGGGATGACCCTTGCTTGAGAATGTTTTAAAATCTACTTACATATGCACGTAAAAGCCAGCAAAGTCCTATGAAAGATACGTAAAGTACGTATGCTCAAGCTATCTCTTAAAATTAGGTGCATACTTATGCATGGTAGGTGTATTTTAAAACATATGCGCACACGATTTAAAATTGTAGCACATCTCCACTTGTGTGCCAATATGTGCATGTATGGGTGTGCGCATGCCTGTTTAAAAATTAAACTGATAATGTATTATTTTGGCAAAATATGCACAGATTTTGTCATAACAAAATTTCCTGAATCTAAATCTGAGAAAAGCACCAGTGGTATCTCTCTCTCTCTTTCAAGCTCTTTCCCCCTCTGGTGCTTTTCCCATGCCATGACAGTGGTAGAGGAGGTACAACAGATAAAAGCGCTGCTCTCTTAAGCATGTTATCTGTGGGAATTATGCTGCGATTGAATTATGAGCCAGTTGCAATGAGCTGCGCTATCTTGGGGGGTAGGATACTGGATGTTTGCCCTGATTTCCCCTACTTCACTCCCCCACC
This sequence comes from Rhinatrema bivittatum, assembly GCF_901001135.1. NCBI lineage: Eukaryota > Metazoa > Chordata > Amphibia > Gymnophiona > Rhinatrematidae > Rhinatrema > Rhinatrema bivittatum. Next base: position 125,688,246 of record NC_042619.1, on the reverse strand, counting down.
CCAGGATGACCCTGCATTTGAGTCCTGGCACCTTACTTCCTGGAAAAAAAAGCACTGGTCACTTCTAATCTAAAACCACAAATGAAACAACAAATAATCAGCCGGCGCTCCGAGGCGATGCTCGCTCTCCCAACGCGCACCCAGGTCACTCTTCAGGGCGTGCGATCAAGCATTTAAATGAGAGCCCGCGGTAAAAGGAGGTGCTAGGGACACTAGTGCGTCCCTAGCACCTCCTTTTTGACAGAAGCAGCAGCTGCTAGCGAGTTTGACAGCCGACACTCAATTTTACCGGCATTGGTTCTTAAACTCGCTGACAGTCACAGGTTCAGAAAACGGATGCCGGCTAAATTGAGCGTCCGTCTTCAGACCTGCGGGTCAATTTTTAATTTTCTTTTTTCTTTTTTCTTTAATTTTTAATTTTTTTTAAATTTTGGGGCCTCTAACTTAATATCGCTATGAAATTAAGTCGGAGGGTGTACAGAAAAGCAGTTTTTTCTGCTTTTCTGTACACTTTCCCGGTGCCGGCAGAAATTAAAATGTGCGGCTTGGCTGCACATTTTACTTTCTGTATGGTGCGGGAATAACTAACATGCCCATCAACATGCATTTGCATGTTGTGGGCGCTATTAGTTTCGGGGGGGGGGGGGGTTAGTCGCGTGTTTTCGACGCGCTATTACCCCTTACTGTATAAGGGGTAAAACTAGCGCGTCGAAAACGCACGGCCAATCACGGGCTAACAGTGCGCTCCACCGGAGCACACTGTACTGTATCAGCCTGTATGTTATTTCCCTGTACTTTGCAAATGAGAGCACATCCCTAATTTTGATTTCTATTCAAACTACCCCTTACATTTGGGTTGATATGTTTCAGCAGAATATATACCTTAGTTGAAATGCTGCCTAATTTGCTTTTAAAGTTACTTTGCTGTGGATAAATGGTGACATTTCTGTACCTTGATGTCAGAGCTGAAGTTGTTGATCTTGTTGTAGCCCGCATTCTCCAGGTGATAGTTGGCCCACCTCAGCAGCAATTCCTCTGGAGACAGCTTCATCAGGTCTTCCAGGCTTTCGCCTTCTCGCAAGAGCGCAATTAGAGCTGAGAGAGAGCACACTCTATTGAATGCTCAGTGAATTTCAATTATAAATGTCTCTCGTCATACCTTTTTTGTAACTCAGAGGCTGATATTCAGCACCACTTAACCGGATAAGTGGTGACTTATCTGGCGGAGTCGCGGTGGCTGAATATCTGGCTCCATTCAGCAGTTGGCTCTTATCCGGATAGGTACTTAACCGAATAACTATTTATCTAGCTAAGTGGTGGGTAGGAAATGGGCATTTCTGGGAGGAGTTACATATCTGGTTAATTTAGCCAGATAAATGCTGATAAATTAACTGGATAAGTTAGACCTGCTCAATACCAGGTTTAAAATTAGCCAGATAAGATTTATCTGGCTAACTAGCGATTTATTCAGGGATATTCAGTAGCGTTGCCGTGCTGCTGAATATCCTTTTTTAGTTAGCCAGTTAAGTCTTATCCGATTACTTAGATGGATTCTTTAGAATATCTACCATTCAGTGACTTAGAATTGAACTTAAATACTTTTCCCCCTCTGCAACAAGGAACGGAATGCAACTTGAAATATTCCTTAAAATCTTTCTTTTGTTGGTTAAAAAGGAATGCAAATGCCAGAGGTTCCTTTGAAAGTCAATAGAAAGGTCATTCATGCTTACTGGTGATGATTATTACCATCTCTCATCCTAACAGGGGTTTCCTTTTGGCTGGAGGCCAGTGCTGTATTATTTAATTGGGCAAAAGAGACACCAAGTGGACATTACTGGACAGGAGAAGATACTAAAATTTATTATAAGTAACTTCCCATGAAAAGCCATTTTAATTCAAAAAGGCCTATTGTAAATTTTTGCATCAGAGCTTGAAGGGAGCCAATGAGGGGCAAGGGATGAAATACTAATGAGCTTTTTAAATTAAGTATTAAAGTTAATGATGTGTTTGTTTAAAGAAAGAGAAGAAAGAAAGAAAGAAGAAGAGATAGCCATGAGGTGAGACCTTTTATTTTGAAAGTTGGCCACATATCAACTTTCTGCAGGAAGTTTGTTATTTAGGGGCTGCCATATTCAGCCAGCTGGAAAAAGCATAGACTCTTTGTTGTTTTTAAGTAATTGAAATTAAGTAATTAAGTGATTTTTTTTCTTGTTAGATATAGATAAACTTTGTTTCGCTTATTTTCCAGTTAGTTTCACAGTCGTAGAATAGCTGCTTACACACTATGATGTGAAATTTCAAAGCTTTACGTATGTAAAAATTAGCATCTGTGTGCATAAGTAGCCTGTGCATGCATAACTGCTATTTTATAAACATCAAAAGCATGTGCATACTTTTAAGTTTCACATCACATCACATCACATCACATCTCTCGTTATACCTTTTTTGTAACTCAGAGGCTGATATTCAGCAAAATATATATATGCAAAAACAAAAAGGTGGTGTAGGGGATTTTGAGATGGAGCCAACAGTTACCCACATAAATTGCAATTTTATAAGAGACGGTATATATTTGGAAACTTACTTGCAGAATTCTACAGTTGCTAATTATCTTGCATAATCAAACTTGTTTATTGTATATTACTGGCTGGGTGGAAGATCTGGGTGAACTTGGGGGAATTCAGGCTAAGAACCAGGAGGGTCTCTATGATCTGGAGAAGGAGTGGATGAACTGGTAGAGGAATTG